>NC_080089.1:118570935-118899435 GCF_950005125.1 Chionomys nivalis
AATTTGTCAGCGTCATTACCCAGGTGCCAAAGGGAATTCACATCCTGGCCCATGAAGAACACTTCTTTGGCTGACACCGCACTGTCACCGAAGATGGCTTTTAAAATGTGCTTGCCATGTTTCAGAGCACTCAGGCAAGGCGTGTGTGCAAAAGGATCGTCCACTTCCAGTTAGGTCGAGCCTGCTGGTGTCATGGGTGGTTGTGATTTTTAGTTACTGAAGTCCCTGGGCTTGTTCTGGACGTTACCTATTCCTTTCATTACAGGGTAAGTCACTGTTTTGTCAGAGATGGCCTGGAGACCAGGGAGAAACTAAGGCTACATGTGTGGGGTGCACCCACCCTGGTGACGGCCCTGAATGAGTCAGGTTTATCCCTCAGGCATCCTGTTCCTCTCTACCTCTTAGGTCAGTGGAATGTGGATGCAGGACAGCTACCTCAGATATGTGGAGATATTTTATTTGTGCTTTAACAAATAAAGCTTGCCTGAAGATCAGAGTGCAGAGCTAGCCACACTAGTTAGCCCTAGAGTCCGTTGTGGTGGCAAATGGAAGGGCCAGAAAGATGGCTCAAAGGTTAAGAGCACTGACTGCTCTTCCAGAGGACCTGAGTTCAGTTCTCAGCAACTACATGGTGGCACACAACCATCTGTAATGAGATCTGGTTCCCTCTTCTGGTGTGCAGGCATGTGCCACCACAGCTGGCTCTAGGACTAACCAGTGTAGCTAACTCTGCACGCTGATCTTCAGGCAAGCTTTATTTGTTAAAGCACAAATAAATATCACCACACAAGTATGTATCTATCAAGCTGGCTGTAGGAGAATCCAGGTTCCTCCAGCTTCGTGCAGCAAACAGAAAAGCTTTTGATAACCCCGCGTCTCGACAGAAGCGAATGTGTACTTTCGAGACTGTTAAAGGAAAAAGAAAGCACCAAGTCCCCAAGCCATCTGTATGTGGGACCCTCCGCCTCCAGTTCTGCTTCCTCGTTCTCTCTGCACCTTGCTGGTTCATTTTAGTAACTTACATGTTTTAGAATCATTTTACTTTCATTTCCTTGCTTATATTTTCAGACGTATCATTAGTACTTGCACACACACGCATGTGGTAATTTTGAAATAAAATCCATGCCTGTAATTGCCATGCCCTGTTTATTCTTAATTTTGCATTGTTCAACCTTTTTTAAGTTTTAGTTTTCTGTTTATTTGGCTTTGTTTTTTTTAAGCTTGCCTTTTTATTAATTGTGACATCTTTAGGTCTAACGATCAAACCAGCTTGTTTCTCTTTCATCATCTTTTTTTTTTTTTTTGAATCCCTTCAACTTTAAATTTTTTTTTCTTGAGCTAACAGTGATTCTCGGGCTTCTCTGCTTGCTGGGAGCCTTGGAAGCTGGAGTCTCTTTGATGCCTCCTGCAGACTCTGAGCTGAGTGCTCCTGTGCCGTTCATCACAGTGCTGTCTCTAATTTCTCCTTTGATTTCCTTCCATAAATTACTCTTGAGTTGGAGCTCCAGGAGGCCCAGAATATTTCTCTTTCCAAGGAAGTTTTATTGATATATTACTTGTGACCTAGTACTGGTGAGATTTCTGAAGTGTTCTGTACAAATTTAACCACCAATGCTTTGTGCTGTTATTTGAGAATTGCATTTGAATGTGAAAACCATCTAGTTCTGTGCCTGAATGTTCAAACCACCTCTCTTTCCGGTGTTTGATTCATCAGTTTCTAAGTGAGAAGCCTGGAAGTTCCCTGCTCTGAGCTTCGGCTTCCCAGGTGCCCCCGCTTGGGATGTTTGTTAATCTAACCCACATCACAATGCTCGCTTGTCCTGAGATTCTGTTTTGGTCTAATTATATCAATGCCTTTTCCTATTTTTTTCTTATTGATAATATACTATGTTTATTTCCAGTTATTCCATCCCATAGCATTTAAGTCCCTTTCAAGGTACCATATGGGTGGTTATACTATTTCCCATCTAAAAGTCTGTCTTTTAATACGGGAGTTTTAAGTCCTTTGTATTATGCCTGTTAACATATTTGGGTTTCTCCTTGTCATTTATTTCTGTTTCCTACCTAACATGCTTGTCAATGATCATCTCCTAGGCCACCTTTTCTGTTACACTGTATTCAGTGGGGTTGGTTTGTTTGAGTTTGCGTGTGTTTGTTTGTGTGTGTGTGTGAAAGAGAGTGTGTGTGTGTCTCTGTGTGTGTGTGCAAGTGTGTGTGTCTGTGTGCATGTGTGTGTGTGTTTGTGTGTGTGTGTTTGGTAGAAGGTGATTTAGAATTTCTATACCCTACTGCTCTACTTTTGTTACCTAAAGCAGGATATTTAATCCTTGCTGCTAACAGGAAAATGTGATTTTATTCAGAATTTGTAATTTGCCCTCCGCTCAAGATAAAAACCCTGAGCACATTTTTACATGTTTTTGATTTCTGAGGACTCCTCTTGCTCTCAGATTGCTCTTTTTACACTGGTCTGTTTGTTTTTCCTATGCGGTATATTTCTAAAGCTTTTATTTCCTTTCTCTAGGAAGGGAAGAAAACATATGTGCTTGGTCTGCCATCTTGAACCAGAAGTCTGAAAGAGGGTTCTGAACGCTGCCCACCAGAATCTCTTAGAGGGAGGATGACAGACCGCCAAGGCACCTGCACCATAAACATTTGCACGAGACGCGTGAGTTTCCCCACAAGCACCAGTCAGAGAGACAGGCCGGAAGGATGGTTCGAGCTGGGGTACAGTGAGGGCTGAGCAGAGGCTGGGTGGGGGGCTGTGTTTGTACTGGCGTCCACAGCCCCACATGCTTAGCTGCCACTGTGCACATGGAACTATTAGCAAATGAAATTAAATACTTCAGTTGCCTGGTAACTAATCCAGTCTAAGAAAGAAGCAAAAATAGAATACATAAATTTAGAACTTTTAGGCCACGTGCCAACAAAATATTCTCGCTTGTATCCTTTTATCTGCAACTTGAATGGAAGACAGTATATTTTATTGTCCAGGAGTGTGCGTGGGTGTGTGCGTGGGTGTGTGTGTTTGTGTGTGTGTGTGTGTGTGTATGTGTGTTGGTATTCCGTGCTAGAAGTGAATTCCCCTCGGTGGTTGAACATGTGTGAGACATGGTCTGGCTTCCAGGGGCACAGCCACACTGGCCCTCAGAAGCCCAAATAGACAATACTGATGACTCTGGGGTTTGTTTTTCTGACATAATTAAAAAGTCAAAGGCTTTACATGATTATAATCCCTTCCCCTGTTATACTATGGGAAGAAAAGCAGAAATCATCTGTTTTACTTAATTTCATATAAAATAAAAATATCATTTTTCTTCCCAGCTTTCCAACAAGACACCAAAAGGTAGGAAACACCTTAAGTTTTTATGTGACGCAGAAAGCAGTCCCTGGGGTCACGTGACGTTGGTGTTTACAGAAACACCACAGTAAATAAATAGGTATTTAGTACTATTGGTTACTTCCCGTGTGACTCTTGCCTCCTTGGAGACGAGCATGTGGTGGTCATGGCTGGCATGTTTCAGAACAGGAGGAAAACAAAGATGTCGGGAAGATGGCTCAGTGGTCGAGAGCACTGGCTGCTCTCCCAGAGGCCCAAGGCTCAGTTTTCAGCACCCACACGGTGTCTCACAATCCTCTGTAACTGCAATTCCAGGGGATCCAGGTCCCTCACACACACATGCATGCAGGCGAAATTCCAATAAACATAAAACTAAATACGTCTCAAAAAATTAGGAACTGTCTGGAAGTTCATATATCTTTGAGAATTTCAGCATGTATTTATGGAGAACACAACAGCGTCTGCACAGTTGGGAAAGGTGACAAAGATGGGTGGTATCTTGGCTCGGCTGTCTGTTGTATTGCGTTGGTGAGTTGGTGCAGTGTTAGAGTCTCCTCTCTCTCTCTCTCTCTCTCTCTCTCTCTCTCTCTCTCTCTCTCCCTCCCTCCATCCCCCCCTACTGCTCCCACTTCCTCCCCCCACTCTTTCTCTCTCTTTTGGTTTTTCAAGATAGGGTTTCTCTGTGTAGCCATGGCTGTCCTGGAACTCAGTAGACCAGGCTGGTCTTGAACTCATGCAGATCCGCCTGCCTCTGCCTCTGTCTCTAGAGTGTGGGGACTAAAGGCGTGTGCCACCCACCATTGCCTGAGAGTGCTGGGACTAAAGGTGTGCACCATCGCCTGGCCATCTCCTTTTCTGTGAACCCAGGCAGTGGCACAGGCTGCAGTTGCTCAGGAGGTCTCTGACTTTGTGTGACCTGAAGCCTTTTTCCTCCTTCACACCTTCCTTCTGGTGCTGAGAAGGGAATCCCAGGCCTCCAGACCAATGGCCCAGGCTCTGCTGCTGAGCCCCAAGCCACTACCTTGGCATTTTTATTGTAAGAACTGAGACTGTGCCTTTATTTGGGTTCTTCTTCCCTTTCCCTGTGGTTTAATAGAAGACAATTTTTCTTTTCTATATTTTTTAAAGATTTATTTGTTTTTATTTGTGTGTGTGCGCGTATCTACATGTATGTATATACACCATGTGTGTGCCAAGTACCCAAGGAGGCCAGAAGAGAACTTAATATCCCCAGGAAGTGGAACTACCAGAAGTTGTGAGCCGCCGTGTGGTTCTGGAAACAGAACATGTACCCTCTGAGCAATGGTTAATCCCTAGATGTAAGGAGAAATTCTGCCAACCAAATCATCATGGCCAAGTTAATTAAAGCAAGCTTTATTATTCATGTACACAGGCTGTCTCTCCTTAAAGGTGTTCTAGAGATCAGCACTGGACATGCGAAAGATAAGGGTTTTTATAGTTTAGGAGTAGGGGGCTCTCCAGATGAGATCGGACACATTCAGGGTGGTATGGCTGTAGACAAGTAGGGAATTTCTGATTGGGGATTTGGCAGGCACACAGGTGGGGTTATGGAAGTGAACATAAGAATAATAAGTTGGCCGTAACAACCCCTGAAACACAGACATGGTTGCAAGGTGATCAACATTTAGAACCAAAGACGTGATTACATTCCTAGAAACATCTGTAGTTAAGGTTACAAGTGGAACACAGTCCAATCCTTGAGGGTTTTGTGTATGCTGTGTGTGTATGTGCACTCAAAATAATATGGTTACACACAGTTGGATTTGAAAGAAGTTGCCTTTAGAACTGGAATTTTTCACATCTGAGTCTCCTAAGTCGTGAGTTTCCACTGACTCTGGGTTGTTCTCACGCACAGACACAGGCGTGCATATGTGGTATGCTCCAGGCGGTATTGAGAGACCCTTCCTTCCTCTGGGTCCAAGCGTGCTTTGCTCAGCATCGGGTTTCTTCTCCCGCTGTCCTCTGACACCGTGTCTCTGCAGTGACTTCCAGGCTTAGAAATGCTGGCTGTGACACCCCGTTCGTAGTGCGACAGAGATTAGAAACAATAATAGGCTTCTCGCTTTTGACTTAATGCTGGAGTAGATTCTTCCTGCTCCGTATCCGCTTCCGTGAGCTCTCTTTGAGGAACAATGAGGTACCTTCCTTCCCATTCTCATTCATTCCTTCCTCCACCAAGCAAGCTGATTCAGTGTCCGCTACATTCTAGACACTGTACTTGAAATTAGCGCTCCAGAGCTGAGCAAGTCAAAGAAGCTCCCACCCTTGAGGATCTTCTGTTCCTTTAGAGAGCTATATGATATACCTAGTGCAGAAATACAAGAGATGGGTAGCCGGGCAGTGGTGATGCATGCCCTTTAACCTCAGCACTTGGGAGGCAGAGGCAGGTGAATCTCTGTGAGTTCAAGGCCAGTCTGGTCTACAAGAGCTAGTCCCAGGACAGTCCCCAAAGCTTCAGAAAAATCCTGTCTTGAACCCTCCCCCCAAAAGAGATGGGCATAAATTCTACGGTAAGAATCATTGCTGGCAGAAAAGCCCACAGGCGACAGTGGGATCTTCTGCAGGCTCCGGTCTCTGGTCTCTGCTGGGTAGTCTGCCTGTTGGGGCCGGCACATCTCTGTTCAGGCCTCCCGTCTGCTCGCTCTTTTCCGTTGGACTGGACGCGAGGTTAGTTTGCAGACAGCAGTCCACATGGTCCAGGAGCTCTTTGCGGACAGTTTGCGTCAAGCTGTCTGATAGCCAGCTCTCAGAGGCAAGGCAGAGTGGCTGTTTGGATTGGACCTGGGTCAGGGGTCTCAATATATCCATTTAATAATCTGTGAAAACAGTTAATAGAGCATATTTATTTAACCTGATTCTTACATCAGAACTTTGATCAGCTTGATACAAATCTAGACATATCTGGGAAGAGAGAATTACAGTTGGGAAATTGCCTTCCTTAAGAGTGGCCTACAGGCAAATATGGGAGGTATTGTCTTGATTAATGATTGACGTGGAAGGGTCCAGCTCTCTGGCAGTGGGGCCACTCCTAGGTGAGTGAGAAAGCCCTGGGGTAGCTGAACAAGCCCTGGGAGCAAGGCAGTAAGCAGAGCCTCTCTGTAACTTCTGCTTCAGTTCCTGCCTCCAGGGTCCTCCCTTGAGTTCCTGCCCTGACTTTCCTCAGGGTAGAGTGAGACCTGAGTTAATCCTCCCCCAAGTGGCTGTTGTTCCTGGTGTTTTATTGCAGCAACAGAAACCTAACTAAGACAACAGTAATTAGATTTAGAATAGCTGTCACCTTGTTCCCGACGTCTAGACATTGTGTGACTGACTGGTCAGTGTTAGTCAGGCATCGCTGTCTTCTCCACCTGCCCCAAATCCAAGCCATGCAGGGCTCTATTCTGCTATTTATCCTCCCGATTCAGAAGGCAAAGGCTACAGTTATTTCTTCAAACAGCAAAGTTGTTACTTTTCCACATCTTAATGGCCAGTCTTCATTGTCGATTTGACTGGATTTCGAATAGCCTGGGATATACACTTCCAGGAGGGTCTGTCTGCCAGAGTGTTTCCAGAGAGATTTAACTGAGGAGAGAAGAACTACCCTGAAGGTGAGGAGTGTTATCCCACAGGCTGGGGTCCCAGACTGAATAAAAAGGGAGAAAAGAGAAAGCTTCTTTGAGCTGTGACCGGACACACAAGGTGCCTTCCCAGACTGAATGAACCATCAGATCACAAACCACAATGAGCCTTTCCTTCCTCAAATTGGTTTGTCAGACATTTTGTCACAGCAATAAAAAATAATAACCAGTTATGAGTTCTTAAAATCACTGGGTAGCATGGATTGGGGTACCAACGGAGGGGACAGCTGAACCCATCAGGGTTTAATTAGAAACAGTCTTCTAAGTCATTGAAACCAATGCTTTTATCACCGACCTGGGATGCTTGACTATGAATTTAGCTGTGAGCCACTGTATATCCAGGGTCTCCAAAGGAGGCATGCCTTCACCACCGCCTGGCCGTCGCAGAGCAATGCTGTTCCACGGCTCTGGACAGAACCACTGTATCCAGCCAGGTTCCCGGGCTCTCCAAGGCTGACGTCTGCACAATCCCCCACAGTCTGAAATAGACCTCACCCGTGCAAAGCTCTTGATTCCCGTAACTTTTTCCCTGTCACGAGAACTAGGGTTTCCCATGGCACATAGCTCACCTGAAAGGATAAAGAAAGAAAAGCGGAGTGGGTACTTTTCGGCGGACCCCGCCAAGGTATGCCACTAAGCAGACACGCCACACGTGATGGAGTTAATGCAAGAGGTTTATAGGATGAGGGGGAGAGTGAAAACCCATGTCAGAGTGGGGACATTAGAGAGGCCGGGGGACAGACAGACAGAACAGGAAAGAGATAAGAAGAGAGGCAGGAGAAGCAAGAGGAGAGAGAGCGGGCTGTACCTGGCGGCACTCGTAAGGAGTGCGCGTAGCACACAGCCAAGGGTGGAAAGGCACCTGGCAATAGGTGATGTTGTAACTGACTGAGTAGGTGGCAGGGGTGGGGGGAAGGGGTCAGGGCTGCTGCTGAGGCAGGAACTAACACCGCCCACTCCAGAAAAGCACTAGCTGATGCTCACACCTCCCAGGAAGCCCCTCACCTACCTTCTCCTCTGTGCTCATATCCTGATTCAGAACTGGCAAGAACCTCACTAAGGTCAACAAAAAAAGCAAGGCTAGAAGATCAAACTTCCCACCTTCATGGCCTCGTGAAACTTCAGAGCATGGAAAAAGAAAGTTCAAGGAGTTGGGCCCCTGAATGACATTTGGATTTCACCACAGTAAAACTCAGGGCGTAGCCAGGAATTCCTCCGCAGACACCAAGGCTGTGTTTGTTTGTGGCCTCATGAACTTCCCAAGCCAAAGGAAAGGAGGAAAGGAGGGACAGGAACCAGTAAAGTATAGGCGTCCCTATTCCCAGTGACATCCGTAGCTTCCTCTGCCATCGGCAACCACTACTGACTGCCTGCTGCAAACCTGGCCCTTCACAGACTGCCTTGTCCTTAGGGAAGTGTTCCCATCCAGAGAGGGGTAGACCAAAGGAGCATAAAAGATCTTCCAGGTGAGAGAGGAGCCCCCTTTGTTTTTACAACACTTGAAACGCAAAAGTGAAAGCCTTGGGCTCTGAAGGAGAGCCTGTGGGGCAGGCGTCACATGAACCAATTGCCAACTGCCTGCCGCCATTCAGCAGTCCTGGATCCTCTGTGGGAGGTACCCAGGGCCACCTCCCCAGCACACATTCCTTGTAGCCGGGGCAAGATGGCCACAGCGTGGCCCCCTGGGAGATGCTGCTCATCACACCATATTAAAAGCAGTGATGTCGAGCCTCATTTTTTCGTGTTTTTAATCTCAGACACCAGTGCAGGAGCCCGAGATGTTTATTATAATTTTGCAGACATCGCCAACAAAAGCTTTACTCGTGAAGGAAAAATTAAATGTTAAGGCTGTGTGGATGATAGGGGAAGGTGAGCCGGAAGGCTGAGAAGGATGGAGAGGGGACGTGTCATTTCCCTTAGGAAAGGAAAACAGGGGTGAGCCATAAACATAGCTTCATTTTCAGGCTAGCAATTCTTACCGTAATGTGTTTTGTCAGGCAAGTCCTCAGTACAGATTAACAGGAGATGCCGAGTGAGTGAGTTCCACCTCTCGGTCGGGGAACAATGCGCAGTGTTTTGATGAACGTCAGTTAATGACACTCACACTCTTGAATTCAGCCCTGGCAGCCAGGACTGAGGGCTGGGGGAGAGCCGTGCAGTGCAGAGACCAGAGACATCGAGATGCCCAGATGGGTGGCCTTCCAGGGTAATCAGACCCAAAGCATGAAACACAATTTCCAACGGGCTGGGTCCCGGCAGGAGGGACAGATGGGTCTAATCTCAGTGGAAGGGGAGGAGCACCAGGTGCCCCGGACCTTAGCAACTGTTACTCAATAGTTATACTTTTGACTCCATCCAGGCACAAACCAGACCTGGAAGCCTCCGCCTGCCCCACCCTCATGCCACGCGCTGCCTTTGTGGGGTGCACGCTGCCTTTGTGGGGTTTGAATTCAGAATTCCCAGACCCAGATAATCCTGGGAATCCAGTAAAGGCTGAAGCTGCAGCAGAGCTTGGTCCCTCCTTCCCAGTGACTGGCAGGTCACTTACCCCTCAGGTCCCACTCTTCAGCTTGACTGCAGGGACTTAGTGTTTGCTTATTCTCTTACTGTTTGGAAGAAGAGCTGTCACTGGGAATTGCTGACTAATTTTCTCATTGCGCGGCTGACAGTTAATGCCTGGATCCGTTAATCCTCAGGAGCGAAGCCTGACAGGCTGCCTGGGCGTCCTCCTCACAGTGGCAGTGTCCGTCCTCCTGGCTTATGTGCGTTTTGCTGCTGTGCTCTCTATAGTATCGAGCCCAGCTTCTTAGACATTGAATCAGAAAGGGAATTCTCACAGGAAATCATGGATCGGGTGGGGAAAAAAAATCCCTTTTTGTGACCAGAACAGAGGTCGCAAAGGTAAGAAGATTAAAACAAAGACCCTCTGGGTTCCCCTGTTCTCATTGATGCCCCGTGTTTCTGTTCCCCCACATCATCTGTGGTCTTCCCAGAAGCCCTTCAAGGGACACGCTGTCCTCATTCTACCCAGGAGGACACTGAGATGCATGCGCGGGGAGCTACAGAGCCAGGAAGTTAGCTTAAGCATTAGGCTTTTCACAGGGAGTCTGTCAGACACATGTACCTGTAACCACACAGCACATGGGATGCAGAGGCAGCAGCCGCAGCAAAGGTGGGCGGGTCATGAGTTTGAGACCAGCCCAGATTACATAGCAAGTCACTTTGTCAAAAGGTGGGGAGTTGGGTGCAGAACTGGGGAGATAGCACAGATGGTAAAATGTTTCTCCCACAGCATAAAGACCTAAGTTCAATTCCCAGAAGCCACAGGGAAAATAGGGTACGGTGGTACTTACTTGTAATGCCAGCACTGGGGAGGCAAGATCCCTGGGGCTGACTGACTAGCCAATTAACTTAAGGAGCAAGCCCTAGGTCCTATTGAGAGACCCTCAAAAAAAAAAAAAAGATAGTTCCTGAGGAATGGCACCCAAAGGTGTCCTCTCATCTCCACAGACATAGACACAGGCAGGCATACGCACTCACATGCACACACACACCCATATGCACATACACATATACACACAAAATTTGTAACTATAATATAGAAACTTATTTATCCTCATTGCCAAAAACTGAAAATAAAAATAAGGTAACTTCCAATTGGGAAAGAAGTGCCCCTTGTACTTGCACACCAATACTGAGTTTTTAGGTGTTTTAGTCTCATGTGCTCTGGTCAATAACTATCCTTAAAGTCTAAGATGATTTCCAAGAGCGGAGTCCACCACAGATGGCTGCTTTGTACATTTGGAACTGGTGTTCTGCCGGGGTGGGGCTGCTAGGAAGGAACCTTCTGCAGCCGTGTCTGAGCCAGAGCCTGCCCACTCTCCCTACTGTGCTGGGGTCCGCTGCTGCAGGCTCACCATCTGGGGTCTCGAAGCCAGGCACCCCGGCTGGCCCTCCTTCCGCTGGAAGCACATGCAGGGGCTGGGGTGTCTCTGTTTTCTCACTCCCAAACTAGGGCAATGATTCCGTCTCACTCCACGCCTTAGTTAGGGTTTTGTTTTCTGTTTTTGGAGACAGGGTTTCTCTGTGTAACAGTCCTGGCTGTCCTGGAACTTGATCTGTAGACCAGGCAAGCCTCGAACTCACAGAGATCCATCTGCCTCTACCTCCTGAGTGCTGGGATTAAAGGTGTACGCCACCACGCCCAGCCTTAGGGTTTCTGTTGGGGAGGAATGGGTTTATTCAGTTCATCATGAAGGAGGTCAGGACAGGAACTCAAACAGGGCAAGGACCTGAAGGCTGGAGCTGATGCAAAGACCATGGAAGGGTGATCTTACCCGCTTGCTTGGCCTGCTTCTTACAGAACCCAGGACAACCAGCCCAGGGATGGCACCACCCACAATGGGCTGGGACCTTCCCTGCCAATCACAAATTAAGAAAATGCCTCACCGTTGGATCTTAGGAGGCATTTTCTCTATGGAGGTTCCCTCCTTTCAGATAACTCTAGCTTTGTCAAGTTGACATAAAACCAGCCAGCACTCCAGATGATTACACCAGGTGACTACAGGGTTAGTAGCGGAGGTGTGTATGAGCAGTGGGGCTTGGTGGTGTTTTCTAGAACCTCCAGCCTCTAGAACCTCCAAGGCCCAGTGCCTCTGTCCCTCCTCAGCAGCCCTGAACCAGGTTACTGCTGATTTTGCGAGGCTGTATCTCCAGTGTTTGAACATTATCTCTTAGGTCCCAGCCCATGAAGACTAATTCAGAAAAGCAGCTTGGTTGGCCCAGAGAACAGGAGGGGATGGCCTTGGACTTCTGGGTTCAGTCAGCACACTGATGGACTACCTGGGGCTCCTGGGTCTAGTAAAAGAACTCCCGAGCCCTGCTTCAGTCTACTTCCTCCCCAGTCTGCGGGTCAGATTCTTCAGTTTCGAAATCAAGCTTACACCCCAGGCAAGACACTAAAACAGAAGCAAATATTTGTGAGAGACTTTCAGTTCCTGGGAACTGTTACCGCTGGCAGAAATGTCAGGGGTCCCTGGAAAGGCAGAAGAATTAGGGTCTTAGAGCCTTAACTCAGCCTTAAGGGGAGAAGGTATCTGCCCCCCAGGGCACAGGGGTGCTGAGTAGCTGAAGCGGGACTCCAGGCTCTGCTTCCAAACTTCCTCGGCACAACGTATATGGAATGTCCTGAGAATACATTTGTGCAGTGGATTTGTCATAAGAACCCGACAAGTCCACTTCTTTAGTCTGTCTCCACAGGAGGCCTGGGGGTGTCTCCTACAACCGTTCCAGGTGATGTATGGCTGAGGAGAGCAACAGCCTCAAAGCAGAGTGTCGGGTGGCTGGGCACCAGGTGAGGGTCTGCCATTGATGGTGTCTTAGGGTTTCTGTTGCTGCAGTGAGACACCAGGACCAAAGAGCAGGCTGGGGAGGAAGGGTTTGTTGGGCTCACACTTCAGCACTGCTGTTCACTGAAGGAGGTCAGGACAGGAACTCAAACAGGGCAGGACCCTGGAGGCAGGAGCTGATGCAGAGGCCCTGGAGGGGAGCTGCTTACTGGCTTGCTTCCCCTGGCTTGCTCAACCCACCTTCTTAGAGAACCCAGGACCACCAGTCCAGGGATGGCACCACCCACCATGGACTGGGCCCTCCCCCGTTGGTAACTAAATGAGCAAATGCCTTACAGCTGGATCTCAAGGAGCCATTTCTCTAGGTGAGGCTCCTTTCTCTCTGATGGCCTTAGCTTGTGCCAAGCTGACACACAAAACCACCCAGTACATCCAAAGGGATGATCGGTCACAGGGAGGCAGAGGTGAGAGACAAGCTCTCGGCTGCCGGCTACTGAGTATGAGGTAGTTGTAGTGGCCAGTGGACTCCAAAATGTGTTCTCAATGTTAGCAGCATTGGTTGTATAACACTGCCCATTGCTTCACCTTGAGATCCTTAATCTGTGCACCCCTCAACTTGAGGTCACCTTTCTGATGCTGCCTCCGAGCACTAGGAGTCACAGGTGTTCCCCCGCCACACCCAGCTGTCTTCCCAAGCTTTGATATCGGGGCAGGGGGAGCATTTCCAAGAATGTCGTGGATCCTATGAAATAATGGGCCCTGTGCCCAGAGGCGTTACTTACGAGTGGTTGTTGGAGTGTGAACCACCCTGTAGGGCTTGTCCAACACAGTCGTCTTAGGAACAACTCACTGTGTTGTTAGGGCATATTTCTGTGGGGACAAGGACACCTGTGTGAGCTCACAGCCTTGCTTTTTGACTGTGGTAAATGAAAGTGGCTATAAACCTTACTTACCTCACTTCTCCTACAGCCAAGGAGGGAGACTCGGTTAATTGCAAAGTCTGTCTTGCTGGCCTTTCCCTCCACCCCAGGTACTCGGGTCTCTTCAGGTGCCCCCTGAGGACCCCTGAAGTACAGCATGTCCACCCAAAGCCCCTGTTGACTTAGTCTAGTTGCTTTGCTCTCCTTTCCTCTTGTGACTCCACTGTAGCCGTAAAGAAATAGTGTCAGCCGTGATCAGAGAATGCTTTGAGGGAATGGAGAAGATGCTTGCCATATAGGGACAGCCCCTCCAGCCTGTGATTGTTGTAAAGGCTGACAGAATGCCCCCTGGAAATCTTGCTTCAAGCTCTTCCGCTTCAGTCCCCGTCTGCAAAATGGAAACAAAGCCATGACCAGAGTTACTAGGTGCGCTGCCTCTTCAGCTCAGAAGACACCATTGTGGGATTTCTTTCCTTTCTCCCAGCTCTTCTGTAAGTTTCTCTTTATGAGCCCTCAGCTCTGTAGCCCCTCTAGGAGGGAGGAGGTGACGGAAGGCCATTGATTGGGTTGTCCTTTTGGTGCCTTGTCTACGGAGCTGTGCAATTTTCTTTTCTGTCTAGCGATGTGTAAGGTGCTAGGGGGTGGGGGACTGGAAAGGTCCATGTCGGAGACAAACATGGACCCTGTGTCCCAGCCCTACAGCAGGAACTCTGTGTGCTCTCTCTGTGCTCAAAGGCCTAGGAAAGCATGTTACTTGAAGCCCTGAGTCAAACAGGAACTGAGGTACTCCAGAGGACGGTGATAGTGTTAGCTGTACCCTGTCTCTTTGTCAAAGAACTCGCTCACAGAGGGGAGAGCCCTGCGTGAAGTCCCCTGGCTGGCAGAGGTCCTGTGTCCCCATCTGACCCTCAGTTTTGCAGCCCAGCATCAGATCAGGCCAGCAGTAATCCAGGGACCCTCTCCATTGGCCATGAACTCCCCTGCGTTCCAAGGTTGCTTCAGCTGAGTCGATAGGGTGACGGCATGGATGACTAATTTCTGGAAATTTTTGCAGAATGAAGAATGTGACGGTTTCGGGAAGACACTGGAGAGCTCTGCTGTGCCCACGGGTCAGTGGGTCGATTCTGAGCCGGCTGGTGGGGTCTGAATTGGTGACAGCTACAGCCTTAGGACAGTCACATAGTGTTTGGTTTTGAGACTCAGAGGTGTTGCTGCTCCCGTTTTAGCAAATGGGGGAACTGAGGCACAGGTGGAGCCCTGGCCAGCATAGGCTGTAGCATTTCCAGGTAATACATCATCTCTGGAGAATGGAGCTGTGTCTTGATGTCCTTGCTGCCCTCTCTGACAGAAAGGCTTTATTTTGAGTAGTCTCAGGGATTGTTGTTCTTATGTAATGATATCAACATTTATACAGAGGTTCATCTTTAATAGTGTTACCAGGGAAGTCATGTGACTCCCTTAATGGTCTCTCACTTGTTCTTCTCATCTTCCCGTTCCTCCCATGACTAGAGCACCTCTATGTGCAGTAAGCTGCCTCCTGTTCCCAGAACTCAGAAGTGTGTGGTGGTGGTGGTATGTGTGTGTGTTTCTGTGTGCATGCACACGTGTGCACATGTGTGTTGGAGAAGAAAGATCAACATCAGGTGTGGTTTCTCAGGAGTGTTCCTGTGTGCATGCACATGTGTGCACATGTGTGTTGGAGAAGAAAGATCAACATCAGGTGTGGTTTCTCAGGAGTCATCGTCTTATTTTTTGGAAACAGGTCTCTTACTGAACCTGGAGCTCACTCACTGAGCTAGAGCTGTTGTTGAGAAAGTCCCAGGAGCCTCTCATCTTCCACCCCTCAACACCTGTATTACAGGTGAGTGTCAGCCCTGCAGACCTGAGGTTTGAGGGCTTGAACTCAAATCCTGTGACCTTGAATGAAGCACTTTCCTGACTGAGCCATTTCCCCAGCTCTTTAAACACACTGTTGAGGTGTCGTGATAGTCAGGGACTCCAAAGGATCTCAGTCGTGCTGGCTGCAGTGGGTCCTTAGCTACTGCCAATGCAGTAATATTCCAGTGAAGTCCAGTCATGATCTCCGAGGCCAGCGGTCCTTGCACCTAGGAGATGACTGAGCCACCTGGAGCAGCAAGGCCAGAGGTCCCTGTGCCCAGGAAATGACTGAGCCACCTGGAGCAGCAAGGCCAGAGGTCTCTGTGCCCAGGAAATGACTGAGCCACCTGGAGCAGCAAGGCCAGAGGTCCCTGTGCCCAGAAGATGGCTGAGCCACCTGGAACAGCGTGGACTTGAGACCCGGGCAGTGTGCCAGCGGGTCTGAAGCTGATGTGAGTGACATTGTGGGAGTGAAGCCCATGGTTCTGTTGTTGTCCCAGCTCAGGGCTGAGGATGAGAAGTGGGGACTACCTCATCCACTCTCAGAAGCTGTCCCTGAGCACTGGCTGTGGCTGTTGGCAACTTACTCTGTCCTAGAGCGGGATTTCCCTTGTGGATCTATGAGTGCTCCGTCCATTAAAGATTTGTCTTCCTCCGTGACTACCTTTTTGGAGAAACACTGGACAGATTGCAACCTGCCATGACAGAAGTCATGGGACCTTTTAAGAGAAGCATCACAGGCTCCACAGCTGAACTGTAGGAAGGAAGTGGGCTTTGGAGGGAAAAGTGGGCCTGCTAAAGAGATGCAGTCAGCCAGGCAGGCAGCTCAGGTCTTGTTGCTGGTTCAAAACCCCCTACCCCAACTGAAACTTCTTTTCTTCCATGAGAAAATCTACTCCTTCCAGCTTCTTCTTGGTGTATTTTATCTGAAAAGGGAGCGTTTGGTGCTGTGGAAATGGAATTACCTAGAGCCACCACAGGAAGGGACAATGGCTTACGTTCTCTGTCTGGGCTTGGAGCCTTCCAGAAGCTCTG
Organism: Chionomys nivalis; assembly: GCF_950005125.1. NCBI lineage: Eukaryota > Metazoa > Chordata > Mammalia > Rodentia > Cricetidae > Chionomys > Chionomys nivalis. The sequence goes on from NC_080089.1 coordinate 118,587,092, forward strand.
GGACGCCCCTGGAAGTTCTGATGGGACAGGCAGATGACCTTGTGGTCAGCACGGTTAAGAGGAATTATCTTAGCTGTGAACAGTTTGTATTTGTGGTATATGTCGGTCTGCCCCTTACGATATGTCTCCCTGGACTGGTGAAGGGGTATGGATTTCCAGAGATGTGTACAGACAGCAACTCTCTTTACCCAGGGGGCATGTCGCTAAAATAGTGTGTCTCCCAGGAATTTCAGGGTGGCAGGGGGTAGCTTTCAGCAGAACCCACTAGAGCTCCAGGGGAGGTAGCTTCTTATGTGTGTGGATGGAGGCTCTCGGGGACTGGGTTTCTAGGAAACAAGTTTCCCCTGTGTGTTGCTTAGTCCTTAAGATAGCAACAAACATGATTCAGGGGAGACAAGGAGCCCACAGCCCTTTAGGGAACCCTTCATCGCACAATTCCTCGGGGTTGATCGATTCCTATGGGGCTTTCACTTCCTGTTGTCATCCTGCCCTTAACAAGCCCAGGATGGAGATGGGGACAGTGATGGGGAGAGAGGGCAGGGGGCAGGGGCAGAATCGGAAAAGCAGGATTTCAACAGCAAAGTCAGGGCATCTTGAAATGGCCATATTTGAATTATTTGAGTTGGCACACTAAGCACTCTGTCCCTTGCTTAGCCCCTAGGATGCCAAAGACATGAAGCACAGCCAACGCTGGTTTGGCTAAAAAGAGAAAGGGACACAAACATGCACATGCACACACACATGCACACACATATACACACGCACACACATATGCACGTGCACACACATATACACGCGCACACACAAGACACCAAATTTGCGGTGTGGAAAATAATGCATCATAAGCTCAAAAGTAGCATGCATGCAAAAAGCAAATTTGTTGACAGTGAATTAACCACATGACACAAAGCAGTGTGCTATCAAAGCCCTACTTATTATTCTGCTCCTAAACCTAATTTTCCTCTGCTCCCCCGCCCAAAGCTGCACCCAGTTCCTAGATCCATCATAGAACGGCTATGCCTCCTACCTCCCAAGATGAATTATGAGCCAGGGCCATGTGTCTGGCTTGGAGTGTGATTGATCTTTCTGGAGGAAACGTGCAGAGAGGCTAATGGGAAGTTAATGTCGCCTCTTATCCGGTGAGCAAAGTTCAGAGATGTTTGCGGTCTGCTAGGTGGGCAAGGCTTGCTCCAGACCATGATGGAAAAACTGTCTTCACAGCACTGATTTGCGATAAGGCAATACAGAAGCAGGCTTCAGTGGGCTTCCCCCGGGCCATTGAGGCCAGACAGTCAGAACTGCTGATTTTGCAAATAGCCTGATTCGATCATGTTTTAATTAGCATGGTATTGCTGACTGATTTTACTCAACAGATTGGCAAGTGAAAACTAGGTTACGATGCATGTGTGTGTGCATGTGTGTGTGCGTGCATGTGTGTGTGTGTGCGTATTCCTGCTCTAATCATTATGATGTGCTAGGTATTGGGGTTGTCTAATTTTACCCCCCCCCATTTTATATAAATACCATCATCCTATCCCCCCTGCAAAAAAAAAACAACTAAGTACAATATTCATCAAAACAGTTGGTAGAGTCCTTGCCTAGAATGCACAAAGTCATGGGTTCAATCCCCAGTGCTGCATAAACATAGCATGATGATGAACACTTATAATCCCAGCATTTGGGAGTTGGAGGCAGAAGGATCAGAAGTTCAAGACCATCCTCAGCTATGCAATAAGTTGGAGGCAAGCCTGAGATACATGAGATGCTGTCTTAAAAATATGCAATAAAGGGAACATGAGGTTGAAATTTTTGCAGGAAACATGACTACAACTTAGAATAAAGAAATGCTAGGTAAAACTCATGCCCCGTAGAAGCCATGACATCACACCAGAGAAGCATGTTACAGCTCAGTGGCCTAGAGCCAGCAGTTCGGGACACACCTCTCTGTAGCTGTAGCATCTGCTAGCTGCAGCTGTGACTGAGCTGATCACCACACCCATGTCTCTGTTCCCTTGGGTGGGAAACTGATAAAGCAGTAGTGTCTCACTTAGAACTGGGGCCAGCGTGATGGCTCAGCAGCCAAAGGCACTTTCTCCAGAACCCATATGGTGGGTCCCCCTCCTCACCCCTCACAAAATAAACAAATCAATGGTCTTTTTGCTGTTTTGAAGAAGAGGTAATGAGTGTGGTGTGAAGTCTGATGGTAAGGATATAGTATGGGTTCAGCTTACGATGGGACTTTGTTTCTGAGGAGTTCCATCAGGATCCAGGAGAGGAAGGAGAAAGGTGTGGGAGTGGCTGGGCCTCCCAGGGCAGCGTACAGCACCTCCTTGTAGCAAAGCAATTCTGTCTTCATGGCAAGAAAGAAAACCCTGCCCTGACACATGCTCTGCACTCAATGTCCTCAGAAAGATGCTGGGCGTTCACACCCAGTACATCACCAGCTACGTCACTCTTGGGGCAGTTTCAGATCTATACGTGAATGCCATAATGTAAGAGCACCCCTTCATGTGCTCAAGTCCCATAGGCAGGTTGTGTGGGGCACGGTAAGACTCACCTCCTTAGCCTGAGTCGGAAGCCAGGCGCTATGTGATGGATTTCCTTCCACATTCCATGTAATGCAGCGGAGCGACTAGAAGGCCAGTGAACGAGGGTTTAAAAACCAGCCCTGGTGCCTTGCAGGGGAGTCCACAGCCACAGAGTCCCAGTAGCCATTGCTTGAGGGCATTACTTAACTGTGCTGGCAGAAGTGTGCCACGCACCTGTTTTTATTTTTATTTATTTATTTTTGAGACGGGGTCTTGCTATGTATCCCAGGCTAACCTGGAATTGGAACTCAAGATCCTCCTGCTTTGGGGTGACCAATTTGCCCACGGTCACAGGAGCTGATGAAGGACCCAGGGTCTGGGATAGAATCACAGGTTCTGAGCGTATTTCCCTTGCAGTGCCCTCCCCCCTGCCATGCTCACCAAAGTACACCATGGTAAGAAGGATGTAGACAGGTCTCCTCATTGCTGTTTCTGTAATGAACAGACAAGAGAGTAGGGTTCCCCTCAAAGACCCTCAAAGACATGCCTGTGTGGCGTTTCACCATGTACTCAGTGTAGGTACCACAGGAAGCTACAAATGGTTAGTTTCCAGACCCACGAAAATGTGAGCTGACCTTCACCTGATGTTTGCTGAGTGCATGCCAGCGTCAGTCTGTACGATTAACATGTCTCGACAACTAAATCCCTACAGCTGCCAGATGCAGGGGTCTACAGTGTGACCATTTTACAAACAAGCCACATGAAGGCCAAAGAGGAAACAGCTTGCTCGAAGCCAGAGGCGGGGGGGGGGGGCAGCTTCCCTGGGGTTTGCTTAATGTTTGTTTCTTTAGGAACAAGTAGGGTCTCTTGCAGCCCAAGCTGGCCTCAGACTCAACTGTATGGCTGAGAATAGCCTTGAACTTGATGCTCTAGTACCTCTACCTCCTGGAACCAGGATTATAGGCATGCACCACCACACCCAGGGCTTCCTGAACTGTAGGAAAACCCTAGACTATCCTCTGGGGTAAACCCAGGTTCAAATCCCCTTAACAGCACTGAGCCATGGACTGGAGGAGCAGCACTCTACGGGACCTGGGCATGCTCCTCCCTCTCTGGTGATGGCAGAAGCCATATTTTACACCCTGTATTAACGATTCTGCCATCAGCCTACCTAAGACAGCTGAGCCTTCCTTGGCGTGTTTAGCTGATGGCAGTGTGGGGCTGCTAGAAAAAGTTTGGAGATCACCAAGAGCTTTGACATCACAAAGCATTGGCCTTGACAAATATCCAAAGCTATGGTTCACTCTAGGTCCATTCGGTGAAAATCATATTAATTTAAAAAGAAAGAAAGAAAAAGATAAGACAGAGCGGACACCAGAGCAGGAGAAAGATCCTGACAAAAATCTTAGGTACCCTTCTCCCACCATCACCTTACAGGACAGGGCCACAGAACTGATATGACAGTATTAGCACAATTGCTTTGTTACAGGCACAGCATGTTGTGAACTCCGGGAAAGGCGTCTGGCAGGATTAACCGGCTGAGAGACGGAGCCTGAATTAATAGGATGGTATGACCAAGTGGGGAGATCTACTAGACATTAGCTGTACTGATACACTTCAGGTGGGCTCAGGTGACCTGGCGGCCTCTGAACCACCCCACTTGGTGGCTTCTGTCAAGATGGATGAGTGCAGGCTGGCTGCCTCCAGTTTATTTCTGTTTCTGTCTCCAGGTAACCGCTCAGTCCTCAGTGCCTGCTACAACACTTGTCCTCTCCTGACTCTTAATGCCTCAAAGCTCAGGTACCAAGGTCCTATGTACAGAATTATTTACCCATGAGAAAGCAATGAAGAAATGCATTCAACACATGTAGAAAATATTACCTGGGGCTGGAGGGGTCACTCGGGGGTTAAGAGCCCTTGCTGTTCTTCCAGAGGATCCCGGTTCAATTCCCAGCACCACATAACAGCTAACAATCATCTAGCTCCAGTTCCAGGGACTCTGAAGCCCTCTTCTGGCCTCTACAGGCTCTGCACACACATGGTGCATAGACACACATGCAGGAAAAATGCATAAAATAAAAACTACAGGATTTAAAAAAGAAAATGCCTACTTGACCCAGGCTGTTGACCTTTGAAGGTCTGTGTGAGACTAGGGTGAACAAGCAAGACTCCTATGATGTCACAAGACTGCTATGATGTCACATTTCAGGAGGTACCATAGTCTGACTCTTTCTCAGAACAAGCACATGAGGGCTCATGCGTTGGCCCCTCAAACTGTGCTACTGCAGGTTACCATAGGAACAGTGCAACTATACCCATTCAAAATCAATACCTATCCAACAGACAGCTGAGTATTGGCTATAGTCCCAGGAATGCAGCACTAGAGGAGAGGAATGTAGGCAGGTGGGGACCTCTGAGGGGCCCTGTAAAATACATCTCAAATCATTCCACCCAAAGAGTAAAAGAGCCTGGTAGTTACCTGCCAGCTCCCTACTGTCCCTGGCTGGTAGTTGTCCCTGGAGGGTAATTCCCCGCCACACATTCTAGACATAACTCCTCTGAAGAAGTCACTAGACCTACAGGGACAGCCAAGAATGCTGAAGCCATTGGTATGTGAAAGATGTGAGCCAGAGTGTGTGATGCCTGCTGAGGTTTCAGGTTCTGCTGTACTGCAACAAAGAATCAGAACTGGAACATTGAATAAGGATAGAAACAGAAGGAAGAGAAAGATGGCTCCAAGAACAGAAGTGATCTGCAGAGCTGGGACCGGTCTGAGACTCAAGCCCCGAGCCCCCAGCGTCATGACCCTTTATAGGTCTTTTACATGTACCTGCCTTCCTTGCATTTAGAGATGAGCTTCTCTGGTCCATTCTGTTTTGTTGCAGGTAGCCATGATGAAAAGAGATTCTCTCTGCCAGCTAGTGCGCACAATGTGCAGGAGTGTGCATGTGTGTGTATGTGTACACGTGTGTGAGTGTGTATATGCATGTGTGAGTATGTGTGTGCGTGTGTTTGTGTGCATGTGTGTGCGTGTGCATGTGCATATGTGTGGGTGCATGTGTGTGTATGCGTGTGTATGTGTGTATATGTGTGTGTTTGTGTGTGTGTGTGTTTGTGTGTGTGTGTAGACCCAGGGTTGACCTAAGAAGTCTTCCTAAATTGCTTTCTACCTCTTTCCTTGAGGCAGGGCCTCTCAATTGAACCCAGAGCTCACCAATATGGACTAGTCTAGTTGGCCGGTTTGCTCTGAAGACCCCCTGCGTCTGCCTTCAGAATATAGAAATTGCAATTGGGCTGCCATGTCCACCTGCCACTTATATGGGTTCTAGGAATCCAAACTCAGGTTGTTAGGCTTGCCTCAAGACAGAGACAGATTTTTAAAGGTCAGAGGGCTAGGGAGATGGCTCGGTGTGTGACGTGCTTGCTACACACGCATGAAAACCTGAAAGCGGTGGTACATGCGTGTAGTTCCAGCGCTGGGGAGCTGGAGACTGGACAATTCCTGGGAGCTCCTGGCCAACCAGCATGGCCTAACTGGCCAGTCTTTGGTCAGCAATTAACCTTGTCTCGAAAAACAAAGTAGATTGCTTGTGAAGAAGCAACCCTTAGATTAGCCTGGCCTCCACATGCACATACAGGCACACACAACAAAAAGGAAACCAGGCCAGAGAAGCTATGGGGTAAGGCCAGCCAGGGCTTATCTTTGTTAAGGTTATGGGTTAATACACGCTGCTCACTTGGTATGTTGAGATAATCATTTTCTTCCTCTTTGACATAGTGGGCTTCAGTAGGTTCTAGACAAAATTAAGCTCAGATGGGTCTGCTTGTGGCCCCAGACACTCCCTTGTCTCTGAATGACCTTCCCCTTGGTGCAAGGTCGGGATGGTGCCAACACAAAAGATTGGGATTCTACTTTCTTGGAATGTGCTACATGATCTTCCTGTGTGGATCCTGACCACAGGTGTGTATTATTTGTGCTGGTGACTAATCCCCAGGGATACTCCACTGGATTCTCACTCAGTTCTACAAGAAGCTGGTTTTACAGTCTGCCACTGGCTTCTTCTCAAAGCAAGTGATAATGATCCCCAAGACAATCTACAGGAAAGCATGACCAAGTCATTGATTAGCTAGTACTTAGAGAGCCGGCTGCATTAACTTAGTCAGCACCAAAAAACATCGTTAAATGTGCCCAACTATCAAGAATTTGCTGGTGCCAGGTTTTCTGATCACAGCACATTGGTTGGCAGATACTGAAACTACGGTCCAGAAAGGTTCATAAACTGCCCCCAAGAACTCAGGAAGGACAGGATAGACTTGGGACGCTGCCCAGACACGCTTGTCTTCAGAGCCATGCTGCTGTACCAGGGGCTGTGCAGCCAGTCACTTGCTCATCTTGGGTGTACAAAGAGCAGTCTTCCTGGCAGAACTAGGGTGGAAATATTGGAGATCACATGTTCCATAACCTCCCTCAATAGATGAGCAAGCCATGGGGGGGTGGCACACACCTTTAATCCCAACACTTGGGAGGCAGAAGCAGGGAGATCTCTGTGAGTTCAAGGCCAGCCTGGTCTACAAAACAACTTCTAGAACATCCAGGGCTGTTAAGCAGAGAAACCCTGTCTCCAAAAACAAAGCAAACAAAGATGAGCAGTCTCAATGGGGTAAGGCACGGCGCGGCCACCTCTGCCCTCTCCACACCAGACCCTTCATGACTCCGGCCTTCCCAATTTCTGTTCCCCATCTCCTCAGCAGGCACAGAGTTCGACAAGGTCTGAAGTGCCCGGCACGACTCCTGGTCCAGTGCAGCACCCTTCTATCCTGTTCACCGTGAGTTTCCCATTTGATTTTGAGTCCTTCCTGGAAATCTGGGTTGCACAACCATATTGGGCAGAAATCCTGCAGCTGACAGCAGCCTACACTGTGCAGCCCACAGTGCCCCAGCAGGGAATCAGGGTTCTTCTGTACTCCAAGGCTAAGGTGGGCTACAATGGATGGCTTATTCAAAGTGTCTGCCTCCCGACTCTGGCAGGAATGTCGGGAGAACCACTGTGATAGTGCTAGGAACTCACTAAGTCTATGTCCTTAAAACAGATTACAAGGATAGATGGCAGAAAACGGGAAACGTGGCTTTTCTGGACTGAATGACTAAGAACCGAGAAGCAGGCAGGAGCCACTGGGGTCAAAGAGCCGTTCATCTAAAGCATTGATTGGCGTCTGGAAATGGGATTAAACCTCTAATGCTATTTCCCTGTCAGTTGATGCCTACTAATTTCATAACGGTAATAAAGATCCAAGCAGATACTGAAGGAAAAACTTCCCAAGGTCACGTGCTGACAGAAAGGCCAGGTGCTATGATAGCTTACTGTGTGTGTGTGTGTGTGTGTGTGTGTGTGTGTGTAAGAAGCAATGTGAAAGTGCTGTGTATGTGTGTAAGAGAGAGTATATATGTGTGTGAATGTGTATATATATGCACAAGGAGGTCAGTGTGTGTGTGTGTGTGTATGTGTAGTTCAGAAGTCAACCCCGGGTGCTGGTTCTCAGGATACCATTCTCCATGTTTTATGAGAGAGGAAGGGTCTCTGACTGGCCTGAAACCAAGCAGACTAGGCTGACCGGCCTCCAAGGCTTAGGGGTCCATCTGTCCCTGCATCCCCCATGAGGCTATGCACCAGGCTATGTGGGTTCTGGGAACCTAACTCATTTCCTTACAGAAAACACTTTGTCTGCGGACATCTCCCCAACCCTGGTTTTCATGAGGGCTGCTTGACGGCTATGTCAGTTTTTGTTGGTTTGTCTGACAGGTGCTTTGGGTATGTATGGATAGCTCCTGAGGAATGACAAAAGGTTGACCGTGCGCGCACGCACACACACACACACACACACACACACACACACACACGGACGAGTCTCTGCGAAAGGAGTCAGGGTCCTGGTCCCACTGTACTCATCATTATCACCTTGTCTGCTATTCTCCTCAACAGGAGCTCTGCAGAACACCCCTGGATCGTCAGGACCTCTCAGCAGCGGCCCAGCTACCGCAGAGCCGACCCCTCCTCCATCGGCCACTCCAGAGACCTCTGGCATGGTGTAGTGGGACAGCTGGTGTTGTGAATCAGGCCGTTGCCAATCAGAGAACGGCTACTTCACAACACCAGGGTCACACTGCACTACAGGCAGCGAGCATCTGGACACCTGAGCGCCTGGACACCAGCCTGTGCAACAGCCTTCCCTACCCCAGGGTCATTTCAGGTCTCCTCCAGCTGGCTCTCGGCCTGGGGTGGAGACTCCTCATCTCCTGCCCTGATGGGGCAGCTGAAGCTGCTGTTTATTGCAGCACAAATAGCTCAACTTCAGAAGAGAACATCACTTCAGGCAGCGTTAGCTTTCCGTGAAGGACGGCATAAACAGGTCTCCCAGGGTGAGGGAAGATGTTCTCAGGACCTTAGAGAGGCTGAGCACCCTCAACTGAATGTCTTTTTAGAAGGCCTGAAAACACTTGGAGACTAGAGAACCAGGTCCTCTTTTGTGCCTTTTTTTTTTTGTTCCTTTCTCTTTTATTTTTCTGTTACTCCTTTTTAAAAATTGTATATGTGTAGGTATGAATGTATGTGTGTGTGTGTAAGCCAGTGGTATCTTCCTCAATTGCTTTCTTTTTTAAAACTTTTAAAATTTATTTATTGTTTATTTATGTGCATTTGCCTATATGAGTTTATGTGAGCTACATGTATGCAGGTGACCAAGGGGTCTAGAAAGGGATGTCGAATCTCCTGGGTCTAGAGCTATAGAGTTATGAGCAGTCATGTGAGTTCTGGGAACTAAAACACAGTCCTGTGCAGAAGCAGCAAGCATTCTTAAACCTCAGGACCCTCTCTGCAGCCCCATCTTCTTTATTTTATTGTTTTTGTTTCTTTTTTTGCTGTGTGCTCACACGCGTGCACGTTGCTGCTATAACATGCATGCAAAGCAGTGGTTCTCAACCTCTGAGTCTCGACCCCTTTTTGGGGTCAAACTACCTTTTCACGGGAGTCACCTAAGACCTTTGGGAAGACACAGGTATTTGCATTATGATTTTCTAACAGTAGCAAAATTACAATTATTGACATAGTTACAAAAATCTTATAGTTGGGGGAATCACCACAAGTCACGGCATGAGGAAGGTCGAGAATTACTGATGTGGAGGTCAGAGAGTGACTTGCAAGAGTTGGTTCTCCCCTTCTATCATGTGGGTCCCAGGTTTGACAGCAAGAACCTTCCCCTGCTGGGCCGTCTTACCAATCCTCCACTTTATTTTCCTGACAGAGCCTCTTACTGAGCCTGGAGTGCATGCATTCAGCTGGATTGACTGGTCAGCAAGCCCTGGGGACCCTCTTGACTCTATCTCCCCAGAAGTGTCGTTACTGGAGCATGTCACCGCGCCTGGCTCCTATGTGGGTGCTGGGGATCTAGTTCACATCCTCGTGCCAGCAAGCACTTTGCCGACTGAGTCTTCGCCTCAGCCCCTTGTTCTGATATTGGCAATGGTATCTTTGATTTGGCAGTAGAGGGAGGGGGAACCTGATTAAAGGGTGACTCCCCTACAGGGGCAGCCTGTGTTTCATGCCAAATGGTCCCAAACTCCCTTAGCAGCTGACTCTATCTTTGAGAGCAAGTTTTCCACAGCTCTCCCTTGCACACATGCACACTTGCTAGTGACACAAAGATTTACAAGAGCCAAGCACGAGTGTCACAGGTGTCACTAGTGTCACGGGACACGGAGATGCCTGAGGCTCCTGTTACTTGTTTTGGAAAGTGGTTTCCTAGCCCGAGGTCATAGTCAGGGAAGACTTGAAGACCTAAGGTCTCCCAAACTTGAGTATTTTTGTGCCTAACAAATCTTATTTGTGACACTATTTTTCGGAGCCCAGGCAGACTCTCAAGAGCTGTATAGCATCCTTTCTGAAGCACCAAGGAAAAATAAGGATCTCTCTCTGCCTTTGTGTAGGATAAAGAGCCAAGACGCTCTCATGAACCCTGTACTGTAAGCTGTTTGCACAGGGCTTTTGCTGAGGTTCCGTAGGAAGCAGAGGTGGACAAGACCAAACCCTGTGCAAACACTGCCCAGCATGAAAATCATCCAGACAGATCCTGGACCACTGTGTCTCTGTTACCTTAGAGTCTTGAGCCTATTGCTGCCTGTGTCTCCTGTTCCTCACCCACTCCTCAGCCCCTAAGGGCAGATGTGGCATTGGTACTAAATTACGTTTGCCTTCGGAGTGAAAGAGTCCCCGTTCTCAGAAAGACTTTCTTACCATCTCCTTAGAATATACAAACCATAAACCTAACATCTCTGAGAACTATTCCTGATTTCCTGGCACCGCAAGGGCTGAGACCAGCACCATTTATGGCTTGGTCTCTGGGCACAGCTTCAGAATGGGGTACATATGAGATCCTTGGCCCCATGCACCCTGCTGCATCAGACTCTAGCAGGGACAGTGAGCCAGGTGGTGACTGTGGTAGCAGTCGGTCCAGAGTTCCTTCACTACTTGTCTCTGTGGCCTCCCTGCATCCTCTCCAGCATCCGTCGCAAGCCCATCTTTCCTGTATGGTCATAATCATCTTCTCAAGATACACCTTCAGACCTGAAGTCCCTCCACAGACTTAGAGCTACCTGCAAAGAAGTGGCATCATCCCCCCCACAGATGGACTGGTAAAGGGGTACAGATCCTTACTTCCTCCTCCAGTTCCCTCCCTTCCTGTCCATCTCCTCTCTCTCCAAAATCCCCCTGCCCCGCCCCCCTTCGCCCCAGCCTTTGTTAGGATATTCATAGCCCACCCTCCCATGATTGATGCCTGATCGATGGTTTACATATATTACAGAGATATCTAATTCCCCAGTTGAGAGGGAATTCCCCAGTAGCTGCCGGTCCATGGACATAGCAAAATACAGTATCTGTCCTTTGGCGCATTCATCACCCACACCCATTGCCCGTCTGCATTCCATTGTGGGATGTGTCTTTGCCCAGAGGGCAGGGCTTCTGTTCACTGACTGTGAGCTGGGTCCCCGGCTCACTGGCACTGAGCACTGAGACCTGTAACGCCGGCTAAATGCATGGGTGAGTGTGTCCAAGCCGGGAACGCTATTCCAGGCTCTCCCGCTTTTTGTTGAGTCCGGCATCCTTTATTTCCTTTTGGCAATGTTGCATCCACAGCTACTTGTCGAGTGGATCGGCTGCCAGGCGCTGCCCTGAGCATGTTACCAATCTGGCCTCGGTTTTTCCTGTCAGCTGGGTTGTGGAACCACCCTGACAGAAAGTGCCAAGGAGAAGTCACCTATGCCACTGGTCAACAGTGACCCTGCCATTCAAACCCAGGCCCTGGAGTCTGTCCCTTGAGCCACTGCGCCAAGATGCTGAGGAGCTGCTCACTCCCAGGGACTTGGGGTCTTTAACCAGGCGTCCCCTCCACCACTAACACACGGTCATTTGTAAGAGTTTTAACCTTTTTTGAAGGGATTCATAATGAAACCTGATTTAAAACCTTATAAAATATAAATGGGGCCACATCCAGAGGTAGTGGGGAAATTATATAGGACCTAGAAGAAAGTAGACTTGAATTTGGCACGATACCAGCAAGTTCTTCTGAGTTTTATGTGTGACCTTCAACCTCTAAGGCTGCAAATTCAGGTGAGGGGCTTCCTCAGAACTCAGCGTTTGGGGGAGCACAACTCTGGGCTCTCTCCTCGTTCTAAACCCCCACCAGAGCGCCACTCGACTCCGGGCTCTAATTCTTTGTTCTTAACCCAACCAGAGCACAACTCCAAGCCACACACAACTACTCACAGTATGACTTTTATTCTAAAGTGTATTCTGTCTCGGTGAGATTATCAACCACAGCCCCAGGACATTCCAGACCCTCCACTTAGGGGGACTTGACAGCACCTACCAGAGAGAAGCAAGACCATACAGCCAGCCCACTTTCTGTAACCTTTTCTTAGCAGCCATGCCATTGGTAAGGGAATCTCTGCATTAAATTCTGTGAGGCTTACGTTGCAGTAAGTCACATTCCAGACAGCAGGTTCTCTAACATGGCCCCGTGCAGACCACAAAAAGCTGTGGGCACAGTAGACTTGTCTCTCTCTCTCTCTCTCTCTCACACACACACACACACACACACACACACACACTTTGATACCCAGTGTCCTGACCTTTGAGACTGGCTACCATCTGCTGGCCATGGCCAGTACTTTTGGAAAAAGTTGGATTCGGAAAGGAGGTTTCCTTGTAACACTGAATGCCAAATAGAATAGTGTTTGTCAAATTGTGTTTCTGGGACCAGCAATCTTATCAGCTCCCATGGGAACTTACGGGGTGTGCAGCTGACCAGCCCTGCCCTGAGTGTGCTGAATGTTAGCCAGTACCCCAAGGAGTTCCAAATCATACTGATGGAAAGAAAGAGAAAAATCTAGGCATGGTGGTGCACACCTTTAACACATCAACACACAATCACCAAACCAAGCTGCTGGAGACCCTGTCGGAAAGGAGGGAGGGATGGAAACAACTTCAGCACCGTGCAACGGTGAAGCTTCCCGGACCGTCACTGCAGCAGTGTGAGATGCTGCAGCTTTCACTGAATACTGAATATTAAACCCATTTTTCCAAATCTGAAGAGTAAAACTCTGGGTGCCCTGGGCTACAGAGTCCTGACCTCTCCTATGTTCTAAATAAATACGCCCAGAGCAGGGAGGCCGTAGGTACCAAGGCAAAGCCTCAGTTTCTCTTCACACACAGTGCATTGCAGAGGCTTCATGTTCTCCACTCTGGGCTCACGGCAACCTCATTCTAAGAAGAGGATCTTGAGACTGAGAGGTTGAATAACCTTCCCTCAGGCGTAGAAGTGGCTGCATATCCTTGCAGTCGTGAACCTGCTATCTCTGGTGCTTCGCTTGGCCCTGCCTTTGACTTGACCCCTCTTCCATGAACAGATAGGAAACAGAGAAGCCAGAGTGTCCAGCATAGAGTGGACATAGACACAGCCACCTGTGTCCATGGAATCAGAGAAAACCATGTCTGATCGGCCCCTAATAGAAAAGCCTGACCTGAAGACTAAACACTAGGTGGTGACCGCAATTAAATGGAAACACCTGTGCCTCTTTGACCTCAGAATGAGTTTCTGCTCTCGTCCTTGTTATCTTAGTGGTAGCCTTTATGCTCAACTTGGGGATGACCTCATGCATTCAGTGGATAAACTGGAGGCAAAGCTCTTTCCAGCCCTAAGCCACAGCCTCTCAGTAGGTACTGCCCAGGCAGGTGTTCCCCCAGCCTACTTTTTTCCCTAAGGAAAAAGCAGTCATTTAGACCTAGAGTTCTGACCTTTTCCATCGTGTGCGCTGTGGTGAGACCAGGAGGAAGCTGTGTCCCACTTCCCGTCACAGCCCAGGGACTGTGCACACTGTTAATGAGGGAAGAACATGTGGGGCTTGGGGACAGAACTGAAGTCCGGGGTCTTCACCATAATTCCGATTCTCAGAGGGAAAATAGTCTGACCTGCGGTTCTCTCTGTCCCCTAAACAAGAACTGCTGAAGGATGTCACGGTTCGAAATGCTATTTTTAGGGGCATCTGCATGAGAAGGGCTGGGGAGAGCACTGAGGTCCCAGCATCCACGGAGCACCACGTGATTGGAGCTTGTGAGGCAGCCCGTTGAGTAGCAAGATCTTATAACCAAGGAAGTGGATCAGGAAGACTAAGGAACCTGCCCTGGGCCACACAACCTGGCCCTTTGTTTTCATGATTCAGGACAAAGACAGTGGCCCCAGTACCCTGGTAATATGTACCATGTGCTAAACATGTGTGCTGTCCCAGAGCCCAGAGCACCCTGGGAAGGGAAGCAGTGTTCTTTCAATGTTTGTGTGAGGACCAGGCTCAGAACAATGGTCCCACAGCTCGACAGTAGGTTATCATGCCCTGGGGAAGTGTGCGGTTTGCCTGCCTAAAGGGTGTTCTGTGCATACCGTATGATCAGTTACTGCCACCCACCCCAGCTGTGTAGAAGTGACTGACTTCAGAGGCTCCCGTCTCCAAATTGAAACCTGGGGCTTAGAGACAGCATGCTTGAAGGGAGAATAAAAATGAAAGCCACCATCAGTCGTGCTTGTGTGGGCCCACAGCAGTCATCTCTGCTCTCACTTCCTCCCACTGGGCCCTGAGGCCCCAAGGGTAGTCAGTGTCTACTTCATTGTGTGGTGTACCCAAAGCCAACACTGCAGGGCTTGGTACACAGTTGGTGTTCGGTGCAAGGCTGTTCTAATGCTAGGATGCTGAAAGCCCTCCCCAATGACCCAGCCTGCTGAATCTGGACTATTCTCATGGGAGAGTCATAAAGTGTCTCCATATGTTAGCTCAGCTCAGCAGAACAGGAAGGTCTCTGAGTCCAGAACCCCCATTTCACTAATCTGGCCACTAAACCTTTCAGCAGAGGCCTCTAGCAGTGACCCTGTGGCTGTTACAGACAGGCTTTGTAAATGGTTGCATCTTGCTGAACTTATTAAAGACAGGAAACTGCTCCTCTGCTGCCTTTTGTGAGTCTGAAAGTTCCTGTTACCCTCACATGGTACCACGTCCTTCAGCAGGGTGCACAGCCATCATGGTATGAAATTAGCCTCGGGAACCCAGAGTGCGGGGCTCTTCTGGTCCTCTCCCCATCACCTGGCACTGTACCTGGCATGTAGCACTTGCAGGACCTATGACTTTCTGTCTCCTACAGTGTCCTGCTGGGCTTAGCATGTAGGATACTCGTGTTCCACAGTACATAAAACATGGCAGTGCTGACAGCCGAGTGGATGGCACGGCCAGCTTGGAGAAAGTACGTCTATGTAGGCACTGTGGAAGTGTGATGGTGTGATCTAGGTCCTAGAGCAGAGGTCTCAACATTGTCCCTTGCAGCCAGAATCTTAAGTAACAGCTGACCCAGCTACTCCATCCGAATTGTTAACTGGATCAAGAAGCCAGGAAGCAAGGAGTTGATGCAAAAATTCGGGGATATTAACAAAAGCTTTGACCCTGTCCCTTTGTGCTGCCACCTTCTGTGTTCGCAGAAAGGATGCTGGTCTTCTAGTCAGCACCTCCATATTCCAAGAGGAGGAAAGGGGACTGGAGAAGCCAGTAACATCCCCTCCTTTCATCAGAGGATGCCACCTTCCCAGGAACATTCCAACCCAGCAGACTTGGGAATCTTGGGCAGAACGCCATCACTGGACCCCAGAACTAGGGACGCTGAGGGAGTAAAAAGCTAAAACAGCAAGAGAGGATGGTCCCCGACACCCCTCTACTGCCAACCAGCAGCATCTGAGAGAACGCACAATTGGTTTATAACACAGCATCTGTTTTTGTGGGGCTTCTTACAACAGCAACAGGTGTGTGTCATCATTTAAAAACAAACATGTAAGGGGCTGGAGAGACAGCTCAGCAGTGAACTGCACTTTCTGTCCTTCCAAGGGACCCAGATTTGATTCTCCTCACCCAGGTGGCATCTTAGAACCACCTTAACTCTGGGTCTACAGGATATGACGCCCTCTTCTGGCTCCCACAGGTGCTGCATGCGTGTGATTCCACTATATACATGCACACAAACACTCATATGTTCGAAATAAAAATGAATAAATTTTTAACTGCCAGGCTGACATGCCTGGGAGGGGAAGACCTAAAATCTCCACACTCTTTCACAACTAAGCACTGATTTCTCCTGGCTTACTCATCTGACTCTTCATCCTTAGCAGGGATAGGACCACCTGGTAGGGTGCTCTGAAATTCTAGTAGTCTGAAAAAAAGTCCATCTCATGAAACATTCTTTACAGAATTGTGCTTTGTGGCTGCACACTCCCTTGAATAAGGTGTTGTTTGCCCAGTCCCTTGGTATTAGTCGTTCTGATGTTAATAAAGATAAAATAGAAGAAGTCGACCCAGGGCTTCTCCTCACAGCTAAATCTTGGGTCCAGGAGCTCCTTTCCGAAACTATGGCTAAGAAACTTTCGAGAGCTTCTGAATGTGAGCCAAGTTGCTTTCCTCGTGGAGAGCTCAGAGTACCTGGCCCACTAACCGATACAGGTGCCCATACTCCCAAAACTTTTACCGACCCAAGAAATAGGTCGCAGGGGAGAAGGTCCATCTATCTAACCTAGCTGATTGTCCAGCTGGGGTCAGAAGGAGGCTCTTTCACCAGGCTTGCGGCAAGGCTGGCATTGGAGCCTAGGCCTCTGAACCAAAGGCTAGCCCTATCTTCTCAGACTTGGAGGCATGGTGGCCGTGAGCTAGGCCATGGGTCTGGAAAGTCCCTGGTGTGTTAGGTACCCTGGGCACACAACTTTGATTCCAACTCAACATAATGTTGCCGCTTTAGCTGTGTGGCCTTTGGCTTCTTACCAAGCTGTTCCCTAGTGCCAACAGACAGAGGCAGAGCCTATGAATGTCTCCTCCTTCCAACTGCCCACTGAATTGTGTCCTCCTGAGAGTATATGATGAAGCTCTGCGCACTTGAATAGGATCTTTAAAGTAGTAATTAATACTAACTTAGGTCATAAGGGTAGGCCTTAATCTAATACAACCAGTATTCTCATAGAGACTCATGTAAAAGCCTTATGAGGGCACAGCAGGTGTGTCAGTCTGCAAGCTGGAGTTGCAGGGGGAGAGGGGGGAGCAAGCACCCTAATCTGGAACCTCTGGGTTGCAAATGAAGAAGCACCTAAGAAATACCTGCTACTTTAGCCAACCTATCCGTGGGTTGTGTTGTGAAAGCCCTGGGCCATCGGGTGCCCATGGCTGCCACTTCTCCTGAAACCTGAGTCATACCATACACCCTGAAACTGAAGTCAGACTCTTCCCATAAATCTCAAATACACACGTGGCAGGGGCACTAGACACCCTGCTGTTCCCACCTCTGAGTTCCCAAGACACTGCCTCAGTACCACCACCACCTTCCTAAGCCCCATGCCTGTACCCCAGAGCCAGAGCAGCTGGGGTGCAGGCCCCGTCAGCAGGGAAATGCCTGGGAGCTAATGCCTCCCTCTGCCACCCCCCCTCCTCCTAGAACCCCAGCTGCCTTCCACCGAGGCGGAGGGAAGGAGGTGGCAGTCACCCCACATGCAGCACAGCTCCTGCAGGTGCAGTCCCATTACCAATGATGCCCCTGAAAGGCTCCTCCCCTCCTTCTCTTGCTTACCCCAGGCTTGTGATTCCTGGAAAGTTCTCTCAAACCGAGGTCTCAGAGTCTGCTTTGAGGGATCCAAATAGGAGAGAGTTGTGGAGTTTCCTGGTCTGGTTTGTTGCTTTTTCCTGTTGTGCTTTATTTATTTATTTGTGGGGTGAACGCAGGTCAGGCACATTTGTGGAGGCCAGAGGACGACCCCTAGAAGTCGGTTCTCTCCTTCACCATGTGGGTCCCAGGATTGAACTTGAGTTGCCAGGCCTGGTGGCAAACTCCTTTCCCAGCAGGCCATCCCACTGGCCCTCCCACCTGTCCTGTTTTGCGGTGTTGTTTTTAGTGGGGCTTTTTAGAGAAGTTTGATGCTGACGGCAAAACTGGGTGAAAGGTGAAGAAATTGATCACGCCTTCACTAGTATGGAGATCCCCACTAGGGTGGCACATTCACTATAGCTGAAGAGCCTGCACAGACATATCATTATCACCCAAAGTGATGGCTCATGTCAGGATTCACTCTATGCTGGGCGCTCTTCTGTGTGTCAGGGTCAGTAATGGCAGTGCCCCTGGAGATTTCCACCTTTACACACCACACACACACTCATACACACACACGCACACACTCTGCTCATGCACACACACTCACACAAACACACCTACCATCCACTCCTTCACTGCCTTGTCCTTTCCCAGAGTTGCTGTGTAGTTGGAACTGTGCATAAAGATGCTGTTTTAGACTGGTCTTTTGTTCATTTTATAATACTGAACTCATGATTCACCTGCCTCTGCCTCCCAAGTGACAGCGTTTCAAGCATCCCAAACCAAACTTTAAGCACCTACAGAAAACAGAAAACATCTGTTTGGGTTGCCCTCCCCAGCACAGCCCTTCCCCAGTTGCTGTGACAGAGGGCAGATGACTTGAGGACACCAATCAACCCTCACAAGACTGGGGCTGACTGTCACCTGTGAAGGTTGTTTCAGAGACTTTCAGATCAGGCTCCTCTTCCCAGCACAGTGGTCTGGTCTGTGTGGAGTCCACTTGTTGCAGCTTAGCAGGGAGGCCCCTGGCAGGTGCCGTGGTCCCGGGGCCCACACCCTCTTAGGTAGTTACTCACCTCTAAAGCCATAGACTCTAGCCCCTTGGCTCTCTGCCCGGGGATTTCGTGGGTTTTCAGGAGTTTTTGTTTTGATTGTTCAAGAAGTCAGGCTGGAAGTGCAGCATGGATGCCTCTGAAAGGAGCTGCACCTAATGACAGGGATAGCCGCTCTCTTTCCCCAGGGAACACCTAAACAGCCTGGTCATGGGCAAGACTGTCCTCTGCTTGCCCACACAGCTGCTCTTACAAAATGACCTTTACTAACTGAATAAAAAAAGAAATAAAAAGAGAAAGGGACATGAGTGCTCCTGGGTTTCAGCACCAGATGAATGAAAAACAGAAATAAAAAAAAAGGAAGGCTATGGCTGCCCCTAAGTATGGAACAAGAGAAAGCTTATTGTAGACAAAAGGGAGAACATAGCCAGAGGCAGAGACAGCTGGGAGAGTCCAGAGTGGACAGGTAGGTGGGAGAGGAAAGGGAGAGTCAGACCAAGAGGCCAGAAGAGAAAAGGGTAGACAAAATAATAATAATAATAACAACGACAAAAAGGCAGGTAACCAAAATGGCTGGATTATATAAGGAAAGGCAGCTGGGGGAGGGCAGCCCAGCCCCTGGGTTGGAGAAGTTCAGGGTAGGGTAGGCTGGATGTGCCCGCCAGACTCTGTAACAAGTAGGAACTGGAAGATGCTGGGAGAACCTGGAAGCCAGGTCTGCTTTGATCTGCTAAGTAGGTAACTCAGCCTTTGTCCCAGGTTTCAGACCTAAAACCTGCACCCCCATCCGGTCTGTGCTCCTCCTAAAAACAGTCTTCTATCAGAGTTTCCCTCCAGAAAGCAGGATACAACACCTTCCTGCAAAGGCAGGGGCTCCTGGCTGGCTTAGGAGGGCCTGCAGGTGCCCAGCACCCACTTTCTTCCTGGGGGGCCCCAGCCATCAGAGCAGCAGCCGGTCTTGCCCTCTAGGCCTGAAGTGGTGCAGGAGATGAAGATGCCGGGAGCTGAAGAAATAAGATGCCCCAGCCCTTCATGCCGATAGGCACATTTCACACTGACAGGCTACCGGGGGTGTAGCACTATTTTTATTTAAAACACCAGTTGCCATGGTAACATCTACATAGTCCAATCTTTATTCTAAGTCACACAGAAAATACCCTCAGGAAGAGAGAATGAGAAGCCCTAGTGAGCAAGGGCCACTCTGGGACTCAGACAGCAAACAGGCAATTCCTGGACGACCTCCTTTCTGAACTGCCCTTCAGGACTCTCTCCCTGTGTCTTATTTTTCAGTCAGTACCAAGGTTCCGAGAGGCCGGGGGGAGTCTGTGTTCTGTCCAGGCAACTTGCAAACCGTAGGTGGTCCCTGAGTGTTTCTTCTGCTGTGAATTCAGCCATTTGTGGAGGCTCTAGTGGACAAAGGGTAGAGGGGTGGCCCCGCCCAGCCTCCCACAGCCTGTAGCCAGTCAGCATCCCCAATGCCCGGCAGTGGGGGAACCAGGAAGGCATGTAAAGCTGTCAGCACAGTGAACTCTTCAATAATACCTCATACCACTTGTTTAAAATGACTCTTGGCCATGGGTTTTAGTGGTGGGTATATCTGGTACGTTTCTAAGCTTGTTAGGCACCCCCGCTCTATGAAGGGCCTCTGCTATGGGACTCTATTGGGACACAGATGCTCCTGTGACAAATTCTCTCAGCTCAAGGATGGTAGCAAAGGGAATCCTGGACGTGGGAGACAGGCAGGTGGGTCTCTGTTAGTTCCAGGCTAGTCAGGGCTACATAGTGAGACCCTGTCTCAAAAGAGAAAGGAAGGAAGGAAGGAAGGAAGGAAAGGATTCCATCTTGAGAACAGTTTCCCAAATAAAAAGCCCCAGTTACACAAAGCAGAGGTTGTGGGAGCCAGGTAAGTCCTCGGGCAAGGGCGCTCAGCTTCCTCTTCCCTTCATACCCCAGGCTCTCTCCAGTCGTTCTGTTGACCTGCCCTCTTTACCTCAGTTATAAAAACCAGAGGTAAGCCCTGAACGAATCTGTACTACGGTGTAGCTGATTGTTCTGAACTGTGGAGGAAAAGGAACGTGTGCCGTGACTGTTCTGGGGATAGTCAGTGGCCGGTTGTTGCCAAGCCATCCTTTCTCAGAAGACCCCACCTTGTTTTCTAAGACAGGATCTCTCCCTGAACCGAGTTCACAAATGGGACAAGACTAGTGAGCCCCAGGGACCCTCCTGTCCCTGTCTTCCCAGAGCTGTGTCGAAAGCAAGCATCGCCCCACCCCAGCGTCTGGGAGCTTCCGGGTCTCAAGGGTCAAACCCAGGTCCTCCAGTTTGTGCACTGGGTGCTGACTGAATCTTCTCCCCAGCTGCTAGTGTGG
Source organism: Chionomys nivalis (assembly GCF_950005125.1). Taxonomy (NCBI): domain Eukaryota; kingdom Metazoa; phylum Chordata; class Mammalia; order Rodentia; family Cricetidae; genus Chionomys; species Chionomys nivalis. Next base: position 118,608,250 of record NC_080089.1, read on the forward strand.
ATTCTACTCCACAGTCTACCCGTATTGTAGAAAAATAGATTGGGGTCACAAAGCGGCAAACACGTTGAATAGAAGCCACATTTCCTGACCTCTGATATGAGCCTCCTTGATTCTGTTTACTGTCAGCCTTTGTGTCTGTGATTCTACTGGGCACTTTGTGTGTTTGCAGCAAAGAAAACAGAGGAGATCAGACACCTGCCGCGGAGTATTTGAATCAGAAATCTGCAGTGAGGTCTGCCTGCTTCACCTGCTATACCCGTCCCCATTTAGAGCAAGACATCTTCAGATTCTAGTACAGGTGACAGAGGGAAGGGGGAGACTTTTTAAGGCAATTTCTCTGCCCCACCCCAGGTGGCTTTGAGATTCTTTACCACCTGGAATGCTGTCCTTTCAGTGAAGGTCACCTTTAGATTCTGGCTGTGTTCCCTTCTGTTAGCATCTCTCAGAGAGCGTCCCTAGGACACCCGCCCCCACTATCCGGTTCCACTCAGCACTCACGGGTATTTGAACAGATCACAGGATACCACGGCTTGTGTATCAAAAGCAAACAAAACAGTTTGAAAATCTGATCCTCGACAAAGCGTGTGGACCTCGGGAATTAAAACTCCGCAAATGAACCGGTTTGTTCATTCCTATTCTGGCAAATGAACATGACTTTTAAATCTGTAGTTATTTATAGATTGCAGGAGTTTGAGCTTGCCATGGTGTGCAGCCTCTGAAGAGAACTCGCATCTCACCCAACAGAGATACACAGGTTACCCTTGAAGGTGTTTACCAGAGACATGGCAGGTGGACACTGCAGACAGTTCCTGGGTTTTCTGACATCAGAAGAGGAAAACTTCATCCCTCCTCTCGGTACTTAATGCCTAGGAATAGTCCATCCGTACACACCGTAGGTTCCTGTTTGTTTGGCACATAATAACCTCCATTCCATCCGTACACACTGCAAGTTCCTGTTTGTTTGGCACATAATAACCTCTGTTTGGATCAAAATCCAGGGGAACAGAAAATATCTGATATCTGCACCGGAGCAGAAAGATTACAAGTTGAAGGCCAGCCTGGACTACATAGCCAGAAGCTACCTGGAAACTAAAGAGAGAGAAAGGAAGGAGGGGAGAACAAGCTGGGGAATAGGGAGGAGAAGAGAAGGTTGAGGGTTAAAGATTTCCTGATGGTTCATAACTGTAGAGACCTTCTTGCCATAACCTGGGCACCAGCCTCACCAACAGCCTCATCACCTGGATGATAAAATAAATCTTTCTGTCCTTGAGGCTCCATCCCTGAGATAAATCAAGTATGCTTAGCCCTCTTGGGTTCTGCTCAGCCTGAAACCTGCCTGGGGGGGGGCGGGGCTCATGCATCCTGCCCCCAGACTGCTGCAGGTCCCCTTCCCACCACCTGCTGCCTCCCCGTCTATGTCAGAACCCTAATATACCCACCACAGCATCTCTTCTCTTTCTGCTGCATGACTCACCCCAGTGCACGCACAACTCACTCATCCCAGTGCATACACAACTAACTCACCCCAGCGTATGCACAACTAACTCACCCCAGTGCACGCACAACTCACTCACCCCAGAGTATGCACAATTAACTCACTCCAGTGCATGTACAATTAGCTCACCCCAGCGCACGCATAACTCACTCACCCCAGCGCATGCACAACTCACTCACCCCAGGGCATACACAACTCACTCACCCCAGCACATTCACAACTAACTCACCCCAGCGCATACACAACTCACTCACCCCAGGGCATACACAACTCACTCACCCCAGCACATTCACAACTAACTCACCCCAGCGCATACACAACTCACTCACCCCAGTGCATACACAACTAACTCACCCCAGTGCATACACAACTAACTCACCCCAGCGTATGCACAACTCACTCACCCCAGCGCATGCACAACTCACTCACCCCAGCGCATTCACAACTCACTCACCCCAGCGCATACACAACTAACTCACCCCAGTGCATACACAACTAACTCACCCCAGTGCATACACAACTCACTCACCCCAGTGCATGTACAATTAGCTCACCCCAGCGCATTCACAACTAACTCACCCCAGCACATGCACAACTCACTCACCCCAGTGCATACACAACTAACTCACTCCAGTGCATACACAACTAACTCACCCCAGCGTATGCACAACTAACTCACCCCAGCGCATGCACAACTAACTCACCCCAGTGCATGCACAACTAACTACCCCAGTGCATGCTTCATGCTGGTTTGTGATTTATTTAATATCTGCTCCCATGTCTATTTGTGATTTCTTTAATGCTGGTTATAAATGAGTAATATTACTATGTACTTACTAAACAAATACAGAAAAGAAAAGAAAATACCTGCATCAAACAGCTAATAAAGGGCCTATGAGGAGACTCAGTGAGTAAATATGTTTGCTGACAATGTGAGCTCCATCCCTGGGGCCCACATGGCAGGAGAGAACTGGTTCTGCAAGCTGTCCTCGGTTCTGTCGCCTACTTGCTTCCTGTGCCACATGAACACATTAGCATTAAAGTAAATAAATGTTTTTGAAAGATAGAGAATGGTGTCATCAGTAAAAAGACCTCTGGGTGTGGTGTACACACCCTTAATCTTAGCACTAGGGAGGCAGAAGCAGGCAGATCTCTGATCCCAAAGCCAGCCTGGTCTACACAGTGAGCATCATAGAGAGATACTGCGCTTTAATTAGGATTTCTATTGCTGTGATGAAAAGCACCATGACCAAAAGCAACTCTGAGAGGAAAGGGTTTCTTTTACTTACACTTCCACATTTATTTATCATTAAAGGAAGTCAGGACAGGAACTCAAATAGTCAGGAGCTGTTGCAGAGACCATGGAGGGGTGCTGCATACTGCTTGCTCCTCATGGCTTGCTCTGCCTGCTTTCTTATAGAACCCAGAACCACCAGCCCAAAGATGGCACCACCCACAATGGGCTGGGCCTCCCCCATCAATCATTAATACAGGTTTGTCTACTGCTGGATCTTAGGGAGGCATTTTCTCAATTGAGGTTTCTCCTCTCAGATGACTTTAGCTTATATAAAATAAAAGTAGCCAGCATACCATAGTTTAAAAAACAAACAATGCGTCCTCCAAACCCTCTGAGTCCATTCTTCCCTGTGCTGGGTTGTATTGTGTTCTGCCTCTAGACAGTGCCTCACTATGTGGCCCTGGTTGACCTCTAACTTACAGAAATCCAACTGTTAATTGGATTAAAAGTGTGCACCACCATATCTAGTAGCTAATGATATCATAAAGGAGCGTTTTAAAAAAAGTATTGAAAGAATATTTTTTTAAAGTATTGCTAGACAGACACACAGTGATCCCCTGAACAGTTGTCAGTGCAGCTGGCCCAGCAGCCCCCCAGGAGGACGATCCCTCAGCTCCAGTGGCCTCCTAAACAAAAACTTCCTCTTTTACAGCGGTAAAAGGGATAGAACAAAGGAGCCTTCAGGGTTGGACACATATTTCAAACTAGATTGATAGTAGGGGAAGGGCCAAAGATCAGGAAGCCCCATAACTGCAGGTAAAGAACTCCAGGAAAGCTTGGAAGCTATGGGCTTCCTTGGAGCATCCATAGAAGACTACCACTGTGTTTCTGTGAGATCTGCTCAGAGAGATAAGCCACCTGCTGCGCACACACACTCACCGTATGGTCATGCTTTTGATTCCTGAATCTTCCCAGTCAGCCACTGACCATAACAGCAATACTGGAACCAGAACCTTCTGACCGACCTTGTGCAAACCCCTCTGGAAGACAGTCATAGATACTACACACACACACACTCAAGGAGGTTATACTCACCTTTCCATCTGAGACTCTCTCTCCTGCCTCTTCCCCTTTATTCTTCACAGTTTCCCTGAATAAATCCCTTTCTCCTCTAGTTCTAACTTCTGCTTCTAAGCTGCTGTCTTGGAGCTGTCCACCATCGTAGTGCTGAAATCGGAAACTGTGGGGCAATGACACATTGCAGGCACAATATACCTGTGTTTTCCCCTCCGTGATTCGGTGGCCATTGTGTGGATCTGTGTATTCTGTTGGCTACCCTTGGGGGGGGCACATAAATTGTGTTTTCAAAGGGCTTATGTAAGGCAGAGGGTGAAACATAAAGAGATTGCAGGGATCCTAAAAGACGGTTTCCTTGTATGCCTCTCTGGGAAACCCAAGTGCTGCTGAAATCTGAAAAGTCACCCTCAGTCAATCACATCTCCAGAAACAGGATCATGCTGGCTTCTCCCTCTCCTACTGTCCACCCTCCTTCAAGTGCCTCGCATTGGCCAAGCCTGACTGCAATCCGACAGGAAAGTATCATCCAAAAATGTAGTTCTCTGTGTGGCAGCAAAGGAGGACCAAGAAGAGTGAAAAGAACAAGACTCTCCAAAGATGGACAGTTGGTATGGGAAGTACTTTTGTATATGTGTTGCTTTTATTGGTTAATGAATAAAGAACCTGCTTTCAGCTAATGGTTTAACAGAATATAGCCAGGATGGAAGAGGTATATCGAGAGAGAGTAGGCTGAGTCAGGAGAAGCCATGTAGCCTGGCCAGAGACAGATGCCAGCAGAACCTTGCTGGTAAGCCACAGCCACATGGCGATACACAGATTAATAGAAATGGGTTAAATTAATGTGTAAGAATTAGCCAATAAGAAGCTAGAGCTAATAGGCCAAGCAATGATTTCATTAATACAGTTTCTGTGTGGTCATTTCGATTCTGGGCAGCCGGGAACAAACAAGCAGCCTCCTACAACAGTAGTGTGTCCCTCAGTGCCAGCAGATGTCACTGAGTGTGAGGTCAGATGTCTTAGTCCCAAAGAGGTGGTGAAGTAAGCAGAAGAGCTCTTCTTGTCAGTGAGGCTTGAGGACCCCCTGCCAGGGCCAGCTGTCTGACACTGGACAAGCAAAATAATCTCTATGATAGCTTCTTTCAGTGTGTGTCTGTGTGTCCACATCTCTGTGTATGTATTTGTTGTGCATCAAGACACTCGTCTTTAATCCCAGCACTGGGGAGGCAGAGACAGGCTGATCTCTGAGTTCAAGCCAGCCTTGTCTACAGAAAAAGTTCCAAGACAGCCAGGGCCAGATGAAGAAACCCTGTCTCAAACAAACAAAACAAAAACAAAAAAGGGGGTTATTACTATGCAACCTTGACTGACTCAGAACTTGCTATGTAGTCCATGCTGGGCTCAAACTCATAGAGATCTACCTGAATCCACCTCCAAAATGCTAGAGTCAAAGGTGTGTGCCACCACACTAAGTGTGTGTATGTGTGCACACGCACGTGTTTTATACATAAAGAATGAAATCCTGCCATTTGCAGCAATAAGGATGACTAGGCTGTCATGCTACATGAAATCAGATAGACACAGGAAGAGAAGTACCACATTTTTTCCCTCATACATGGAATGCTACATAGGAAGAAGAGTCAGCCTGAAAGTAGAATAGGGATTGATTAGAAGTTTGGTGAGAAGGGAGGGGGCAAAGTGGGAATTGGAATCGATCAGTGTGTGCATGTAAGAAAAATCACACTGAACTCAATTAATATGTATGCTTTATGTGTTACATTTTAAGATAAGTAATAAATAAGATAAATCCCACAAAGGCATCTGGACCTAACTGATTTATATAAGGAATTCTTGAGCTTGTAAATGTAGATGCTAACAATACCCCCTGCATACAGTAACTGATTAATAAATGCAAGGTAAGTAAAATGCAGCAGAAGAAGACAACACCTCTCAAAAGTCATCTAGGTCACTGATTCACTATCCCAGGACAAGGTCTTATTCCAGCTTAAATTTTCACAAGAAATATTCAGGGGAATGTGTGGTGTAAGTGGAACTGTGTGGGGTTCATCATGTTGATAAATTGATAAACACTGTGTATCATGTATTTGGAGTTGTCGAAACAAATGAAAATGAAACATGGTCATAGAGACAAGCGTAGCTAGCCAGGAGTTGCAGACTATGTGCACAGCAGAGAGGAACCATGGAGTCTGGGAATTTACCACAGGCTCCCAGCCACTGGCAGTGCTATCTTTGGCCGTGTACTTAATTTGATCTTCCAGAAATGTCACCTGGAAAATGAGAGGTTTCTACAATTCCACATACTGATTTTAAAAACCATCAGCTTTATATATATTGGGGCTTGGTTGGTTTTGTATGCTTTATCACTTTCATGTTTTTCAAGACAGGGTCTCTCTATAGCTCATACTAGCCTAGAAATCCCTGTGGTCCTCCTGCCCCCGTGGTTCTCCTGTCCTTGTGGTCCTCCTGCCCCCGTGGTCCTCCTGCCCCCGTGGTCCTCCTGCCCCCGTGGTCCTCCTGCCCCCGTGGTCCTCCTGCCCCCGTGGTCCTCCTGCCCCCGTGGTCCTCCTGCCCCCGTGGTCCTCCTGCTCTGACCTTCTAAGTACTGGAATTGCAGGCAGCGCCGTTTCCTCTCTAGTGTAGAGTAGAGTTTATACGACTCAGACCCCTACACGCACAGTATGGACAGTGTCAGAGAAGGCTCAGCAGAAGCCCAGCCTAGCCAGGGCAGGAGCAGTGGCACAGCCAGTGCAGTTCTGTGTCCTCCATGTCATGCCCTCCCATGGTCCTCTGATCTTCCAGCTTGCTGAGAAGCGGATAGATGGACACAGAAGCTATCTCTTGACAGGGTCACAGCCTCTAATTTCCAACCCCAGCTCCAAAGGCTCTGAAAGGCTTATTTGTAACTCAGTTACAAACCTTGCCCTCCCCTGACAGGAGGTTATTTTTAGTCTTGATGCCATGTTACGTGAATATTCATGAATTTGGCTGCAGAAATATTAATATGTTGATGATATCACGCCTCTCCAGGCTCCACTGGGGGTGCTAGGAGTATGATATACATGCTGGATTACCTTCTTACAACACCTAAAATTCTGAACTCTGCATATATTGAGGTTTTGAGACAAAGGATTACAGATTTACATTTCATACATTCCCAGTAATATTAATCCCTTTTAAAGGCAGTAGACTATATTCAGAGATGTTAAATAACACTCAAGAGCTCACAGTCAACAGCAAACCGCAAAGACTGAACTATAACTCACAGTAGAGCAGATGTAGTCACACTGATGGGGCTGATAATGCCTTAGGGAAGGGCTGGGACTTGGGGTGAACATGAACATACATGTGGAAACCAGAGGTCAGCTCGCCTGGCTGGACCTTCCTGTCTCTACTGTCTCTACCTCACAACCACCAGGACTGCAAACCCTTGCTAGCATGCCCAGCTTTCTTTTTTTTTTTTTTTAAGTGTTTGGGTTCTGAGATTGAATTTATGTTCGCATAGCAAACACTTTAGTGACTGAGCTATCTCTAAAGCTGAGAGCTAGTACTTTTTAATAGACTGAAAACCGGTAAAATAAATAAATAAATAAATAAATAAATAAATAAATAAATAAATAAATAAATAAATAAAATAAAATAAAATAAAAAAAGTCTTGCCATTGGCTAGGCCATGCTGCTAGGATTTCACACCAGCTCCATCTGAGGGGCCTTCCCATCTGCACTCTCAAAGAAACTGCAACCTCTGTATTCAATGAGAGATGTTTCTTCTTGTCCTTTAAAAGCAAATGAACTTGGTAAAGAAGTTGCCTTTACAAGAAGAAGAAGAAGAAGAAGAAGAAGAAGAAGAAGAAGAAGAAGAAGAAGAAGAAGAAGAAGAAGAAGAAGAAGAAGAAGAAGAAGAAGAAGAAAAGAAAAAATCCTACTAGACAAATCAAAACAAATCATTTTTGCATATTAATCAGGTGCCTGATTGAAACTGCACTAGCTGCTTCGAGAGAGGAATATTAAAAGCAGATTGCTGCTAATTTAAGCATAACTAATTTGAAAGACATACCTAGAAACAGACGCGTGGAGAGTCTCTTACACTCTGTTTACCACCCGCTTTGTTTGATGGGATGAGCCTGGGTTGGGAGCCCTAGTGTAGGTGTCTTTTATCCCTGCGGGAAAATGGTCAAATCAGCCATCTCTGTAGACAAAGGACTCCAGCTCTCACTGATCCTTCCTGATTTATTCTTGCCTCTGGAATGAGCAAACAGAACCCAGAGGCAGAACTGGAAGCTACTCCTTCCAAGAAGGGAAATCCCATAAGAAGGATGGATGGCTCATTGTAGCTCCGCTGCAGCTGGCCTCGTTGGGCTCTGTAGCTGATGCATGGCTGCTTGCAAGCCCTTGTCCCATCAAGCTTCATGCTCCAGGGCTTCTAGGTTAAGTCAAGACAAAATGCAGCTTCACCTGAACTCTTTCCCATTTTTTTTTTCTTTTAAAATCTTTAAACTTTTAGCCGGGCAGTGGTGGAGCACATCTTTAATCCCAGCACTCAGGAGGCAGAGGCAGGCAGATCTCTGTGAGTTTGAGACCAGCCCAGTTTACAAGAGCTATTTCCAGGACAGGCTCCAAAGCTACAGAAAAACACTGTCTCAAAAAACCAATAACCAAAAAAACTTTTTCTTTTTATTATATTCCACTTATTCAGTGTGGTATGTGTATTTGCATGTGCAAAGCATGCATGTTGAGGTCAACTTGCAAGAGTTGATTCTCTCCTACCATGTTGGTCCCTGAGATCAAACTTAGGTCTTCAGGCTTGGCCCCAATTGCTTTTATCCATTGAGCCATCTCACTGACCCAAATCTCCCCTTCAGAGTCTCCCTCTCTCTTTCCTGTTTCCCCACTCTTCACTGCTTTCTCATCCTGCAAGAATTAAAAGGCAAAACAAAACAAAACAAAACAAAACAAACAAACAAACAAAAAACCCTCTACTTTCATGCTACTCTGCCTAAGATCTTTGCAGCCAGGTTCCAACTTCTCAGTACAGAAATGGCATGCTTCGAGGTGAATGGCCAACTTGAAAGAACAACTCTTCCCTGGAGAACTCGTATCTCAGTGTTTGGGCCTACATGGGAACGGAGTGAAAGGGAATGGAAACAAGAGCTTGTAGATGCTGAGCTAGGGAGTCTCCAGAGGTGGGGAGCACACAAGCAGGAGTGTGTTTCAAGCGACCACCGGCTCTCCATGTTCCCAGTAATGGCAGAACCCAAGGTGGTGACCTGGATGTGTTTACTCAGTTAGCATCCATTCCTGTGAGATGCAGCCATGCACCTGGGAAGACAGCAACTTCCAACCTTCCTCAAGTCCAAGGTGAGGGTGCCAGGAGCTGTCAATAGCACAGATATGAAAACTGCCAATCCTGAGGAGTGGAGAACCTCTCAACCCAGGTCTCAACATCATGGAGTCCCAAAGATTGTCTTAGGACCAGAAAGAATCGTTCATCATGATAAATCGAGTTACTTAAGGTTCTGTTGAGGAAGTCAAATCAATAACCCAATGTGGTTCCTTCGAGTAGAGTAGAATTACTGAGTTTCTAGCTGGATGGTAGATAAAGAGAAAAGAGGCTGCCCCAACTGGATCTCTTCTAAAAGACCCGGATGTAAGAGTTCACAACTAAGTGTTTATCAGAAAAGACTCCAGGAAACAGTAGCCAGAGGAGGGAGAAGAAACCAGACTGTAAACAGTGCTCCCTCCTGGAGTACCTGGGGATCAACACCTTGGGGGAGCTCTGGGGACACTTTAGGTCACAGGCAGGACACCGCACACCTGCCCTCACCAGTCTCGAGGGAATGTGGTCTGAGAAGTCGGTGTCTGCTCACATAAGGCCTTTCTACAAAGCTCTGCCTGTGGGTCACAGCTAGGGGTGGAGACCATGGAACAAATGCTGGTAACAGCCAAAGGTAGAGGTCACTGTGACCAGCTGCCTCACGTTCCTGCTGCTATATGATGGACTGTTGCCTTCAAACTGTGAGCCAAAGCAAACTTTACATCAACCAAACAGTGACTAATACAGTCTCATTTCACCAGTGATTCCAGACACCATGTGATGGGCTGCGTCTAGAACACATGACCTTCCATGACCTTCCATCTATTCCCTCTTTCTCCCTCTTCCATTTTTTTCTATTCTTTCCCTTCTCAGAAAACGGTGGCCAACTTCAAATTCCTGCTCTTTTCTTTCCCAGGGGGCACCTGGAGATTCCTAACACCCCCAGGGTTTGACAAAGCACTGTTTTCAAAGGCACCAGTATCTCCCCAGGATGTCTGGTAAACAGCACACTCTTTCAAAGCGACCTTAGCCACACTTCTTATCCCTCCAGTCAGTTTTCTCAGTTAATGAAAAATAGCTAGAAAAGCAACAAGCAAATGATTCAACCTAATCAAGTGTGTGTGTGTGTGTGTGTGTGTGTGTGTGTGTGTGTGTGTGATGCAGATACCTTGAAGAAACTTATGAAAGGGAAGCCCTAGCAGTTAGGATGCTCTGAGGATAACCACACTGGGAAGAACAATGGCTAAAAATAGTGCTTGACCCTGGGTATCTAAAGGGAAAGGATGAAATGTTGACCAAAGAGTTTAAAGTGTCTTTGAAGAAGAAAGAAAAGTACACCCAACTTTTTAAAGCCCATGGATGTCACTTACTGCGCCCTCTGGAAAGGAAAATAAATTTAGGCAAGATGTGGATTTTTTTAGGCATGATCTTTAAAATAGGCAAAGGACAGCCATACCACCCCATCAAGTAGATGCCGGGACAACAGGGTGGCAAAGAGAATGATAGATGTCCCCAAACATCGGCAAAGTCATAAACAGAAATGGCTAGGTCAGAAGAAGCCATCGTTGTGGGATCAAAAGTAGCCAGAGCTGGTTTTGCTGTCAGTGGAGGGAGAGGGAGGGGCAGCTGGACCTAGGTGGCTGGAAGCTAAACCAAGCTAAACCGGGCCTGGGGGATGGGGACAGAATCTGGTCCTAGCCTCTCGCTACAGCTGTGCTCTCTGCACCACCCTCCAGCCACCTTGCAAATGGGCTCTTCTCGCTCTTCTCTAGAGAGAGAGGCAAGGCCCTGGCAGAGGGACTCTGATTCTTCCCTAGGTCGTGAACTACCTGGGTGGTGACAGTCAGTTAGTAACCCATTTTCCAGTTCTCCAGAGTTCACCATGTCTGGTGTACCCTTGGCTATTTAAGAGAAAGGGAACTCTCTCTGGGCCCAAACCTAGGTCATGGTGATATGGCTAAGTGCACCAAGATCCACTATGGGGCCTCTCCGTGGAAACCAGTTACACTTCATATATATTTGCTCCTTCTATGGCAAGACCAAGCTGAAGAGACAGGCTGTTGGCACCTGGCACTGTGATTTCTGCAGGAAGACAGTGGCTTGGGGGTGGGGGACAGGGCTGGATCTGCAATACTGTCACAGACAAGTCTGACAGCAGACGACTGAAACAATGGAAAGGCCAGTAGAAACTGCCATTTGAGTAGTCCCTGGCCTACGATAACCAGGTTAATTGCATAGCCGTGGGGGGAGGGCAGAATACGGTGACGGACATTTCACCTACAGAGCTGTTCGGACAGAACTGACATCCAACTGTACTAAGTCCCTGGACACAGCTTTACTCCCCGTTGTTTAGTCTTTGATTTCTTGTACTAGTACTTTGCTATTCTCTTCCTTTTTTTTTTTTTTCTTTCTTTTTCCAAGACAGGGTTTCTTTGTAGCTCTGGAGCCTGTCCTGGAACTTGCTCTGTAGACCAGGCTGGCCTCAAACTCAAAGAGATCCAGCTGTCTCTGCCTCTTGGGTGCTGGGACTAAAAGCACGCACCACCACTGCCTGGCGTATTTTGCTATTTTCAACAAAGGGGTCCTGAGCACACTCTAGATTTATACCTAAGTGTTTATTTTTAATGGGATTGCAAATAATAGTGTTGTGTTTTTCATTTTGTTTTCCATGTGTTTATTATTGGTATATAGATTTCAAGTTCTCTTAGAGTCTTCCAAACCCAAATCACTTACTAGTTATAGAAGGTTTTGTTGTTGTTGTTGGGTTTTTGGTTTGTATTTTATACAGAGAACATATCACTTACAAATAAGAACAGTTTTATGTCTTGTTCCCAATCTGTATTCCTTTCTCAAATTTTAATTTTTAAAGATTTATTCATTTTATTATACATAAATGAGTGTTTTGCTGCATGCCTAGTGCCCTCACAAGTCAGAAGAAGATACCAGATCCCCTGGAGCTGGAGTTACAGATGGTTGTGAGCCACCATGAGAGTGCTGGGAACTGAACCCTGATCTTCTGCAAGAGCAGCCAGCGCTCCTAACAACTGAGCCAACTTCTTAACCCATTTTTCACAGTTTAAGGAATTCTTCTGCTTCTTAGCAAGCAGTTTGTAGAAGACCATTCCATCTCTGCAAATAGGAAGCAAGTGGGGAGTGGAACCCTTTGCAAAGCTTAGAAGAGTAAGACAGGAGGAAGTTAAGGAGACACATCCACCATCTTGCTTGCTTGTAGGACCTAAACTGAGATGCTGAGTGGGTGTGTAGAGGTTTGAGGCCAAATTCTCAAAGGATAAATCGAAGGTGGATATAAAATTTGAAAGATTCAGACATTAGATCAAGAGATAACACAGATGTCAGCCAAAAGAGGATGCAGGGCTGAGCCCTAAGCCAATGATGTTTATGAGAGACCCTAGGGAAGCAGCGTGCAGGTCTCTTTGGCCCCACTTCACCTTAGAACATGAGGCTCCCAGAAGCACACACCAGCTCCTCCTAATACACTTAAAAAACGTGACTGATGGGACATCAGGTCCACAATATCTGGGCAGCCCTTGTTTCCCACTTCAGACAGAAATTTCCACTAACTGTGCTACAAGCTGCCCAGTCTGCCTTTTTCCTCAAGTCATTTCGCGGTAATCTCTCCTAGGAAATCAAAACGTGAGTCTGAGCTTTCGTGAGCAAAACAGAAGGGCTCTGCACAAACAACATTGGAGCAGTGAGGGGCCCAGATACAAGGCGAAAAGAATCACGGTTTTCTTGTCTGCATTTGAATTCTGCCTCTGTTGGTTAGTTTCTGGGTGATTTCATGATGTGAGAAGGTCATATGTCTATCTGTTGCTTTCATTGGTTAATTAATAAAGAAACTGCTTGGCCTGATAGGTCAGAACATAGGTGGGTGGAGTAGACAGAATAGAATGTTGGGAAGAAGGGAAGTGAGGGCAGAACACCATGGAGCCAGCCGCCAGGTCAGACATGCTGAATCTTTCCCGGTAAGCCACCACCTCGTGGTGCTACACAGATTATTAGAAATGGGTTAATCAAGATGTGAAAATTAACCGATAAGCAGATAAAACTAACGGACCAGGCAGTGTTTAAAAAAATACAGTTTCCGTGTTATTATTTCTGGGGCTAAGCTAGCCCTGCGGGAGCCGGGTGGGACAAAAAGCGGGCCTGCCAGCAGCTCCTTCTACAACTTCAGAACTACTTTCCCATTGTAAAATGGAAATTCCATTGCCCAACAAGGAAATTATTTCCCTTCTGATAAATGACTGCAGGTCTTTCTCTGTTGTCCTGGAGACATTGTCAGAAGGATAACCACACGGTAGAAGTTTCCACACACACAGACTCGTCTCTCTGTCTGTCCTTCCCAAGATCACCTTAAGTCCTCTTTCAATTAAAGCAGAATAACACAAGGCAGATGGGTTGTAATTTAGTAATTATAGGAGTGGCTTCACTGCCCATTTGCCTGGGGTCAGAGGTAACCTGTGATTCAGAGAAGGAACAAAATGCTCGCTTGGCATTTTGATCCTCCCGTGTATGAAGGTCATGACTTTTGCCTTTGGAGGCGTTTATGAAATGCAACTGTGAGTGCCCACGCTGAGGATGGTTAATGAGGTTGCTGGTCTTATCGGTACATAGGTCTCTTGTATACCAATCACACTGTGTTCTTGAAAGCAAACTTGTCTGTAATATGAAGGATGGGGATGAAGGTTACATCCATACTTCAGCAGCATTAACTTCCGGGTGACTTGTGTTTACCCATACGGAGGTCTCAAATGGGAATTTCTACAAATCCATAATATTTCAAAATCTCTCTCCTTCAAACATAAAAAATAAACAACAAATAAAACCTACGGGTGACTTTTTTTTAAGTGTGTGCATGCGTACATGTGTGTGTGTTGTGCGCGCGCACATACCGCAGCACATGTGTGGCGGCCAGAGCACAGCTTTGGGGAGTTGGCTCCTTCCTCCTACGTTGCCTGAGGCAGGGTTTCTCTTTCTCCCACTGTGCTGCATACTCCAGGCTACCAGGCCCTGTCTCACCATAGGAGTGCTGGGCTTACAGCTGCATGCTGCTGAGTCCGACTTTGTAATGTGGGTTCCACAGTGGGGACTGAGGTTCCCAGGCCCGCGTGCAAGCCTTTTACCTGCTGAGCCACCTCACCAGCCCCTGCAGATTTCACTGCTTTGGGGCTTTTCCTGATAGGCTTCTGTGCTTGCTCCTTACTTTTGTGTAGTTATGGTTTGGTGTATGTCCACTCCCACAGCCTGCTGCAGGCGAGTCCTGCTGAGGGTTTCCTCTGCTCTCATTCACACAGGCCTGGAGACGCCACATAACAGATTCAAGTTCGCTCCCTTCTCCCAGCCTGGGGGCAACACCCACTTTCCGTGGCCTCACCTCACTCCTGGTCCTCAGTGAAGATAAACCAGGTCAACTGTACAGGAAAGAGGACAAGGCGCAATTCTGAAACAAACCACGGATGAGGATTCAAGGGTCTACAAAAGGACGACTCCCAAGCTCTTAGAATGTTGAATGCTCATTTCTCTTTTCAAAAGGCAGTTTTAGATTGTAACAGGCAGAGGTCGGGGTTGGGGATGGGGTGGGGACCAGAATAATACAGTGTCTTCTGAACATGATAGGGACCACTGCACTCACCCATCAAGAGTTTTTGTAAAGATGATGAGATTCAAAACTTCCAAGATGCTGTCTGTAGGCAATCTCTATGAACAGCACAGCATAGATGTGCACAGTTTTTATGCCTAAAAATTCTTATATAGGAAGGTACCAGCCCACTGACACCCCAATATTCAAGGAGTCTGGGGTGATTGGAGCATCACCTCAGCCCCTGACATTCATCCTTGGGGCGCTAATGGGGCAGAAAGTAAGCTCCATCTCAAGCCCCCTCCCCCTGGGAGTTGCCTTGGTCCAGACTCCACCTCCGGGAAAAGTCTGCCAAGCATTGACTCCTCCCCAGGGAGGGGCAGGACCACTCCCACCAACTATTTAGGCTGCCACTGAGAAAAAGAACAGGTGGTCTTCAGGTTTTGCTGTTGCTCCCCCCCACCCACCATGCTCCGGGCCACCTGGGAGCGCTGCATTAGCTAAACGTGGGCATTTTTCATTCGGTCTAATTTGGTATAATTGGAACTATTTGCGTCGGCAGAGAGGCTTGTCTTGAGATTGTTCCCAACAGTTTGCACCACATTTTTTCTAGCCCTGGATGCTTCAGGAAGACTCTTGTGAAGATCATAATCAGGTAATTGTTAAGTTGGGAGCTTAGGCCCCAGCCCCTTGCATCTATCCTAGCCCCCGGTCCCTGAGAGTTAGCACTCTGGACTCCAAATCCCAGCAGGCCAGGTCCTGACCCCCCAACCAGGGAGGGGTCAGGACCACTACCCAGGGTAACTTAAATGAGCTCCCAAAAGAGGAACCCGTGGTCTCCTTTTCTTCCTCCTGGTGGTCTTGTTTGTGCGGCTTCCCGGTTCCCCCTTGAGGCTACCTGAGAGCGCAGAACTCCCATTAAACCTGGATATCTTTTAATTTGGCTTGTTTTGATTTGGCTTGATTGGGAATTTTGTGTCAGCAGGGAGCGCAAGTTAGAAAATATTCCTAACAGCAACTGTAACTTTCAGACCCAGAGAGAGCATCTCGAAGCTAATTTGAGGGATTCCCACTTAACTTTTTATACATATTTCAGTTATGTTCCCAGGTTTCCCACTTCTCATTGGGTGTTCATTAAACACTGTGACTAAGAACAGAATTACTTATTTATTTAGTTAACTAACTAGTTAGTTAGTTGTTTCTTTTGACAGGGTTTCTCTGTGTAGTCCTGGCTGTCCTGAAACCCACTCTATAGATCAGGCTGGCCTTGAACTCAGAGATCTGCCTGCCTCTGCCTCCCAAGCACTGGGATTAAAAGGAGTGTGCCGCCACCACCACACAGTTAACAATTTATGGGATTAAAAGACCATGGAGCCAATGACATGGCTCAGTAGATAAAGGTACAAGCCACTAAGCCTAATATCTTGAGTCCAGTCTCCAGAACTCACTCCTGCGCATTGTCATCTAACCTATACAATGAGCCCACGTGTAAGCCTACACACATACACCCTAGATAAGTATAAAGGGGGAGTGTGGTAAGACCTGCTTGTTCTACAAACAACCTGTCAAGTTCATACTCGTGAAACACAAAAGACTGTACCCAGTAGCAAGCTTATTTAATAGAATGTACCCTTTTATTGGGTCCTCACTAAGATTTTGCCCTACCTGCAAGCTAACCAACTAACAGGCCACTGTTTGATGATAGGATTGTTGTAGCTTGAACAAAACAGCCACCATTTCATCAAATCAGCTGTGCCTGCTTTCAAGAGGCCTTCAGAATGAGCCTGAGGACTGTTGACCTTTCCCCAGAGCAGGAGGGATAGAGAGGGTCATTAGACCCTCTCCTGAGTTTGCAGCCACTTCCCCCAGCCATGTAATTCTTCCCTGATTGCACTCTGGCCTCTGGGTCTGCAGACATACTGCAGTGTAAAAGCTGAGGAAGGTTGATGGGGGGGGAGCTCCATCTGTGCAGCCACGGGGAAGCCATCACTGGGTGAGGCACAGCTGCTTTGGATTCGCCCATGCTCCTGTCAGCAATCCACCCCCACTGTTTTGTGAGTAATAAACTCATTGGTTCCCCAGAGTGGATTCTGGTGGAATCACACTTTGATTTGTCTCTGGGATCTCATGACATTGCTCACATCTCCCCAAGAAGGAATCGTTGGAATACAAATACAAGACTTCTGAATTGAAGGACTTTCTCCTTGTCAGGACGGGTATCATCAATGCAGAGAGTAGAATGGAGAAAGTCTACCAGGTTTACAGGGACTGTGGAAGTGCATTCGGCTGACTTACACCTGAGGGCAACCCTTCTGGCTGAAATGTAAAACAAAACAAAACAACCCCCCCCAAGAGATGTCAGAGTCAGAAGTGAAGGAGATTTGATCAGGTGATGGAAAGATGTAGATAGATTTTGAGCAATGTGGAGCTTGAACCAACTAATCTTGTATATGGATTGGAATAATATTTATTCTTGGGTGAAAGGCAAAATAGGGGTTTCTAACTTGAAGAAAAAAGTAAACATAGAAGAGGAGAGTTGGTAGAAAATTCAGCTTCAGCTGTCAGAGGGGCAAAATAATTCATTTTGTTGTTGGTTTTGTTTTTGTTTTTTTGGGACGGGGTCTCATGTATGGCCTCAAACTCACTACATAGCTAATAATAACCTTAAATTTCTGGTCCTTCTACCTCTACCTCCCAAGTGCTGGGATTTTAGGTATATGCCACCATGCCCAGCTTTAATGGCTCCCTTTTAACAAAGCAATTAAAACGTGTAAGCATATTGAAAGATGACCCGGCAAATGATCTCAGAGCAAAGATCAAGTCAATTCCTTGGTAAAATAGTAGTCCAAACCCATTAGTTAGAAGACTGAACTGGACCATGTCATTAGTTAAGATGACTGAATTCACAGAGACTGAGAGAAACAATTAATAAATGGGACCTTCTGAAACCAAAAAACTTCTGTAAAGCAAAGGACACGGTCAACAAGACAAAACGACAGCCTATAGAATGGGAAAAGATCTTCACCAACACCACATCAGACAGAGGTCTGGTCTCCAAAATATACAAAGAACTCAAGAAATTGGTCATCAAAAGAACAAATAATCCAATTTTAAAAAATGGAATACAGACCTAAACAGAGAACTCTCAACAGAGGAATCTAAAATGGCTGAAAGACACTTAAGGAAATGCTCAGCATCCTTAGTCATCAGAGAAATGCAAATCAAAACAACTCTGAGATTCCATCTTACACTTGTAAGAATGGCCAAGATCAAAAATACTGATGACAACTTATGCTGGAGAGGTTGTGGGGTAAAGGGAACACTCCTGCATTGCTGGTGGGAATGCAAGCTGGTAAAGCCCCTTTGGATGTCAGTGAGGCGTTTTCTCAGAAAATTAGGAAACAACGCAGCAATACCACTTTTGGGTATATATCCAAAGGATGCTCAACTGTGCCACAAGGACATGTGCTCAACCATGTTCATAGCAGCATTGTTTGTCATAGACAAAACCTGGAAACAACCTAAATGCCCCTTGACCAAAGAATGGATAAGGAAAATGTGGTACCTTTACGCAATGGAGTACTACACAGCAGAAAAAATAACATCTTGAAATTTGCAGGCAAATGAATGGAGCTAGAAAACATCATTATGAGTGAGGTAACCCAGACCCAGAAAGACAAATATCATATGTACTAATAAGTGGTTTTTAAACATAAAGGAAAGAAAAACAGCCCACAAATCACAATCCCAGGGAACCTAGACAACAATGAGGACCCTAAGAGAGGCATACATGGGTCTAATGTACATGGGAAGTAGAAAAAGACAAGATCTCTTGAGTAAATTGGGAGCATGGGGACCTTGGGAGAGGGTTGAAGGGGAGGGGAGAGGCAGGGAGGGAAGCGGAGAAAAATGTAGAGCTCAATAAAAATCAATAAAAAAAATTTAAAAAAAAGATGACGGCATTTGGTGTATTCTTACATGGAAAAGGGTCCATGGTATTAGAAGAAATACTAAGTTGTAAGTAGTCTGATGCCTTCAGACCAGTGAGATGGCTCAGCAAGTGAAGGGATTTTCCTCCAAGCCTGATGACTTGACACTGATTCCTGGGTCCTACACGGCAAAAGGAGAGGAGAGAACTGACTTCCGCGATTTATCCCTTGGACCACATGTTCATCACAGTACATACACCCACATACATTCTCTCTCATACCCCCTCACACGATCAATAAGTGTATTTTAAACAAACAAAATGGCTCAACAGGTAAGAGCACTTGCTGTTCTCCCAGAGGACCTGGGTTCAACTCCCAGAACCTACATGATGGTTTACAACCACCTGTAGTTCCGGTTCCTGGCGATTCATTGTCCTCTTTTGGCCTCCTCAGGCTCCTGAACCCATGTGGTGTGCTCACATATATGTAGGCAAACACTCATACACATAGAATAAAAATTAAATTTTTTAAAAAGAAAGATATTTTATGTATGTTCATACAAAATAAAAATGTACATTAAAATACATGCCAAAGAGTTAAACTGCTACTCTGTATGGTTACCGATTTCTCTGGCTCTATATCATCTGAGCCTTAGTCAATGAGCACAGATCATTTGTATAAGAGGAAAACAGCTGACACCCCAGCGCTCATCTCTGGGGTCAAACCCTCCTTGAGATCCACGAGCATGAGCTAACCTCTCAGCACATTAGAATCATCAGGGAAGTTTCTCTCCAGGCCAGGGCCCAGTCCCGGGAGATTCTGACTTAAATGACCTGGAAAGTGGCCCAGACCTAACTGTTTGCTTGTTCTGAGCAGTTCAGCTGGATAGGAAGGCCCGGTAAACGCAGGTAAGACCAAAACAGTGTCCTGAGGACACATAGGGAAGGAAACTAAAGGAGATGAAATAACAAAAGACAATTGAAAGGGTTTTGCAACAAATACCACAAAAATCACACCACCCGATAAACCTCACACCAGAGATTTATTTGGGGAGCGGGGTGGGGGTGGGGTGCAGAACGGCTGCCTTTGAGTGGGGCTGAGCAGTGAGCAGGCCAGGCTGTGGTGACAGGATTCACAAGGAACACGGAAAATAAGGTGACCAGGGAAGTGTGTAGCACTGGCTGTTAGTGATGGTGATGTGCCCAACAAAAGAAGTTGGAAATAAATGTTTAAAGACAAACGCAGCCACAATTCAGAAGGGAAGAACTGAGAACTCCTCGTACCTTGAAACAAAAGCATTAGCTTTTGTGAAAATCTTATCCCCAAGGAGAAGTCGACAGTGAGAGGCCATTCCTGATGTGGCTGAGCAGAGGTGCGCCAGAACTCTCCGCCTCACTTTGGAACATTTACTCTGTGGCTCTGCCATGTGGGACACTGGTTTCTGGGGCAGCCCACAGTATGCATTCCTGCACAGCATGTGAATGAAGGGGGAGCGCCTTTGACTAGGCAGCCCGGGGGGCTCCTGCCCTCAAAAGATGTGCCAGTGACCCCAGGCCTGCTGGCTTCCTCTCTAATTGGCCCATGCTGTGGGGAGCAATTGGGAATAAGTGGCTGCTTGCTGGGTGGCATGTGTGGTGCTTGCGCGCCTCCGTCCCAGAGCTGAATGAGCAGCTGCAGCTCTGCAAACCAGCTTAGCTTCCAGCCTCAGGCTGGGTTTACAGAACCACCCCCAAGTCAGCAGGGCTCACAGTAGAGCCAATCTAGGCAAAGGGGCTTCACCAGGACAGAAGCCACAGGAAAGGGTGGGAGGGAGGAAACTCAGGGCCCCTCTACCACTGCCACTGAGGGTTAGGGACCAATAACTCCTAAAGACCTAATGTCTCTGTAGCACTGGGCAACTTCTGAGGCAAAAGTTGTCTCCATTCTGCCCTGTGGGTACCAAGGCCTAAACTCTGGGTCTGCTAATGGGAGTCTGAGAAGATGTCTCTGCAACAAAATGCCTGTAACCCAATCAGCAGGGCCTGAGTTTTAACCCCTGACACCCATGTAAAAGCCCGGTGCTGCCAGCACATAGCTGTATCCATGTCTAGAGAGGTAGAGACAGGACCAGCAGGAACTCCTGGGTGATGAACTCCAGGTCATAGGGCACACCCTTACTCCCTGCTTGGGTGGCAGATTGTGTTCCAGGCCAGACTGGTCTGTCCAGCAAGTTCTAGGCCAACGAACTGCATAGTGAGAGCCTGTCTTTAAAACAAGAAGAAGAAGAAGAAGAAGAAGAAGGAGGAGGAGGAGGAGGAGGAGGAGGAGGAGGAAGAGGAGGAGGAGGAGAAGAAGGAGAAGAAGAAGAACAACAACAACAACAAACACAGAAAACAGAAACAAGGAAAGAGGCTGGAGAGACAGCTGGGGGTTAAGAGAACTTACTCGGCTCCGGCAGAGGGCCCAGTTTCAGTTCCCAGCACCTACATGGCAGCTCAAACTGTCCATGACTCCAGCTCCAGGGAATCTGACGCCCTCTCTGGCCTCCACAGACTCCAGCATACATGTGAGGAAAAGACACACACGCAGACAAACACTCATACACGTAAAATAAACAAACCTTTAAAAAATATAAAATAAAGTAGAGAGAATAGGAGAAGATACTTAATGTTATCTTTGGCCCTGATATACACAGGCACACGTATGCACACACATGATACAGCTATACAAACACAAGTGTACACAACACACACATATGCACACACACAGGATGACAGAAAGCACTAGAAACAAAAGGTAGTGTACTTATTCAAGAAGTATTCTCACGGGGGGGGGGGGGAGCGATCTTCGGGAGTCCTGTTCAGATGTGCAGTACAGAAAGGTTGAGGACTTCATTCAGACAGAGCCCATACAAATATCAGCCCCTCAACAAGCTCAGAATCAGAGACTTCCTTCCCTGCACAGTTGCAGCTTTCCTAGGCGCCTTTCTTGGCTTTCGGACTCAAGTCCTATTCTCTGTCTCTCTGTGTCTATCTCTCTGTCTCTCTGTCTCTCTCTCTCTCACACACACACAGGCACATACATGCACAGACAAACACAGGTACACACATGCATTGCCACAGTACCTTTACACTTTCTTCCTTAATCAGATCCATATTGGAAAGTAAACAGAGCTTTGCATAAATAAGTATCTCCATCCACTACGCCTCTCTTTGGCCTCTGACATAAACGACTTTCAGTCCGTACTTATGGAGACATAGGAAGACGACTGATGGTGAACGACAATGCACCCCAGAGGCACGCGTATTTGAGCATTTGTTTCCCAGCTGGTGGTGCTGTGTGGGAAGTTGTGTACTTCCTAAGCATCAGGATATGCAGCCTTGCTGGAGGAAGTATGCCACTGAGGGCAAGCACTGAGAGTTTGCAGCCTTGCCCCGTTCCAGTTCACCCTCCCAGCTTCCTGTGTGAAGAAATATGGTCTGTGAGAGTCTTGCTTTGGCCACCAGCTGCCATGCTGCCCCTGCCATTATGGACTCTCCCTCTGGAACCATAAGTCTTGGAAAACTCTTTCTTCCATAAGTTGCCCGTGAACCTAGGATTCTATCACAGTAACACTGCGGCCTGAGCTCATGGGCTAAAAAGCAATTACATCCTGGGTTTTGTCCATTGTGCATGACCCTGGGTTCTAGATCAAAGTACCTGGCTTGGCCAGTTTGTTTGAGAGGTTGTGACCCTTTAAGAAATCTAACCCTACTGGATTGAAGTCCCGCTTCCTGTGGGCTCTCTGCTTCCTGGCTGCAGAAGCAATGTGACCAGCCACTCTCCTGGTACCGACACTTCCCATGCCATGGACACATCCCTTCTAAACTATGAACCAAGTAAACCCTTCCTTTTCAAAGTTGCTTCTTTTCAGGCATTGAATGTCCATAGCAAACACATACTCTCTGAAACTCTGAGAGTGCTTGGTGTTTTAAGCTGCAAAGATTTTGTGTGATTTTAAACACAGCTTGCCCCTCGTCAATAGATAACATCAATGCTGAGCTTAGCAAATTGGAACAAGGTGACTGACAGCTGAGAAGTGCCAAAGCTTGGCCTTTTTCCTACCTGGCAAGGCCACCAACCCTCCACTACAAGAGTTTGTTCAGAAGAGAGGAGCTTGGTAGACAGTCAGACTTAAGTGTGGAACCATGCCCTGCACTGGACACCTCTGCTTGTAACAGAGCAGGGGGCACACAGAACTAATGGTCAACAGGGGAGGTTTGCTACCCACAGCAGAAGAGAAGCCAAGTGTGTCCCTGGCCTCAGAGCTGCAGGAGAATGGAGTTGAGAACCAAGTTGGGTGATTTAAGGTAAAGACCAATTTTCCAAGAGCAGCAAATCTTTGCAAGTCACTACTTTTCCTCCCACTCTAAAAAAAAAAAAAGGCACAGAAGGGGAACATTTGCTGTTTTTTAGTGCCGAGAGCCATCGCATCTGCCCCTTGCCATTTGGAAAGTGATGGTGCTGATTTGTAGTGGCCGATAATCACTTAGCTCACATCACTCCAACAAAAAGACAGAACCCATTACCTGCAGGAGCATTGAGCTGGGTTAGCCTAACATCAGCTCCACATCCCTGACATGGGCCCTGTAGATGATGAAGCCACTGTGTGCAGCCAGAGACAGTGAATTCACGGGAAAGTCTGCTGGGCCCATGCTGGAGACTTTCCATGAGCTTCCTCCTGGACACACTCTCCGCTGTCACAGCAGGCATCTTGTGGACGACTGCACAACTCCCCTAAACCACAGGCAGTGGCAGCCCATTGACGGCTGATTGTGTGTGTTCTGGTTTCATATCCATCATTGTGAAAAGATACCTGACAAAAAGCAACTAAGGAGACAAAGGGGTTTCCCGAGGTGTGCAATTCCAGGTTTCAGTCTGTCATTTGTGGGGAAATCAAGACAGGAACTCCAAATAGCTGATCACATCACAACCATAACAGAGAGAAATGCATGCAAGAACACTCACTTGCTAATGTCCACCTCAGTTTCTCCCCTTTTATACAATTCAGGACCCTCTGCCTCAGTGAATCAGGGGGAAGAGAGACTGGGAATCATTCTGGACCCCCACATGCTTGTACACACACACGCACCTGCACCCACATGTACACACCATGCACCAGTGTGTGACTAAGTCACGGCGCTATACAGGCCCTTGGTCACTGAGATGCTAGCAAAGTGCCTGCCTCCACCCGTGACTCTGGTCAGGCAAAGCCACAGTGACACATTCATCTCAATAGTCACCTGAAGCTGTTCTTTGAATGGTTAGGCCCTCAGCAGTAAGAAGACCCACGTACTCCATTTATGAACGTATCCCAGTCCTTCTCCCACCTGCCAGCAGGCAAAGCAGCAATGAACGAGCTGAGGGGAACCTACTCAGGGGAACCTACTCAGGCTTCGGTCACAGCACCCATCACTGACCAGGTACTGGGATTAATAATGAATCAAGTAAAGAGTTCAAAGTTCATTCAGGTTTTTCTCATCCACCTAAGTTTTTCTCCACAATTTACCTAATGAATTTTTTAAATTATGTATATAAATGGGTATAGATATATACACATGAGCACAAGTACCCGTAGAGTCTAAAAGAGGGCATTAGATCCCCTGGAGCTGGAGTTACAGTCAGTTGTAAGCTACCCAACACGGATGCTGGAACTGAACTTAGGTCCTCTGGAACAGCAGTAGTGTTCTCTTAACCTCTGGACCATCTCCCCAGCTCTCAACTTGTTTCTGTTAACTTCCTGATACACTGGTTTTGAGGTACTAGGGACTAAACCCAGGACCTCTCATATGCTAGGCAACTACTTTACCCTGATTTAGGGGAACACGAATAAAGCAGTCCCACACCAGCTCAGAACTGAGTATAATAGAGGGCTCTTTATTTAAGGGGGCAGACTCACAGATCACAGTCCTCTGCACAAGTGGGGTATAAGAACCAAATCCAGCAGCCAGAGAGAGAGAGAGAGAGAGAGAGAGAGAGAGAGAGAGAGAGAGAATGCGAGCACACATGTTTTTGGTACCCAAGGCCATGCCCAACGTGGCCCAGCATCTCAAAGCCCATTGGCTGAGGGAGGTTCCCCAGCACCTCCCCTTTTGTCTAAAAAGGAGAGTTCCAAACCCAATACAAAACTATATACACTAAGAACAGATATCAAGTATAAAAATTAAAATTACAACCAGCATATTAAGCAAGAAACATATACTAAATGTTTCAATAATTATTCTACCCTAAGGAAGCTAAGCCTTGGATTAGAAGTGGTCTGGTTAAATCATGAGAGGAAAATAACTACAACTATCTACTCTTCAATCCCAGTAAGGTTCCAGGAATATAAGGCTGTAAACTGATAAAAGAACATTAGAAGAATTTTATTCATGGTAATAAATCCATGCAATACAGGAAAAATGAACAAATTCATGGAAACTACAAACTATTAAAGCTATACAAGAGGAAATAAACTAGAATTAGAATACCCCAATTTTGTTTTGTTTATTTTGTTGTTTTTTGTTGTTTATTTTGTTGTTTATTTTTGTTGTTTATTTTGTTGTTTTTTCCCTGTGAAGTTCTGTCTGTCCTGGAACTCGCTCTGTAGTTCAGGCTGGCCTTGAACTCAGAGATTTGCCTGCCTCCGCCTCCTGAGTGCTGGGATCAAAGGCATGTGTCACCACTACTGGCCTTAGAATACCCAAATCTTAAAGGGATTTTCCAAAGTGCTTCTTCTGAATAAATTTAAGACCCAGGTAGTTTCATTAACATATTTTATCAAACTTTTAACACAACATCAACAACACCTCCAAATATTAGTTTTACACAAACTCTTCCAGAAAGTAGATGATTAATGTTCCATGAGGCCAGCATTTCCCTAATGCCAGCGTGATCTTCAAAAGGAAGAGCAGGAGCACACATGAGGTTCAGGGCCACCAATGAGCTGAGCCCGTGGCTACGCATCCCCGCATCCCCATAAGAAGGCACCGAAGGGAGTGAAAGAACGGAATTTACAGTGGAGGGGCCATCTGTTAAACTGGGGCACAACTCCTTGTCCACTAAGAAATCACAGCTAAGAAATACAGCAACAGTTTTAAAACAGCTGGAGTTGAATGGGAGTGGGTTGAGGGGTGGGGTTGGGAGGGACGTGAAGCTAAAGTGATGCTGGGCTCAGAGACTATAAGGAGAGCATAGGCTGAAAGATGGGACCCTGTGGAGGTGAGTGCGGTCATCACACATGAACAGTGTCAGAAACACTAGGCCTTGCTTAGCAGAAAGTCCAGTGGTACAGTCTGATTTATAGAAATAGGCAATAAGAGTGTACCCAAGCAGATGCCGAGGACGGAGTTCAGGTGGTAGAGTAGTGCCAGCCTAGCAAGTGTGAGGACCCAGGTTCCACCCTCAGCACCACACAAACCTGGAACAGTGATGCACACATAGAATCCCAGCATTCAGGAGGTGGAGGCAGGAACATCAGAAGTGCAAGGTCTTCCTCAGCTACAAGACCAGCCTGAGCTGCATGACATCTTTCTTTTAAAAAAAATTAAAGTAAGTAAATAAAAAATTGTAGCCAGGTGGTGGTGGTGCACACCATTAATCCCAGCAATTAGGAGGCAGAAGCAGACGAACCTGAGTTTGAGGCTAGCCTGGTTTACAGAGCTAGTTCCAGGACAGTCAAGGCCACACAAAGAAATCCTGTCTCAAAAAAACAAAAAACAAAACAAAACAAAACAAAATTTAAGTGTGTATAGTCAAAAGGGGCTGGGGTAGAGCTCAGTAGTGCCAGGCCTAGCGTGCATGAAGCCCTGGGTTCAGTCAGCAGGGGAAGAAGGATGCAGAGGAGAGCAAAGGAAGGAGGGGAGGAGGGCAGAGTGCATACAGTCCATGAAAGTGCTTTGACATTTACAGCAGGTGCAAAACAGAAGCTGTAATAGTGTTGTTTATGTGTTTCAAAGAAAAGTTCATTGGAAAAAGTGGAGTCTGGTTATCTGGGTTCTACCAATGGGTACCTAAAAACAGGAATTTAACAGATTAGTTAGAATTGAGATATTATCCATCAAAAGCTCTTTGCCATTGGTCTGAAAAAGAATCCCAAGCCCTGAACACTGGTGTGGTGCAATGGTTCACACTGGAGGGCATTTCACCAGGCACATTCCAGAGGGACGAGGACCCAGCCACTAAATCACCCCATTACACTTTGAACTCCAGTGGAGAAGACAAGAGGTAGACTTCCAGCTCGGCCATTTAGCATGTGAATTATGTATGATTTTAGATGAGGTTCTCAGAGAGCCTCGTGTTGGTGTCTAACCACTGGAAAGGGTGTCATAAAATGGATCTACAACCCTATTGATACAGCGGCAGCCATTAACGCTTTGCCGTTGATTAAAGAAAAACTCGTGACTGAATGAGATTACTTTTAGTCTTGTTGCGGAATAATAGACAGCATTATTAATGGGGTGGGGGTGGGGGCTTCCAGGATGCCCAGCAGATCTCTGAACACCTCAATAGTATCACGTCCTGAATACCCCGGGTACTCCCCTACACCCACACACCTATATGCTACAGCTTAATTTCCAAATTAGGCATGGTAAGAGATTAGCCATAACCATTAGTTATAAAACAGGATAATTACCACAGGCTGCAATGAAAGCTATTTAAAATTGTGAATTGTTCATTTCTGGAATTTTCTATTTAAGGGTTAGCCATGGTAACAGAAACAAGAAGGCGAAACTGCAGCTAAGCGTGGACTGTGTTCGTGTAGAGCTTCAAAAAGACTAGCTCTCAGTGACACAAACTTTGCTATTATTGTTTAGCTACATTTTGGTAGGTGTCCACACACCAAGCAGGATCTCTGTAAGATGACATAGGAGATGGCTCTGGTGAGAAGAGGGCTGGATTGTTGTCTTCTCGGCACACCCAACACACACTTGTGAACTTCACCGCTGCGTTTCTCCAGATTTCAATGCTGGGGAATCTGTGGGCATGGCGAGCTTTAGTATGAAGCTCTCAATCGAGGCCGCAAAACAAGCCAAGGACTTGGCTGCGGATGCTCTGCAACTGTAAATCGGCAGAGGCAAGGAAGGCACAAGGAGAGAAGCACCATTTAACCAAAGCAAGGAGCATTTGGTTTGAACTGTGCTGGGGCAATGTGTGTGCATGTCGAGAGCAGTTCGGGCGGGGGTAGAGGTTTCCAGCTTACGCCTAGAGCTCATGGACAAAATTTTTCATCCTACAAAGATCTAAAACTAAGGAGCATTCCTGAACAATCAGCGACATGGAAGGAATAGCCTTTGGCACACTGCCATCTAGTGGCCACAAAGGAGAGCTCACAGCGGAGGAGGGATACGTGAGGATTTAAGTCCTCTCTGAAGAGCAGAGTGCCCGTTTTAAAAGAATCCTAAGCCCACCCTGCCCTTCTTTCCTCGGGCTCCCTGCCCCTCCAGTTTGCCTGGTGATCTATTTTGTTTCCTTTTGTGTTTGTTTTTCTGTTTTGAGTGTCTTTCTTTGCAGGTTTCTGTAGCCGGAAGATCTCGCTCCCAGTGGCTCCAGTGTAAATTCCCCTTACCCCTGGGGAAATGCACTACTTTGTTTTGGGGAGTTTTGGGGTGTTTTTGTTTTTCAGGTGTTTTTGTTTTGTTTTATTTTTTCTTTACCTTTTTCCCTTTTATTTGGAGGGAATGGGAGGAAATGGGAACAGGGAGGTGGGAGGTGGATTTTATTTATTTTTTTTAACTCATTTCCAGGGGATGGGATTTTTTTTTAAATAATGTGTCATGAATAAATAAAGTTGTTTATGAAAAAAAAAGAATCCAACCATTCCTCGTCTCAGAGTAGGACAACAGCATGTCTCCACGCTGGTTGTAAAGATAAAAATGTGTCCTGCGCAAGGTTATGCCTGTATCTTGTGGAGAGCTGAAGCTTATGCCCCATCTCGAAGCTGATGGTAGTTTGTCACGGCAGCATAGGGAAGCCAAGGCAGAAGGACTGACCCTTCGAGGCCAGTCTGGGCTGCACAGTAGACAGACTCTACCTCAAAGCACAAATAATTTAAGAGTTCAAGGCCAGCCTGATCTACGGAGCTAGTTCCAGGACAGGCTCCAAAGCTACAGAGAAATCCTGTCACAAAAAAAAAAAAAAAAAAAAAAAAAAAAAAAAAAAAAAAAAAAAAAACCAAAAACACTCAACCTCTCTCTTCTGGGTGCTCTCCAAAATGAAGGTTACACCAAAGCATAAGCAGGAAAATCCAGATTCCCAGTAAGTGCAGAAGGCAACAAAGCAAGTTTTGTCTATATAGGCGTATATGTGTACACAGGCCAACGTGTGTGTTGGGGGCACATGGGGTGCGATTGTGCACAGGTGCACGTGTGCTGAAGGGCATGTGTGTGCACGCGCATGTGAAGATTAGAGGACAACCTTGGCTGTCGATCCCATCTGCCTTGGGGTCAAGCCCTTGGCTTCTGTTATCTCTCTCAGAGGATCTGCGCAGTCTCGTTCTGGATCTCAGGGAAAGGTACTCTCCAAGGGTCCTTGGGCCTGCAATCTCTGTCCTTGGGGTCTGAGTCTCTCTGCCTGGTAAGTAGGACCTGGGAAGACTGAAAAGCAGCCACCTCATCTCCGAACCGGTGAGCCACAGCCTATCACAACTGCCTTCTATCCCCCCACCCCATGATCCTGCGGGAGAATACTGTACCGTTCTGCACCCACGGGTGCAGGAGAGTACTGTACCGTCCTGCTCCCACGGGTACGGGAGAGTACTGTACCGTCCTGTTCCCACGGGTGCGGGAGAATACTGTACCGTCCCTGCACCCACGGGTGCGGGAGAGTACTGTACCGTCCCTGCACCCACGGGTGCGGGAGAGTACTGTGCCGTCCCTGCACCCACGGGTACGGGAGAGTACTGTGCCGTCCCTGCACCCACGGGTGCGGGAGAGTACTGTACCGTCCCTGCACCCACGGGTGCGGGAGAGTACTGTACCGTCCCTGCACCCACGGGTGCGGGAGAGTACTGTACCGTCCCTGCACCCACGGGTGCGGGAGAGTACTGTACCGTCCCTGCACCCACGGGTGCGGGAGAGTACTGTACCGTCCCTGCACCCACGGGTGCGGGAGAGTACTGTACCGTCCCTGCACCCACGGGTGCGGGAGAGTACTGTACCGTCCCTGCACCCACGGGTGCGGGAGAGTACTGTACCGTCCTGCTCCCACGGGTACGGGAGAGTACTGTACCGTCCTGTTCCCACGGGTGCGGGAGAATACTGTACCGTCCCTGCACCCACGGGTGCGGGAGAGTACTGTACCGTCCTGTTCCCACGAGTACGGGAGAATACTGTACCGTTCTGCACCCACGGGTACGGGAGAGTACTGTACCGTCCTGTTCCCACGGGTGCGGGAGAGTACTGTACCGTCCTGCTCCCACGGGTACGGGAGAGTACTGTACCGTCCTGTTCCCACGGGTGCGGGAGAGTACTGTACCGTCCCTGCACCCACGGGTACGGGAGAATACTGTACCGTTCCTGCACCCACGGGTGCGGGAGAATACTGTACCGTCCCTGCACCCACGGGTGCGGGAGAGTACTGTACCGTCCTGCTCCCACGGGTACGGGAGAGTACTGTACCGTCCTGTTCCCACGGGTGCGGGAGAATACTGTACCGTCCCTGCACCCACGGGTGCGGGAGAGTACTGTACCGTCCTGTTCCCACGGGTGCGGGAGAGTACTGTACCGTCCTGCTCCCACGGGTACGGGAGAGTACTGTACCGTCCTGTTCCCACGGGTGCGGGAGAGTACTGTACCGTCCCTGCACCCACGGGTGCGGGAGAGTACTGTACCGTCCCTGCACCCACGGGTGGAGAGACAAAGGACAGGAAGCCTTTCTCTCCTCAACACCTCGCACCTCTGCTTGTCTTTATTTGTCTTCATTTGTAGCATCGAGTTTGAACTTCTAACGGTATGAAAGTTCTTCATTTCACCAGGGAAACAGCAGGCAGTGGCTTTCCTGAGGCAACGTTGTGGGGAGAAGAAAGCAGAACCCCCCAGGCTTTCTTGTTCTCTCCTCCTAGCCACCCCACACTCCTAGCTGGTCTACCCCTCCACGCAGTCTCCCCAGTGTGAGTTCCCAGCTCCTACAGCCTGCAGCAGAGAGGAGGGCACATCTGTGGAGTGGGAGGTCCCAGGGAGAGTCCAGAAGAAACAATTTGATATCTCCTAAAGGATGCTATATGTAATTCAATCAATAAAAATGAGGCCCTTGGTATCTCACTGCGATCTAGGGCTATCCTCCTATGGTCATAGAACTGAAGCCCCAAAGGAGATTGCGTACAAGCATGTCTATTCTGATCCACATCTCTTTAGATGTGTCTCCACACACTGGGGGAACTGAGTGCCCCTGAAGCCAGCATTGTGTAGAAAACAAATTCCAGCACATTTTTTGTTAGGTATTTATTTGTTTATGTACATAGTGTGGTGTGGTGTGTAGATGTATGTGTGCAGAGACCAAAGGAAAACCATCAGATGCTGTGCTGGTTTGAAAGAGAATGGCCCCCATAGGCTCATGTGCTTGAATGCCTGGTCCCCAGTTGGTAGACCAACGGTGTGTGAGTTCACACATGTGTGTGTACTTAAATGTTGTTTTATTTAGTTTTCAGTCCTAGTCTCATTTTTTTCTGTTGAATTTTAGCCACATTGCTTTCTTGTTCAGGTTTTGCATTGACTTCTATATTTCATTCATCTGTTTATCTGAATTAAAATAACTTTATAGGACCTCAGTATCTCACGGAGGAGTCATGCACTTTTGGGAGTCATACTGCCTGAGTTTTCATATTTCTTGTGTTTCTGTATTGAAACTGTGCATAGTTTTGTGAGGATATATGTTTCATGGGTTCCCTCTCCTACTTATTTTATGAGGTTCTTTTTAGGAGGAGGCTTCTCTTGGATTTATGATCTTCACTACACCTTAGAAGGGAGAAAACTGGCTGTGTTAATAAAAACTACAATTTGGGAACAATTGAGGTATTAAAATGTAATAAAAGCCAACCAAAACATCAGCTGCTTCCTCAATAAGATTAGAAGAAGAGCCAAGATACTTAACAGTTTAGACTGTGATTCTAGAAGTTATTAAAGGTTATAATAATTAAGTTGTAAAAGAAGAAGTCAAGTGTGCTCATTGGCACTTCTGATGGAGCACTTGAGAGGTTGAGGGGAGCATAAAGTCAGGTACGGTCACGCGCATCTATGATCCAACACTTGTAAGGCTGAAGACGGCCTGTGTGTTCAAGGTCAGTTTAGACTTAGAAAGATGCAGTCAGCTGAGCTACATAATGGGAGTGGGTTTCAAAAACAACAAAACAAAAGAGGGAGAAGAACAAGGTTACAAATAGTCAAGGATTTTAAGCCTGTTCCTTGAGGGACAACTTTACTTTAGTAACCTTTACTTTAGTGTCTCTGTGGTAAAGAAATAAGCAATGGATGTAAGTCTGGGAGGTGGCTTGGTGAGTAAAAGTACTCGCTGAGCAAGCGTGAGGACCTGAGTTCAAATCCCCGGACCCACATAAAAGCCGCATACACGCGATATTTGTCATCTCAGTAACCTATACATAGCAACAACAAAAGAGAACCTGTCTCACACTTAGTGGGAAATGAAGACTCACATCCAGACTGTCCTCAACCATATTCAGGTAGAGGCACCTGCATGTTTACATGTGAGTGCATATATACTTAAAGGAAAATGGTTTAATTCTATTAAATTAACATCTCATTTTAAGAACTTTAGTAAACTGTTCATTTGCAAAAGTATGTGTTGATGACATTACTTTAGAAAAACACTATTCTCAGGCAGAAGGATGCAGGGAGGGGAAAAGAAAGATTCTGGATGGTTCCAACCTGTCTGAGTATTAACCAAGAAAATACTTCAGATAACAGCGCAAAGATTGAAGAACTACATCCAGCTGATCCTAGAAGCAGGTGGTGAGCTCTGAGATCCTTCTTACTCCAGCTGTGAAGATTACCTCAGCCAACAAACAAAAGTATGCAAGTCAATCTACAGTAAAGGAGAAGCTGGAAGGCTGGCATTGGAGGACACGGTACTTCTCAGCCGCAGGAGCCTAGTGTCTCTGGGTTTGTACAGTACGTTAGGTACCACTTGAGGCTCCAGTGCCAGCTGGCTCAAGAGGTCTGCTTGAGTACTCCAAGGCAGTTACTTAAGTAGTAACTGAAAAAAAAACCTACAAATGTTTAGTGCCTACAAAAACCACTTTATTTCCAGGATGCGCTGGTTTCTTAATACGTTAGGTAGGCATCTTGCTAGTTTTTGTCAATTTGACACCAGCTAGCATCATCAGAGAAGAAGAATCTCAGTTGAAAAGATGTCTCTTTTGGATACCTATTTGCAGTGGCATTTCAATTGTATTTTAATAAATAAAGATTACCTGAAGATCAGAGAGTAAAACAGCCCCACTGGTCAGCCTTACAGACCAGGCAGTGATGACACACACCTTTAATCCCAGTAGCCACACCAGTTACCAGAGAAACAGGGCAGTGCATGACTTTAATCCCAGCCCTAGAGAGGATTATAAAATGGGAGGAGACAGCTCTCACACACGGTCTCGTTCTGAGATTCCTGGAGGCAGAATAACATTTTTGGACTGAGGTTGAGGTAAAAGCTTTGCTTTTTAGATCTTCAGGTTGAACCCTAATATCTGTCTCTGAGCCTTTATTAATCATGCATCACCTATTGACAATTTTGTAGGGCATTTTCTTGATTGAGGATTGATGTAGGAGGGCTGAGCCCATGAGGAACGGAGCATCCCAGGGCAGATGGTCCCAGGTGATGTAAGGGAGCAGGCTGTGCAAGCCGAGAGAAGTGAGTAAACAGTGTTCCTCCATGGCTTTTGCTTCAGTTCCTGCTTCCAGCTTCCTGCCCTGAGCTCCTGCCCTGATGTCCCTTCATGATAAACTGTAAGTTGTAAGCCAAATAAACCCTTCCCTCCCCAAGTTGCTTTTATTCATGTTCTTTATCAAAACAATATAAAGCAAACTAAGGCGCAGGTAACTCCAACTCAACAAAGACTTAGTTCTCTGAAGCAACAGGGCGCATTGTTATCCCCTTATAAGTCCATCAGACCAAACTTCAGAGGCGTATTACGCTCCACCGGGAGCGGCTGAGGTTTCAGAGAGACAGTTGTTTGGGAAGTCAAAGCAGAACGGAAGAGACTGCAGCTGGTGTTTACAGGCAGGAGGCTGGTGTGGGCTTAGGCTAATTGGCGCGATAACGATGTGAAAAACTTACATCAGCACCAGTGACGTGCACCGAAAACTAATCCTGCGAGCCTTTGTCTCATTTCCACAACTTCTTACCTGCTTTCCACTTCTTACGCCCGTGTGTTCTGGTCTTGTGGTGAGGAAGGGCTGCTTGGCTTGTCAGGAGGTAATGCTTGCGTGCTTCAACTTGTGGAACGTTTCTGTATTTCTCAAAACATCTGAGTCTCATGTTTATGACTCTTGGTATAGCTTGTTCACATCTTCCTAGTATGAGAAACAGGGTGGGGAATGTTGACAGCTTTGATAGGACAGAGGCGGGCGTCACATGACCACCATGCTTTCTCAGCGTGGTGAGTAAGCGTGTAAGTAAGCCTCTAGTTAGGGCTTACTTACAGTGATAGAGGTTTAGTCCATTGTCATCATGGTAGGGAACATGGTGGCATGGAGACATGGTACTGGAGAAGTAGCTGAGACTACATCTGGATCTGTAGGCACCTGGAAGAAAGAGAGAGACTCTGGACATAGTTTTTTGAGACCCCCAAAGCCCATCCCCAGTGACACACTTCTTCCAACAAGGCCACATCTGCTGTAACAACATTACCACACCTCCTGATCCTTCCCAAGTAGTACCACTTTCTGATAACTAAACATTCAAATATATGAGCCTATCGGGGCCACCCTTATTCAGACCACCACCTGGTACAGAGACATAATGCAGACAAAACATCCAGACACAATAATAAAAAGAAAAATGGTGTGTTAATATGCAGAAGGGGACTTCTGAACCCTCCGAATGTAAAGACAAGGGCAACAGAAAGCTTTTCTGGGAGATGCACTGTAGTTTTCCAGGCACACAAGCAAAGAAGTAATTTTAAGAATAAGTGTATAGATAGGCACAAGCAAAGTACATGTGATCTGGGGAATTCCAGGAGTAGCTCAAGGTGGCATAAGTGAAAGCCACGTGTGGTATTAATTTATTTTTAAAGACCTGTCTCACATATAGACGTGAAAATGTGTTAAGGAGCTTATTTCTCTCATCAAGTACATTTTATAACTACTAGTTCACAGCTTAAGAATAAAGAGCAAACACATTTATGGATCAGGATTATTGAAATGGTTATGGAAACAATTTAAGTATAAGTAGAAATTAATTTCTTTGCAATAAGATGGGAAATCGATTAAGCTATTAGAAAGAATGTACATGTGTATAGACTGTTATTTTAAGTTTCTGTCACTTTAGCTGTTTAAAAAGGAAAACAAGCCAGGAAATGGTGGCACACACCTTTAAACTAGCACTTGGGAGGCAGAGGCAGGCAGATATCTATGAGTTTGAGGCCAGTCTGGTCTACAGAGTAAGTTCCAGGACAGCCTGGCCTAGAAACAAGAAAGCTCAATGCACCAGCAACAATTGGAAGTGTGCCTGTTTTGCATAGTTTTCCACTGAAGGACAGTAAAGACACCAGGGCAGTAAGATAATAACCAACTAAACAATCACAGACAGGCACGTTAGACAGGATCCAAAAAAGCACACAAGGAGTTTAAACTCTGTTCTAATCTTTAAGTGAAGGAAGTTCATGAAGGGTCAGGGTGGGAGGTGCCAGCGTCCTCCTTCAATGGAGAGGCAAGGCCTGGCAAGCTGTTCGGGTTTGGCTGAACTGGGCAGGGATGGAGACATCAATAAAATTTAGAAGCGTGATGTTGTAGGTCAAAGTCTGCGGGCCAGAGAGACAGTAACGGCAAAGGGAGGGGAGGAGAAGTGACAAACACTGAAAATAGAACCGATTAGATTTGGCAAATTTATGTGCGAGGGATCCAGGAGAGCATTTAGAAGTTTCTCTCCACAAACAGAAGAGAAGCGATTTTTTAGAGAAATAAATGGTATTTTGCACGTCTGAAGCTGGGGTGGGGGGCTGGGCTACCTGTATGGAAGTGAAGGTATTAGGAAGAAAGCGACAGTGGGCTCCCGGGAGACTAAGGGAGTAGTTAGAGGCCATTTAGGTAGACTATGGTTAGGTTAGTCGGGGTGCCTGGAAGAAGGCGCCCAGGTACCTCCGGACGTTCAGGTCTGGAGGAAGGAGAGAGGGAGGACCACCGGGATGACATCCACAGACCCGCCTGTGCAATGAGGCCCTGTCACCTCCAGCTGCAGCGAGGATCCTCGACGGAGCATGTGGCCAGGCGGACCGCGAGGCACCGAGCCGGTTGCCTCCAGCCGAGCCCAGCCTGCTCCACTTCCGCTTCCTGCCGAGTCGGTAGGCGGTGCGGTGCGGTGCAGTGCGCAGCCAGGCCAGGCCCAGGGCGGGCAGTGGGCTGTGTCCCGCGGTGGAAGCAGCGGTCGCAGACCTGGGGGCCTTCTAGGCTCCCGAGAGGGGCTGGACGAGCGGCGGTGGGCAAATGCGGCCACCAACGCCGCCCTCGGGCCCCACCACAGCCCCAGGGCGCGAAGGCGATGCCCGAGGCCTGAGGAAGCGAAGCCTCCTGCTGACGCCAGAGCCGGGCGAGGTGGGAGGCTGCAGCCTTGAGGCCAGGGGGCGCGAGGAGGAGAGCAGGCAGAAGAGGAGAGTGGTGGCCCAGGCTCCTGGGAGAGAGGAGACAGAAGGTGACAAGTTGGGTGAGACATCCGCCGCCTGGAAGGCAGCGAGCGGAGGGGCCGGGGACCCGGTGGGCCTTCCTTGTAGTGGAGCAACGAAGGAGGTGGAGCTCCCTTTTCACCCCAGAAGACACAGTAAGAGAACTGGGGGCCACAGCTCAGCTGCCCTCCGTCTTTGTTTACCGCTAGCCTTTAGTTGATTTTGTGTGGGCGCTACCAGTGCGCGGGATGGATGAGAGGCGGGGTGGGAAGGATTTTCCTATAAAAGTTTATGTTCATTTAGGAGACCGTCATTATAATGGCTGTAGAAGGAATTAGTACCAGTGGTTTAACTTAACTAGGGTAAAATGATGTTATAAAGGTTTTTCTGCCGTTTTAGAATTTATAGAGGTTTAGTTGTAGTTCTTAAAGATGGCCACAGTGATGCACACCCATAATCCTGAAGATGGGAGGCTGAAGCAGGAGAATCTCAAATTTGGGGTCAGCCTGGGCCAAAACCTGTTTGATTTTTTTTAAAAATATTGAATATTAAAATCAATTGTGTTTCTAAACAGCTCTTCAGGGAAATACAAATGGATGGCTTCACAGGTTTTCTGTTAACTGGTGTTGCTTTTTATCTGCCCGGTATAAAATGTCTTCTGGTATGTTTTTCTGTTTTTTGATCAGCCAAAGAGAAAGGAAAAGTTACTGAAGCCCCAAGTGATGATCCACAGCCAGGGACTGACCTGGTAAGAAAGGTGCCATTAACCAGTTCGGAGTCTTTACAAACAGTGGAGTGCAGTGAATTTCAGACTATGGCTTTCTTACAGTCTTTGGCTAAGGAAGATTTGGTAGACGATATTAAAAGAAGGATTCGAATTAAGAAATGTAAAAGTTTAGAAAATCCACCTCTCAAAATAACTAAGGACGAGGCATTACAAAATATTAAGGTTGAATTCCAAGATGAACTGTACAAGAATACTCCGAAATATTCTTGTAACAGCTTGTCACCTGGAGTAGAAAAAAGTTGCAGTTTCGAATCACCTGATCACAGTTTCCTCCATTCTGAGGGTTTTGATAATGAAAACGACTTTGAGCATGAACCTCAAGGTGTATGGGTGCACATAGCAGAGAACTCTTCGAAGTTAAAGAAAGAAAACCTTAGGCATCCTGCAGAGAAGAATGATAAGCTGTCAAAAATGGAAGGAAATGTAATAGCCAGTAAGTTACTGCTTGAAGAAAGTCGTTTATACCAAAATAAAAACAATGGCTTGATTTCTTGCCTTCAAAGTGAAAAAACCAAATATTCGGTAGAGGAGAACAGCGCTGGGAGAAAACACAGAAAAAAGATGAAACTGTCTGAAAAAGAAGAAAAAGTTATTGATCTTAATTTCTCTAATGTGTATAACAATTCAGAGTTGGTGTTACAAGAAAACCAAATGGGTGTGGAAGGGAAAGAAACAGAGGCCTTAGAGCCTAAAAAGAGTTTCCTAAAAGCTTTGAGAAAAATAAGCCATAATACGCTCTCTCCAGTGGACCATTTATGTCTCCCAGAAGCAGTAGAGAAAACAAGCACCAGACATCAAGTAAATGCTGTGTTTCAGAAAGCCCTTGAATCACGTTTGAAAGAGGATATAAAAAATACTTCAGAGTTCTTAGGATGCAAAAGTATGGATCCAGAAGAATATTTTAAATCGGTGATAAGCTCTTCGGCAAGATCAGCTAGTGATAGTCACCGTATGGGGAAAAGATCTCCATGGGGAGATTTGAGAAATGAAACTGAAGAGCCAAAGGTAAGCTGTCGCAGAATTATACCAATGACTGGTAAAAGAACTTGGCCTTTTTATTCTTGTGCCAGAATAACAGCCCAGTGTTGGAAAAAGACTTCCCTGTCAGGTTTAAATTTCTCACTTCCAGGATCTCTGGAAAATGGTAGGCAACATGA
Source organism: Chionomys nivalis (assembly GCF_950005125.1). NCBI lineage: Eukaryota > Metazoa > Chordata > Mammalia > Rodentia > Cricetidae > Chionomys > Chionomys nivalis. The sequence continues at coordinate 118,646,684 of NC_080089.1, forward strand.
GTCTATCATACACCAAACAAATCAAAGTCGCTTAATTGACTCCAAGCTGTTACAGCAACCCTTAACAGAAAGAACCATTGAGTCCTCAAGTAAAGAAATGTATGATTCTGATTTAAACTGTTTGTCTTCAGTTTCTTCAGTAGAACCTACTTTGATGGTTATAAAGGAAGCTGTACCCAATGATAAAAAGATAGAGGAACCCAGAAATGGGACAGAGGTAGTTTCTAATGCTACTGAAGACACCCAGCTAACTAATGTAACTCAAAGCTTAACAGGAAATAAGAAAAAGAGAGGGAATTTATCAAAACTTAATTTGACAATGGCATCCCAAGAGAGTCAAGAAGCAAATAACATTGCAAACAAAACTATTCATCGAAAAGCTTGCATTACTAAGCAAACACTTGTGGCTCCAGATTTGGTTAAAATATTAAACACGGGACGGCTGGCTAATTTTAAAATCCCTTTACTAAAGAACAAGACAGGAAAAAGAAAAGAAGTGAATGCCAGGTCATGTGAGAGAGATGCTTACAGTCCCCTAGAGCTACTAGACAGTTTGTCTGGAGTAGAAGCAAAGCAAAGCAGAAATAAGGAAAATATCTGCGCAGCAACTTCAGGACCTCAGTCTTTGAATATACCTAAGAGTGTGACTCCAGGGCAAGCTATTTCTCACTCATTCTACAATAAGAATTCCTGCACTTCTCCAAGCTTTGCAAAGAAATGTTATGATAATAAAGCGTATAATCATATCTCTGAACCTGGCAATATTATTTCTAATAAGGAGACTATGTCTCTTAAAATTGAAAATAATACTTTTTCTTGTGATCTTGGGTTTATTGAGCAAAGTTCATTCTGTTCTAAGGAACAAGAAGCATTTGTGCCAATTCCTTCTGAAGTAAGTGGTAGAAAAATGACTAAAAGCATTTCAGAACTCAAATTGGGGTTTCCAGATATTCTTAAAGCATATGAAGATGATGTCCTCTTAATTGATGTAATTCAAGATGACCCGGAGCTCTTCGGAATCTCCAGTGAAGGGGAACTCTCATTTGCTTCAGAAGTCTCCAAGATAAGCCAGGAGCCCAGTGTACCTGAAGAGCACCCACCAGCAGACTTTAAGCACATGCAGCTTCCAGGGAAAAAAGAAGCAGGTGATTTGAGGTATGCATATTCAAGAATGCCTTTGGTTCAAATGATTGTTGGAGGTCCAAAGCTCCTTTTTAAATATTTATTAAACACGGTGTATTACTGCTGATACCTAAAACTGTCGTTATGCTGAAGTAAAGGATGTATGTTTCTTGAAACATACAGAGCAGATTAGTTAGTTTGTTTGTTTGTTTGTTTGTTTGTTTTGTTTTGTTTTGTTTGGATTTTCGAGACAGGGTTTCTCCGTAGCTTTTGGAACCTGTCCTGGAACTAGCTCTTGTAGACCAGGCTGGCCTCAAATTCACAAAGATCTGCCTGCCTCTGCCTCCCGAGTGCTGGGATTAAAGGCATGCGCCACCACCGCCCGGCTAGCAGATTAGTTTTTAAATCGAAGATTATTTATTAAGTGACTTCATCGGTTGAGTTTATTTTCATGTTCTTCATTAAACATGTAGCTAAGCTCGTTTGAACCAATTTACTAATGAATTAGCCCATTTTCTGTGGATTTCTTGTTAGATATTATAAAAATCATTTTTCAGGGCACAGAAAAGCCTTGAAATTTATTTGAAACCAGACTTGGAAGTGGAATTAAAAGCTATACTAGTTTGCAGAGGAAAGTGTTTTACACCTGACTTTTAAGATACTTGTTTTAAGCCATCATTGCCCTGGTAGGACTAGTTTACCTGAAGCAGTTCTACTGTGCTGTAACCTTTGTGCTTGGGAACATGGCCTGTTCTGGTTGGTACCAAAGTTATGTAATATCACATTTGACTACATTTTTATAATCCTTTAAGCTCTGGTTTGTATTTGTATGCAACATTGGTTAGTTCAGCCCTCATCACCCAGTTACTTCTCAGTGATTAGGTCCACCTGGGGATCAGCCCTTTAAAACACAAGTATTTTGTTTTTTGTATTTTGAGACAGGGTTTCTCTGTGTAGCTCTGGATGTCCTGGCCAGCCTCCAATTCACAGAGCTCTATAGCACAATTAATAAAAATTCAGAGACAGAAATTGGGGTTCAACCTGAAGGTCAGAAAAGCAAAACAGCCAGTCACTGACTTTTACCTCGACCTCAGTCTAAAATGGCAATCCTGCCTCCAGGAATCTCAGAGTGAGACTGTGTCTGAGAGCTGTCTCCTCCCATCTTACAATCCTCTCTAGGACTGGGATTCAGGGCATGCACCACCACCGCCCCATTTCTATGGCAGACTAGTATGGCTACTGGGTTTAAAAGTGTGTGTCACCACTGTCTGGTCTGTAAGGCTGATCAGTGGGGCTGTTTTACTCTCTGATCTTCAGGCAAGCTTTATTTATTAAAATACAAATGAAATATCACCTGTCTCTGTAAAGGTGTGCGCCACCACTGCCTGGCTCACACAGCCCTTACAAGTGGCACTTCACAGTCCTCATAACAGGGCTCAGTAAGATGCAGTTATTGGGGGGCCTTTGGAAAACCTGCTATTTCATGATTTTATTTCATTTGAAGAATAAAAGGGAAAATTAAATCCTACATTTTAGAATAACATCTTGAGGTTGCAGAGATGGCTTAGCAGTTAAGAGCATTCGCTGCTCCTCTGCAGGGCCCAGGTGTGAGTCGCAGCCCTCTATAGCTCCAGTTCCAGGACACCCAACATCCTCTCTGAGCCTCTGTGCCAGACATGCACATAGTATACAGACGTACATGTAGGCAGACATGTACATAGTATACAGACGTACATGTAGGCAGACATGCACATAGTATACAGACATGCATGTAGGCATACATGCACATAGTATACATACATGCATGTAGGCAGAACACCCATACACAGAAAAGAGCAAGCATCTTTGATGTCTCAGAGATAGAAAAATATTGTGAACTAACGTGCAGGACATGTTATTTGTACATTTGATTTGTGGGAGTGGTGCTCGGGGGAAGCTGTACATTCTATCACTGAGGCATACCCCAGCCCTCAAGATTTTCTCAGGTAACTTTTCTGATTTCTTTGGACTTGATTTGCCTTCAGATAAAAAGCACTAGTTATACTTTACCAATTCTTTGCCTTTCATATCTGCTCCTAGAATTTCAGTTTTAAATAAGCACATTTTTCTTCAGTAGTTTAATAATTTCATTTTTGTTTTACACTCAACATAGGAGTGCTAAACTAAACCTTAAAAGAGAAAGAGAAGCCACCATGGCCAGAGGATCTGCCAGGGGTTGCACAGAAGGTTGAGTCTAGAACTGAACAGTGCTTAAACCATGACTGCAGCTTTCGGCTCTGCCCCTTTTCCTCTCAGTTACTAATTCACCTACTTCTTTTTCCTGCTGTGAGAGTCAGACTCTGAACTGCCTCTTACAGGTAAACAAGTACAAGCCTGAGCTATCTAGTTATTGGGGTAGTTAGTATTCTCAGACCTTGTTGGTGTGTTTGATAAGGTGATAAGGTGCTTATTTTTGGTAGTCTCCACAGTGAAGAATAGCCATATTGAAATCCAAAGCATTAGAAGCTCATGAGAATTCTTCAAGGCCTGCATTAATGAACTTGCAAATATATAGTAATTAAAATTGGTAAAACATTTGAACTCACTTAAAAATAATTGGAAATGTTTTGAGGATATTTGTAACAGTACAGGATGGTTAGTCTGTCCTAGGACATCTGTTATATGCTACATTATTAGTTGAATGGTGCCCTAAGATGGGAATTCAAGACTGACATCTGGAGGAATTCCTGTGTTGCTAGGGATGGAGGGAGCCAGAAGTGGCTGAAACGAAGCTCAAAACACTGAGTAACCGGAAAGTAGGATTTAGAAGAGGATGAACGTCATCCTGAAAAAGTACAACTATTGATCCTTATAAATCTTGGGTTGTTTTAGGTTTGGTAGGAGAAGAGAAAGGTGGGTCTGAGCCTGGCTGTGTGGGAAGCGTGACAGCTGTGCTCAGGCACTCGGAGCGGGCAGCTAGAGAGCCCGCGTATTTTTAATTGATTTTTATTGAGCTCTACATTTTTCTCTGCTCCCCTCCCTTCCTCTCCTCTCCCCTTCAACCCCTCTCCCATGGTCCCCATGTTCCCAATTTACTCAGGAGATCTTGTCTTCTTCTACTTCCCATGTACATTAGACCCATGTATGTCTCTCTTAGGGTCCTCATTGTTGTCTAGGTTCTCTGGGATTGTGATTTGTAGGCTGTTTTTTTTTCTTTATGTTTAAAAACCACCTATGAGTGAGTACATGTGATAATTGTCTTTCTATATCTGGGTTACCTCACTCAAAATGATGTTTTCTAGCTCAGTCCGTTTTCCTGCAAATTTCAAGATGTCATTATTTTTTTCTGCTGTGTAGTACTCCATTGTGTAAATGTACCACATTTTCCTTGTCCATTCTTCAGTCAAGGGGCATTTAGATGGTTTCCAGGTTCTGGCTGTGACAAACAATGCTGCTATAAACATGGTTGAGCACATGTCCTTTTGGCACAGTTGAGCATCCTTTGGATATATACCCAAAAGTGGTATTGCTGGGTCTTGAGGAAGGTTGTTTCCTAATTTTCTAAGAAATCACCATACTAATATCCAAAGGGGCTGTACCAGCTTGCATTCCCACCAGCAATACAGTAGTGTTCCCTTTACCCCACAATCTCTCCAGCATAAGTTGTCATCAGTGTTTTTGATCTTGGCCATTCTTATAGGTGTAAGATGGAATCTCAGAGTTGTTTTGATTTGCATTTCTCTGATGACAAAGGATGCTGAGCATTTTCTTAAGTGTCTTTCAGCCATTTTAGATTCCTCTGTTGAGAGTTCTCTGTTTAGGTATGTACTCCATTTTTTATTGGATTATTTATTCTTTTGATGACCAATTTCTCGAGTTCTTTGTATACTTTGGAGATCAGACCTCTGTCTGATATGGGGTGAAGCCCTGCATATTTGCAGAGCACTTTGTGCTACTTCAGTTATGACGCCGCTTGGTGAGAGAGTAGCTCATCTCTCAATCCTGCTTCACAAACACTGGCTTCAAGAGAGTAGGAAATACCCATGTTTTATCTTTGGAAACCCGGTACCTCATATAGTGAGGGAAAGAAAGGAGCTTAAGCTGTGATCTTGAGAGTCTGGGAAGATGGCTCAGTGGGTGAGAGTGCTTGCTTGCAGCACAAGGATGAGGATCTAGTTGGGATCCCTGGCCTCTACCTGGAAAAAGCTAGGAAGCAGGCACCTGTAGCCACAGTACAGGTGGTTGAAGACGGGAGAATCTCTGGACTTACTAACCAGCCAACCTAGCCAAAAAACAGTGACTAGTGAGACCCAGGTCCAGTGAGCGCTCTCAAGAGAATAAAGCAGAGAGTGGCGAGACCACAATGCCTGACACCCTCTTCTGGCTTGACATGTGCATGCATAGGTGCACGTGCACATGTGTGCTCACACGCACACACACCCCAAATAATAGTCTTTCAGTTTTTACATGAGAATATTGCAGGCTATTTCTGAACAACTTACTTTGATTTATACGTTATGGGGTGTGTGTGTGCGTGTGTGTAAATGGAACCAGTGAATCTTTTCTAAGACAAACTGATAACTGAAGAATGCTGGGAAACAAGGTTTAGTGAGTAGATGGTGTGACATTGAGACATGAAAGTGTGAGCTCTAGAGTACAGAATTAATGCTGTTACTGCGCAGTGATCAGTTCAGACCTCTTTACCACAGGAGTTAATCCATAAGGTGTCATAGTACAGCATGGGAGATATCTAGGACCACACCTAGAAAATAAAAACCTATGGACGTAGAGATGTCTCGGAAGTTAAGAGCCCTTGTTGATCTTCCAGATGACTTAGGTTTGGTTCCCAGCACCCACACACACCAGTTCACAACTGCTTGTAGCTCTAGCTCACGGGTCCACTGCCTTCTGGGCTCTGTAGACAGCTGCACACACAGGCCCAACGTGTGTACAGACATAAAGTGATTTTCAAAAGCAAAACAAAGCGTGTCACTTTATGTGGTGTTCAAATTATATCATCCCATCCGATTCTCCAAGAGATCAGTCTTTGAGAGCAAAGGGTCCCCACCACCAGATTCGTGTTGTGGTTGGGGAGTTGGATTGGGTTTTATTTTAGTTGTTTTTGAGGAAAGGTGTCACTATGTAGCCTTGGCTGTCCTGGAACTGTTGTGTTCCAGGCTGGCCTCCAACTCATAGAGATCTGTCTGCCTGCACCACCAGATTTGACAGAAAAGGGCAGGAGTGGGGAGGTTGGGGAGGAGGTAAAGACTTTCACAAAAAATAAAGGTCATTCTCTTTCCATTCGTTGTATTTTGTATGCCTTTGCCTGTTTTTCTCCTTCCTACTTCGTACCTGTTTTGTTCTTGCTGCAACGCTGCATGAAATTATAAAAACTGCTGCTTAGTATCTGTCTGTGATAGGTGCATAGTTTAGTGGAACAGGTCTACCTTTGAAATTCTCCCTATTTTTGAGCTAGGCATGGTGTCACGTGTATTTAATCCCAGCACTCAGGAGTCAGAAGCAGGTGGATCTCTATGAGTTCAAGGCCAGCCTGGTCTACATAGTGAGTTCCAGGACAGCCAGAGCCACATAGTGAGACCCTGTCTCAAAAGAAAGAGAGAGATAAATCCTTATTTTTAATAGTTGAACTAAAGCTAATTATTTTCCAATGAGCATGATTTCTAAATGTCAGCTGAGAGCTGAACTTAAGACTTCAGTGATCCACACCAGAGTCTGTGCCCCCCACAGAGTAGCATTCCAGAAGAGGGCACGCTGGGTCCCTCTGGCTTTTATTCTATTAGTCTATGAATTACTATACAATATTTATTTTTAATCATTTTTCTTCAAATTAGTAGGTGAGATAGCATGAAATATTGTGATTTTTTTCACTGTTTTTCAGGTCACACAAATTATTTGCTGTCTTTGCTGCAGTAAACAGTAGTATACTTTAGTGGCGATTCACTGTATCAGAAGACCTAGCACTGCTCAGTATGGCACCAAGCTAGGGATGGTCTAGCCCAGTGCTACTTCTCTGCTCACGCTCATTATTCTCTGTAGGACATTTGCTCTGGTTTATCGGTGGCAGTCCAATCCAGGATAAAATGTGAACACATGAGTAAATGATTCTTACCATCTGTTTGAGAGTGGCCAGGGATACATAGTGAGACCTACCGACCAGTCTGGCCTCAGACTTCTGCCACCTGCCTCTGTGACCTGCGGGCTAGTTTTCAAGGTGTGAGCCCCCATGCCTAACCACACCTTCCGCTTTCATTGGACAATAGCTTTAAACTTGGTTTTGCTTGTAATTATCCTAAAACAGCCATCTTCAAACTTTTTTTTTTTTTTGCCAGTTACCGACTGTAATGTTTCACATTACAGCCCAGTGCATATAAGTTTGTGGTGTTTTTCTTACTACAAGGGATACAGTTTCATATTTTGTATTTTATTTTAATTCTTAGCTGGGCAGTGGTGGCACACACCTATAATCTGGAGTACAGAGGCAGATGGATCTCTTAAGTTCTAGACCAGTCTGGCCTACATAGCAAGTTCTAAGACCACTTAGGGATACATTGTGAGACATTGTCTTTAAAAAAAAAAAATCTATATGGGAATTATTCCAGTTGAGTAGCACTATGGTAGAGGATGAATTTCTGTAGTTCTTCAGAGTAGCCTCTACTCTCTCTCCCCTTCCCCTTATGCCCGTCATGTTTTCTTCCTCCACCGGAGCAGAACTAAAATTTTCACTTCACACATCAAATGGTCATGTTTTTATCTCATTAGCATCACAACCATACTGTGCTGAGGACTAAACTTATTGCTCTCCACATGCCAGAGAAGCACTGTACCTCCGAGCTACATTCCCAGCCCCAACTTAGTGCCCTCCACATGCCAGAGAAGCACTCTACCTCCGAGCTACATTCCCAGCCCCAACCTTATTTTTTTTTTTTCAATTTAGGTGAATTCAACCTCTGTGTGTCTTGAGCTCCAACTGCTTTTAAGAATGCCTTGTCTTGTTCCTGATTTTAGTGGAATCACTTTGAGTTTCTCTTCATTTAATTTGATGTTAGCTATCAGCTTTCTGTATATTGCATTTATTATATTTAGATATGATCCTTGTATCCCTAATCTCTCCAAGGCCTTTATCATAAAGGAGTGTTGAATTTTGTCAAATGCTTTTTCTGCATCTAATGAAATGATCATATGTTTTTTTTTTCTTTCAGATTATTTATAATATGATTACACTGATAGATCTTTGTATGTTGAACCAGCCCTGCATCTCTGGGATGAAGCCTACTTGATCATAATGGATGGTTTTTGATATGTTCTTGGATTCGGTTTGCCAGTATTTTATTGAGAAGTTTTGCATAGATGTTCATGAGTGAGATTCTCTGTAATTCTCTTTCTTGGTTGTGTGGTTTTGGTATCAGGGTAACTGTAGCTTCATGAAAAGCGTTTGGCAGTGACTCTTCTGTTTCTTTTATGTGAAACACATTAAGGATTATAGGTATTAGCTCTTCTTGGAAGTTCTGGTAGAAGTCTACACTACAGCCATCCGGCCCTGGGTTTTTTTTTTTTTTTGGTTGGGAGGTTTTTGATGACAGCTTCTATGTCCTCATGACTTATGGGTCTATTTAAATTGTTCACCTGGTCTTGATTTAATTTTGGTATATGGTATTTATCTAAAAAATAACCATTTCTTTTACATTTTTCAATTTTGTGGAGTAAAACCTTTTGTAGTAAGACCTAATGATTCTCTGAATTTCCTCAGTGTCTGTTGTTATGTCCCCCTTTTCATTTCTGATCTTGTTAATTTGAGTGTTCTCTCTCCGCCTTTTGATTAGTTTGTATAGGGGTTTGCCAATCTTGTTGATTTCCTTAAAGAACCAGCTCTTTGTTTCATTGATTCTTTGGATTGTTTTCTGCGTTTTATTTTGTTCATTTCAGCCCGCAGTTTGATTATTTCCAGTCTTCTACTCCTCCTGGGTGAGTCTGCTTCTTCTTTTTTTTTTAGAGCTTTCAGCTGTGCTGTCAAGTCTCTAATGTGAGCTTTCTCTGTTTTCTTTATGTGGGCACTTAGTGCTATGAACTTTCCTCTTAGCACTGCTTTCATAGTGTCCCATAGGCTTGGTTATGTGGTGTCTTCATTTTTATTGAATTCAAGGAAGACTTTACTTCGTCCTTGATCCAGGGGTGGTTCAAGTAGTTGACTGTTCAGTTTCCATGAGTTTGTAGGTTTTCTGGGGGTGGTATTGTTGTTGAATTCTAACTTTACTCCATGGTGAGCCAATAAGACACAGTGGATTACTCCAATTCTTTTGTATCTTTGGATGTTTGCTTTGTTACCAAGAATGTGATCAGTTTTAGAGAAGGTTCCATGAGGTGCTGAGAAGAAGGTGTATTCTTTTCTGTTTGGGTGGAATGTTCTATAGATGTCTGTTAAGTCCATTTGATTCACTACATCTGTTAGTTCTCTTATTTCTCTGTTACGTTTCTGTCTGTTTGACCTGTCCATTGGTGAGAGAGGAGTGTTAAAATCTCTTACTATTAGTGTGTGGGGTTTGATGTGTGATTTGAGTTCTAGTAATGTTTCTTTTACATATGTGGGTGCTTTTATATTAGGGGCATGGATATTCAAAATTGAGACTTCATCTTGATGAATTGTTCCTGTTATGAGTATAAAGTGTCCTTTTCCACATCTTCTGATTGATTTTAGTTTGAAATCAATTTTGTTAGATATTAGGATAGCCACACCCACTTGTTTCTTAGGTCCATTTGATTAGAAAACCTTTTTCCAATCCTTTACTCTGAGATAGTGTCTGTCTTTGAGGTTGAAGTGTATTTTTTGTAAACAGCAGAATGCTGGATCCTGTTTTCGTATCCATTCTCTTAACCTGTGCCTTTTTATAGGTGAATTGAGTCCATTAATATTAAGTGATATTAATGACCAGTGGTTGTTAACTCCAGTTATTTTTTGGTGGTAGTGTTTGTGTGTTTCCCTTCTTTGAGTTGTGTTGGTGGAGGGTTATCAGATGTCTGTGCTATTGTGGGTGTTGTTGGTTTCCTTGGGTTGAGGTTTTCCTTCTAGTACTTTCTGTAAGGCTGGGTTTAGGATACGTATTGTTTAAATCTGTTTTTGTCATGGGATATCTTGTTTTCTCCATTGATGGTGAAAGAAAGCTTTGCTGGGTATAGTAGTATGGGCTTGTATCCATGGTCTCTTAGTGTCTGCAGCACATCTATCCAGGACCTTCTGCTTTCATGGTTTCCATAGAGAAGTCAGGTGTAATTCTGATGGGTTTACCTTTATATGTTACTTGACCTTTTTCCTTTTCAGCTCTTAATATTCTTTCTTTGTTCTGTATGTTTTGTGTTTTGATTATTATAATGCAAGGGGATTATTTTTTTGATCCAGTCTGTTGGTGTTCTGTAAGCTTCTTGTATCTTTATAGGTATATCCTTCTTTAGTTTGGGAAAGTTTTCTTCTATAATTTTGTTGAATATATTTTTTGTGCCTTTGAGCTGGAATTCTTCTCCTTCTTCTACCCCTATTAGTCTCAGGTTTGGTCTTTTCATGGTGTCCCAGATTTCCTGGATGTTTTGTGTTAAGAATTTGTTGGAATTAATGTTTTCTTTGATCAATGAGTCTATTTCCTCTATAGTATCTTCAGCCCCTGAGATTCTTCTATCTCTTATATTCTGTTGGTTATACTTGTCTCTGTAGTTCCTGTTCATTTACTCAGATTTTCCATATCCAGCCATCCCTCAGTTTGTGCTTTCTTTATTACCTCCATTTTGGTCTTCAAGCCTTGAACTGTTTCCTTTACCTGTTTGATTGCTTTTTCTTGGTTTTCTTGGGTATCTTTGAGGAATTTATTAATTTCTTCTAACTTTTGTTTGTCTTCTCTTCCATTTCTTTAAGGGAGTTAGTTTTTCATTTCCTGTTTAAGGTTTTCAATCATTTTCATAAGATTACGTTTAAAGTCTATTCTTCTACTTCTTCTGAATTAGGATGTTCATGTCTTCCTGCTGCGTGTTCTCTGGATTCTAGTGTTACCATGTTGCTTTTCAGAATGTTGGAGGAATTTTTGCATTGGCGCCTGCCCATCTCTTCCATCAAATGAGGCCAGCAGAGTCTTGGCATCTTGGTCCAATCTTTGGTGTGGCTGACTGTGTGCTTGGGAGTTTTTCTTGGTCTGCCCTCTCTTAGGTCCCCTCAGCACTGGAGAAGGCTCTCAGATCCCCTCTGCCCTGAAGCAGGCTATGTTGGGAGATCCAAGGACCTTGCAGATGAAAAGGCAGGCTTGGGGGTCAGGATGGAATGGGGTAAAGAAAGCCCAGCAACAGGAAACACACCCAGCTGGATGGCCAGAAAAGCTTAGGGAATTGGAGGGGGCCTGGATTCAGTCCTCTGGGACTGTCCCAGAGAGTGGCACTTCAGGCTGTCCAGCCGTGTGGCCACTTACTCACCTCTCCGGATCCCCTCAGCCCACAGGAGCAAATGTTACACCATGCTTTCTTGATTGAGTAATTCTGTTGGAACCTGGTACAACGTTTGAGTTTTGTTTGCTTTGTAGTAAAGAAATTGCCTTGCTGGACCCTGGATTGCAGAAACTGGAGATCTGTCCCTCCTTATCATCAGGTAAAATTTGATGCTTGAAGAGTATTTGGTATTATACTATCTGTATGTCTCTATTCAGGCCTACTCAGTGACTTCATTAAAATGAAAACTTCTTAACATGACACAGAGTTTGTCAGTTTTCTTCCATTTTAGCTGATGAGTTGGCAGATCATATTTTGAGATAGTCTCCATTTAATTATTCAGTGTTATGCATTCTCTACAAAAGATAGGTAGTTGACCTCTGGAGTCTTCCAGACTTCTTTGAAATTGAAATAAATGTTTTAACTTTATCAGATCCTAAATTGGTCATTAAAAACTAACAGCTAATCATAATTGTAGATGCCTGAGTCACAACAATGTTAACTTCTGTTTGACTTTTGAGTTTTTTTTTTTTTTTTTTTTTTTTTTTGGTTTTTTTCGAGACAGGGTTTCTCTGTGGCTTTGGAGCCTGTCCTGGAACTAGCTCTTGTAGACCAGGCTGGTCTCGAACTCACAGAGATCCGCCTGCCTCTGCCTCCCGAGTGCTGGGATTAAAGGCGTGCGCCATCACCGCCCGGCTTGACTTTTGAGTTTTAAAAGTATTTTTAGGGCCAGTAATATGGCTGCCAGACCTGGCCTTGTAAGTTGTCCTCTGGTTTCTGCAGTGACCGTGAGTGTGTGTTCATGAAGTGAAATGTAAATATGGCTGGGTGTGGCGCACACTTCAATCTCAGCACTCAGGAAGCAGAAGCAAGTGGATTTGTGTGAGTTTGAGGCCAGCCTGGTTTTTATCGTAAGTTCCAGGACAGCCGCAGTTACATACAGAAAGCCTGTCTCAAAAATAAATAAATAAAGGTCAGTCAGGGTAGAGTTTGTTTATGTGTGACAGGGTCTCACTATGTAGTCCTGGCTGACCTGGAACTCTGCCTGTTCCTGCCTTCAAGTGCTAAGATTAAAGGCATGTGCCAGTAAAAATATTTTTAAATGTCTGGGACATAAGAAAGGTTCTTAAATATCACGCTGTCAATTCATTTTCTCCCTTACAATGCAGTTATTTTGGTAATGAGTAGGGAGCTACATAATTTGCTGAAGTTCTAATTTGGTGCTTGTCACGTTAGAACTTGAATGCTTCTGAATTCTGGGGTTTATGGCACCGTTTATGGTTGTTTAAAATTTGTGTGGTTGGATGTTGTTTCTCTTCAGCAAAGGAGCCGCAGCATGACCCTAAAGGTGCAGCCATCTCCCTGGAAGCCACTGAGGAAACTGTTGTAAGTGAAAACCTGGGAGACCTCAGTGAACAAGCGAGAGCTTCTGACTCAGATGCAAAGGTACCAGAGAAGTTTTGTGTTTGCCTGTGTCGTGTTCATAGGTACATAGATGGCTAACACAGAAAGGTACCAGAGCTTTTGTGTTTGCCTGTGTCATGTCCGTAGGCACATAGATGGCTAACACAGAAAGCTGTCTCAGCAGTGCTGTGAAGAGACAGACCAAATACTTCCACTCAGTAGGAGTGCCCTTCATTCTGGCCAGGTGACGGGTCTCTTGGTGCTCTGTGTAAGCACAATATAAGCAAATTCTTGAGAGAAGTAGAATGTGATGCATGATTATATGAGCTTCTTCATATCCTAAAGTTGCCAGAAACTTACATAAGACCTTTAAATAAAATGATACATATTCTCCTGCCTCCGTATTGAATATTATCTGATGTTCCCTGAAACTTTTTAATACGATAGTACCTATAGGCCATGAAAGTCAGCATCAGTTACATATCCACAGATGTAGAAGGCATAGGAATTGTAGGTAAGCCTAAACTGGTCTTGAAATTTACTGCTTTTATATGCTAGGGAAAATCTTTGATATTAGACTCTTTAATTAAATTTTATGTCTAAAACTGGGGATGAAGCTCGATGACAAAGTGTTAGTCTAGGATTTGCAAGGCTCCAAGTTTTTCCCCAGCACTGAAAAAAAAAGTTCTGCCCGATAATGTTGGTGATTCTCTAACCCTTTTGCACAATGTAATTTATTCCTGAACAACTATTTTATACTCTTCTCCTTAACCCTTGAAATGCTCTTCACTCTCTGCAAAGCTAACCACTTTGCTTCCTTCTTCTTTGCCAAGAAGCAAAGTCAGTGGGAAAGAACACCGTCAGCTGCCCCCGCCCGCACCCTCCTAGAACTCCAGCTTCTCTCCCAGGTGTAGCTCCTCTTCCTCCACTGTTAAGTCTTTTTCACTAACATATAAACATACTTTTTTCTCATCTTTAAATATAACAAAGCCTTTAATAGTTACCACCCCTCTGATGTGGGGTTCTGCTTCTTAGGTTGTTTGTTCTGTACTCTTAATCTCCAGCTTGCAAAGGTCTGATGGGTCTGTGTCTTCATCCTCATCTCCCACTTCCTTTGCAACCTTTTCCACTTGGTTTCCAAAATGAATGTATTTGTCTGATTTATTCTGTCTTTGTCTGCCACCTTTCAATTGGGTGTTTTTTGTCGGTCTCCCTGACCTCTGCACATTAGAGTGATTTTTCTGCCTAGATTTGCTCTCTTGCATAGTGCCATCCAAATTTATTCCATAAATGTTTATGTAGCACAAATTCTAATTGGTCTTAATAATAAAAACCCAGAGTCAGATATTAGGGTAAATGCTGAAATATCAGAGAAGTAAAAGAGCCATCCACTACAGAGACTTCTTACCCCTACCAGATCCCCAGATGGAAGGGGCTGAGCTCCTGTCTCTACAGATCCTCAGTCTGAATGGCCAAGATCCTGTCTCCACTAGCCTTATATTCCTGTTTCTACCTCCCTAGTGCTGGGATTAAAGACATGTGCCTCCTGAGTACTGGGATCAAAGGCATGAGATCTCAAGTGCTGGGATCAAAAGTATGAGCCACCATCACCTCTCTGGTTACCTAGTGGCTAGCTCTACTCTCTGATCTTCAGGGAAGCTTTATTTGTTAGAGCACAAACAAAATATCACTACATGCACATGCTAACTCCCTCACATTTCTATATTAACACAAGCTCCTCTCTCATCACTGGGATGCCCACTTAGGCATTTAAAACCTAACACAGCTAAAAACAAAAATTCCTCAGTTAAACCTCCCCTTCCCCCACACCACAAACCAGCTCCCATCCTATCCTCCATCTGTGTTAATGACAACACCATCTTTCTCAGTTACCCAGTCTCAAAATTTTAGCTTTCTTGACTTGTATCCTCACTCCATATACAGACTGCATGAGATGCTGCTGATCCTATCTTCACATGATGTCTGGAGACTGTGTGCTGTACCACCCTGTCCACACTGCACAGGTCCATGTCTGTACTGTGCAAATGATTACGTCTCCTCCTAGCCTGTTTCTAACCTTGCCCTCTTATAAGGGATTCTCAGAACAGCATAGGTTTCCTTGTGTCATTTTTTTCTTCTGCCTTAGACTCTCCAGAAGCTTCTAATGTTATTCTTTGTGATGGCTCGCTCTGTCTGCCCTGTTGTGATGACCTCATGACTGGCTCTGTCTGCCCTGTTGTAATGACCTCATGACTGGCTCTCTCTGCCCTGTTGTGATGACCTCATGGCTCGCTGTGTCTGCCCTGTTGTGATGACCTCATGGCTCGCTCTGTCTGCCCTGTTGTGATGACCTCATGACTCACTCTCTCTGCCCTGTTGTGATGACCTCATGGCTCTCTGTGTCTGCCCTGTTGTGATGACCACATGGCTCACTCTGTCTGCTCTGTTGTGATGACCTCATGGCTCTCTGTGTCTGCCCTGTTGTGATGACCTCATGGCTCTCTGTGTCTGCCCTGTTGTGATGACCTCTTGGCTCGCTGTGTCTGCCCTGTTGTGATGACCACATGGCTCACTGTGTCTGCCCTATTGTGATGACCTCATGGCTCGCTGTGTCTGCCCTGTTGTGATGACCTCTTGGCTCGCTCTGTCTGCCCCAGAGCCCTCCTCCCTTCGTCACCTCAGATCTCCCTGCTGTTCCTTCTGCATTTATCTCTGACCACTCTTCCGAATTTTTTTTGAGGCATGCTGTAAGACCCCATACATGCAATCTTGTCTTCCTGGAGTATTCTTCCCCAGAAGATGATACAGCTAATGCTCCTGTTTCCTTCAGGCTGTGTCTTACTGCTGTTCTCAGGAGGAACCTTTGCTGGGTAAAACCCAAAATTGCAGTGTTCCCCAGTTCTGTACCCCACCTTCTTGTGTTTCTCTTGACCTAGCATATACTACAGGTGGAGTATCCCTATTTGAAGTGCATAAATTCAGAAGTATCAGATTTCAGAATTTCTGTATTTTAATTTGGGCTAGATTTTGTTTTGAAATAGTGTCTTACTTTGTAGTCCAACTATTCTCAGACTGGGCAGTCTTCTTCATCTCTGAGATGATACCACCACGTACAGCCTTAGAATGTTTGTGTAATAAGAAATCCAAACTCTGAAATCTTCCCAGAATATTGGAGCATTGTTTTGGCACTCAAAGAATTTCAGGTCTCAGAGTGTTTTATGTTTACAGACCATGTACGCCCACCTAAATACACCTGTGCACTTTGTTTGTCTTTCCCCTCCTGCTAGGATAAAACCCCATAAAGACAAGAATTTTTGTCCATTTTGTGTAATGCTGGGAGAGCGGAGGCTGATAACTGCTGAGGAGTAGGATGAGTGAGAACTGGACGTGCTCTAGAAACAAGAAAAAGTCCATGATGTGCTTGCTTAACAGTTGAACAGACAACACATGGTGCCATTATTAAATGCTAGCTGATCACTGTTAACAGTGTTTCAACACCTCATGGGGATTGTCATGATATTATGAGGCCCTTAGGGTCAGTGAAAAGCCAATAAGAACTCACAGAGGTCAGCAAAGCTGTTACACCATGGTTAAATAATGGCAGTGAAACAATAAATCAGAAAGGGAAGAGGCTTCCAGACAGAGTCCCCAGCATTCTCTTCAGTACATGTGTGTGTCTGTGTGGCATAGCACAAGAATATTGCCAGCCAGAGATGCTCACCTGAGCTTAGTGTTGGAGTTTCTATTAGAATCAGTCACAAAGGCTGGACTGTGCTTAGTTCTTCAGTGTTGAAGGAGCTGCGGGCTACATTCCTGCCACCTGGCTCCCGGCCGCCTGGCTAGCTTATGCCCCAAAATAGCAACACACAAACTGTATTCATATAAACACTGCTTGGCCCATTTCTATTAATATATGTAGCACCATGAGGTGGTGACTTACCAGGGAGATTCTAGCCTACATCCATCTTGGGTCGGAGCTTCATTGCATCTGCCCCAGAGGGGAGAGCTATGGCATCTGAGCTCACTTCCTCTTCCTCCCAGCATTCTGTTCTGTTTACTCCACCCACCTATGTTCTAACCTATCAGGCCAAGCAGTTTCTTTATTAATTAACCAATGAAAGCAACGGATATATGACACTCCCACATCACTTCAGGCTTTAACCCTAACAAAGGTCAAGTTAATATCAATCACATGACCCAGGGTCACTAAAATAAATCATACTATTGTCATACACTGTCTGGCATGGTCCCAGAATCCTAAATAAACAGACACTTACATGGGAAGACATTCGAAGAGCTTGGAGGTTATCTACCAGAATCAGGGCAAGGGACAGTCCTTTAAAATGTAGTATGTGGTATGTGGATAGCCCACCCTCGTTGAGTTTCCTTTAAAATGTGGTGTGTGGATAGCCCACCCTCGATGAGTTTCCCTTCACTGTACATGAGATTTGTACTGTAATTTCCTTTTTCAAATAAGAGGACCAAGTCAAGTGTCAGTGATCTTTTCTGAGGTCATACTCGACAGTTCCACAACTCTGCCAACAGAGAACTTTTTCCTTTTATGGACCCAGATGGTACTATATGACTTTGTGGGCCATTGGATCACTGTAGCATCTACTTAACTCCACCATAGCACGGAGGAAGCCATAGACAATATAGGCATTGCTGTGTTCACATAGAGTTTCATTTACAAAAGGAGGGAGCTGCAGGCTGTCAACTCCAGCTCCTCTGTATCGCTGACCTCTAGGCTAGGGAACTGTTAACTGTCATAATTTTCAAAGAACCTGCTTTTGATTTTACTCATTCTCTTTTGCTTTTTTGTTACCTGCTTAACTCTGATTTATGTCTTTCCTTTCTTCTGCTTATTTTTGAATTTAATGTGCTGTTTTACAGTTTTTTAAAGACTTCCTTTTATTTAATTTTATCCTGCTTGTATGTAATGTGTAATGTGTCCATGTTTGGCACCTGTGAAGGCTAGAAAAAGGCATCAGTTCCCCAGATGACAGTGAGAGAAGTACAGATGGCTGTGAAAAAGGAGAGCGATCTCAGGGAAGAGCTACTGCCCTGGAGTTACAGCTCCTTAGGAGCTTCCACGTGGGTACTGGGAACTGAACCCAGGCCCTCTGCAAGAGCAACAAATGCTCCTAACTACTGAACCATCTCTCCAGTCCTTTAATAGTTACTTTTATTTTATTTATTTTGTTTTGTTTTTTAGAGACAAGGTTTCTCTGTGTAGTCCTAGCTGTTCTGGATCCCATACTATAGACCAGGTTGGCCTCAAACTCAGAGATTTGCCTCCTGAGTACTGGAATTTAAGGTGTACCACCATTGGTGAGACCATTGACTTGAAACATCATCTAATGATTAAGATGTTTTATTTAGTATTGTTAATTCACCATAGATCTGCTTTAGCAGCATTCCACTTAAAATAGTAATTGTGAATTCACCAGCAGTGCTAAAAAAAATACATAGAATATACTTTTACCTAGCTTCTCCTGGTGGCATGCTGCAGAACTGTAGCACAGCGTGGCAGCTTTGGGGCATTAGGATGTTATTCAGGAAGACCTGGCCTTTATCTGTCTGTTGACAGTAATGCAGGTGAGCTACAGAACATCCATCTTATCAAACTGTCCTTCATATTACGCCCCTTATAGTCATACCTACTTCTTTCCTGCACCTAGCCCTTCCTTACTTTAACACTGTTTCCATTTCTACAATTTTGCTGTTTCAAGAATGTTACTATCTCTGTGAGTTTGAGGCCAGTTTCTTTGAATTCAAAACCAGCCTGGTCTGTAGAGCTAGTTCTAGAACAGACAGGGCTACACAGTGAAACCATGTCTCAAAAAAATATAAATAAAAGAATGTTACATAAATGGAATCATGTAGCTTATCATCACCTTGGGTTGAGGATTATTCATTCAGATTGTTGAGGATTATTCATTCAGATTGTTCCATACATCAGTAAATTGATAGATATTTTACTCCTCAGCAGTACTCCACAGTATGGGTACCACAGTTAGAGAACTATTCATTTGCTGATGGACATCTGGGTGGCTTCAGTTTGGGATATTGCAAATATAATTATTGGCTACAGACCTCCCTGTGTAGAGTTTATGTGCACCTAAGTTTGGATGTCTCCGGGATAAGTGGGCTGCCCTTTGCTGGGCTGTGTAGTAGCTGCTACTTTACTTCCCTGCAGTTGAAATCTATGGTTAGGGTTTTAGTGCCTGTGGAGAGTAGAAATGGGTGTTGGATTCGCTGGAACTGGAGTTACATACGGATGGTTGTGAGCTGCCATGTGGATGCTGGGAATCAAATCCAGGTCCTTTGGAAGAAGAACCAATGCATTTAACTGCAGCCTTATCAGAATTAAACTCTTTTTTTTCCACTGGTACTTAGTGCATGCTTCCTTAGCATACTGTCAGTCATTTGGAAAACAGAAGCAGTAAGGAAAACTTGGTCTAAAACATACTAAGACATGTTACAAATTTAAAGCACTTTTGATTCCCTTTCATACATTCTAAGATACATCAGACTCATGCTGAAAATGATATTCAGTGAAGCACCTGGAGAATTAGCATTTTATCTTCCATATTTTCATCTGGGGACATGGCACATCTTTCCACTTGGTGTTTTTGTTTTTTTTTTTTTATGGTTCTCAACAGAGGGCCTTGTGCTTGCTGCATGGGTGGTCTAACACTGAGCCACACTCTGGAGTTTTCTGCTCGATAATGTATTCAATTTTTGTGGTGTTGTTTGTTTGAGACAGGGTCTCATCTAGCCTGAGCTGACCTCAAACTCATGGCTTTGCACAATTTCTCATCCTCCTGCCTCTACTAGGGGAATACAGGTGTGTGCCAGCACACCCAGCAGCAGGAGACAATCTTAAGTCATTGTTGAGCATTGAGCATTTTAAATTATTTAAAATAAAACTGTCTTCAGGCCATCTACTAGTTAAATTTTATCCCACAGCTCTAACAAGGCTGGCAGGCCTCATGGTTTCAGTGTATCGCAGAAATACTCATGTCTGCTTCCTCAACTGTAATCTCTTCACAGTGCAGCACTTCAGACAAGGCAGCTGGTAAAGAAGAGCAAGAGAACACTCAGGAAGTTTGCAGGTCTGTAATACGATTTTAAATCTGTTGTGTATCATTAGCTAGTATCCCACAAGCTATGCACATGGATATGGTCTAATTAGTGTGCCAGCTGTTGCCAGCTGTAAAGGTAATTTCGGTTACTTTAAAACTGGTGGTAAAGTGGGGTCACTCTTATTCTTCGCACAGGTGTGTGTGTTTGCCCTGTGTAGCTGCACATGCGTGAGTTTGCATGCATATCTGTGTTTTGCCTCTGGTCTTCAGGCAAGATTTATTTATTAAAACACAGATAATATATCACTGTAGGGAGGCGGTTTAGGTGATGCACAGACAGGGCAGTTTAGGTGATGGCAGGTGCATTCTCCTAGCACTAAGCACTGAATTCACATGAGACACTTGTTGATTTAGCCATTATGACTTTGATGGAGTCATATAGCCTTTTCTATTGAATTTACCACTATTTTAAAAATGTTTTGTCTTTAATTGTGTGTGTGTGTGTGTGTGTGTGTACACACGTGTGCAGGTGTCCTCAGAAGTCAGGAAAGGGCATCAGCTCCCTTAAAACTGGAGTTACAGATTGTTATAAGCCACTATAGTGGTTTGAAAGAAAACGGGCCCCCAAAGGGAGTGGCACTGTTAGGAGGTGTGGCCTTGTTGGAGGAAGTGTGTCCTGTGGGGGCGGGCTTTGAGGTCTCTTTTGCTTACACTTCCCTCATTGTCATTGTCAGTTGACAACATGTAACACTCTCAGCTTCAGCACATCTGCTGCATGACATCATGCTCCCTGTCATGATGATAATGACATCATGATGATAATGATGGACCAAACTTCTGAAACTGTAAGTGATCCACCCCAATTAAAAGTTTCCTTTATAAGAGTTGCCATGGTCATGGTGTCTCTTCACAGCACTAGAGGTCAGGTAATGGTGACACACATCTTTAATCCTAGGATTTGGGAGACAGAGGCAGATGGATCTCTGTGAATTCAAGGCCACCTTGAGATACACAAAATCAATACAGAAATAAATCCAGGTGGTGGTGGCTCACACCTTTAATCTCAGTACTAGGGAGTCACATGCCTTTAATCCCAGAGGATTAACTAGAGGGAATATAAAATGGGAGGAGAGGTTTAGGCTGTTTAGTTTGCAGTCGCCCGGCCTTGGTAAAGGTAAGACTTTTCTAATGGCTTTAGCTTTGCCTCTGGTCTTCAGGCAAGATTTATTTATTAAAATACAAATAACATACCACTATATTCCAGCCTCATTTAGCCGCTGTGGCAAGGCACACTCAAGTCATAAACATCCATTTGTGTTCAGGCTAAGATGTGCATATGTGGATCTTCAAACCAGCAGTCGTATATGAGAACCCAGACCTGTGAACCAGGAACTCAGTCTGTGCTCAATAAGAATTCAGCCTGATGGAAGCCTAAGGTTGACAGCTCCTATAGCAGAGGACAGAACAGGAGCACTAGACTCCATGGATGCTGTGAAGAGACACTATGACCATTTGGGAGGGGGGGTTCTCAAGACAGGGTTTCACTGTGCAGCCCTGGCTGTCCTGAAACTCACTCTGTAAGCCAGGCTGGCCTTGAACTCACAGAAATCCCCTACCTCCCAAGTGTTGAGATTAAAGGCGTGTGCCACCACCATCCAGCAGACCATGGTACTTTTTATAAAGGAAAACATTTAACTGTGCTGATTTACAGTTCAGAGGTTTAGTCCATTATCATCGTGGTGGGAAGCATGGCAGTGCACAGGCAGATGTGGTGCGTCTGAAACCTCAAAGCCCACCTCCAGTGACACACTTGCTCCAATATGGCCACACCTCCCAATAGTGCCTTCCCTGTGAGCCTATAGGTCCATTTTCACCCAAACCACCACAATGGCCTTGCAGATCTTCAACACTGAGGCGGTATCACTGCAGTCAGCAGTAGGGAGGCTCCAGCAGTCATCATCCATGCTATCCTTCTGCTGCTGCTTTTGTTTGCTTTATTAGGGAAGAATGTTGATTACATGTATCAGTGATATCCCAAATCAAGGAGAAAAGTGATTATCTTTTTAAATTTTTAAATTCTCTTAATGCTACTAAATTTCAGCTGTTATAACTATAATTCCCTGGTTTTTACTGGTTTTTCTGTTCTGCCACAATTCCCCCTTAAATCCAGTGAAAAAGCTTATTAAAATTGTTATTAAGGTTAAAAGATGATAGCATCTGAATATTGGCTCATTTCTCTGAATACCTTTTAGACATCCTCAAGTTATATATAGATATTGGGTTTTTTTGAGACAGGGTTTCTCTGTAGTTTTGGAGCCTGTCCTGGAACTAGCTCTTGTAGACTGTTGACCGAGGTTTTCTGTCCCACCCAATCCTGCAGCTGTTAAGTCCCAAAGAAATCACACAGAGGTCTGCATTAATTATAAACTGATTGGCCCAGTATCTCAGGCTTCTTATTAACTCTTATTACTTATATTAGCCCATAATTCTTGTCTATGTTAGCCACATGGCTTGGTACCTTTTTCGGCGAGGCAGTCACATCTTGCTTCCTCTGCAGCTGGGTCATGACTGCGGACTCAAACTTCCTTCTTCCCAGAATTCTTGTTGCCCCACCTCTACTTTCTGCCTGACTACTGGCCAATCAGCGTTTTATTAAAAATAATGCAAGTAACAGGATAAAAGAAAATTGTCCCACAGCAGTAGACCAGGCTGGCCTCAAACTCACAGAGATCCTCCTGCCTCTACCTCCCAAGTGCTGGGATTAAAGGTGTGCAGCACCACTGCCCTGTATTATTTTTCTATATAAGCAACTTCCAGACTAAAATTTTAATGAAATTTGTTAATTCATAATATTACATACTGAAGTGCAGTTAAAGTTGTTTATATCATCAACCTGGTAATATTTTTATGGATATGTCCAGGGAAACTTTCAAACATGTATAAGTTTATTGTATACTTATCCAGAAGAACTTATATAGTAGCTCCTCTTTATCCACAGAAGATAGTTCCAAGACCCTGAGATGTCTAGAACTTCATATAGTACCAAACCCTATGGCATGGTGTGCTTTCTCCTATACATACATCCTACAACTTAAGTACAGTAAGAGATCAACAGTAATAGAATTATCTTAGCACTATGCTGTGTGACTTGTTCTGTCACATCTCACGATGATGCGAGAAGACAAACTGCCTCCAGGAGGAGATGAAGTAAAACCACAGTGCACAGAGTAGTGCAGGGTTAGGCTATTACTGCTGGGCTCGTGTTCCTTGAGTACCAGCGGTGTAGTACAAACACAGTTGACTGTACCAGCATGGATAAATGACTGACCAGTGCTTGTATATACTAGCAGGAGAATAGTTCACATGCCATGCAGTGTGAAGCAGGATAGCCAGATGCCTTCCTAATCTACAGAACAGGATGAAGTTTAAAGTTAGAAATTATTCTTGGAGTTTTCCATTAGTATGTTAGCATTATGGCCTTTCCTGGGTTACTGAACTACGAAGCTGGATAAGGGTTTTGTGCAATGAAGCACTGGCTGCACTCTGTCCTCAGTGGTGTATTCCTGTAGTTCCCACTCTCGAGAAGCTGAGATGGGGGAGTTCAAGGACAGGGTAGTGATGTTCCATGTCAAAAAGCTTTTTTGTTGTTGTTGTTGTTGTGGTGGTGGTGGTGGTGGTTGCAGCTTTGGGGTTTTCTAGAGTGGTTTTTGTGTGTATTTTGGGGGGATCGAATTTTTGTTTTTGCTTTTGAGACAAGATCTTGCTTGTAGCCCAGACTGTTCTCAAACTCATGATCTTCCTGCTGCCTCCCTCCTGCACTGGGATTGCTGTGGTCTTAACCACACCACCCTGTACTCGTTGTATTTGTTACTCTGACAAAATGTCTGTCAGAAGCAACTTAAGGGAAAGGGGTTTGCTTTGGCTCATGGTCTGAGAGGTGTTTCGTGGCAGAGAAAATATGTTACAGTTTATGGCAATTAGATGACGGCAGGAACTCGTCACATCCCAGTGGATCAGGAAGCTGAGAGCGCAGGCCCGGTCGCCCTCAAGGCCTGCACAATAGGCTCTCATTTCTCCTCCTGGCCCCTGCCTCCTAAAGGTTTTGTAGATTCATTCAAACACATGGACCCATGGAGATCATTTCATATTCAATCCATAATCCATTATTCCTGTCCCGACCTCAACCATTTAACACGTATTGGTCTTTTGTGAAGAAGACAGGACCTTGGGCTAGCAAGATGGCTCAGCAGGTAAAAGTGCTTGCTGTACAAGCCTGAAAACCTGAGTTTAGTGTCCAGAATCCACATGAAGGTATAAGGGAAGACCCAGCCTCGCAGAGTTATCCTCTGCCCGCCACACACTCACTGTGCATGTGTGTCCCCTCCCGAAAAACGTCACCCTCATAAATTAAGTAAAATAAAATTCAGAGAGGACAGGAGCACCCCATTGGAAATATTGTAAAATCACAATATATAGATTATAGATTAGTACATGGCACATGCATAGTACTAGGTTACAGTTCTGCTTTCTTGATTCTCGTTGCTCTAATATTTTATAAATAAGCTGACATTCTGATCCAGTTTTTCTGTTCATACAGCAGAGATTCCAAAGGTGCAGAAGTTGTGGTTAATGAAGGTCAGTTAGCAATCCTGGGCCCTAAACCTCTCTGCTCATCGGTGCTTCCTTTGAATCTAAGTAGTCATCAGGAAGATGTAGTACCTGCACCCTGGATGAATGGTAATACCTGTTCTCTTGTTAAGATCTTGTCAGTGCGAAATAATATGGAAATTTCACAGAAGTCATTGCTACTGAAATAAAAACATCTGTATTTATGTGACAGTGGTACTGTGTGAAAAACCTAAAATATTCATACTTAATTATACTTGTATATGTTTAGGATTTACGTTATTTTTGATAATTCACAATTCTCTTAATTCTCTAAAAAAATGAGCTCTTTTGAAGAATGAGTTTGGAAGCTTAAGTTACTTTGTACATCACACACCTCCTCCTCTGAACCTTCCCAGTATTGCATTCATCCCACCTGGTGTTGTAGGCCATTGTAGCCAGCCCTCAGCAGCTGTGCGTTTTATTTCAAAGCCTTCTAACTTTCATAATATAGATTGCTGTAAAGTGATAGACAGCATATCTTCAGCCTGCTGAAGATTATATACAGATGCTACAGAGGTAAAGTATAAACAACTGAAAAAATATTGTGTTAAGGAGATGGCTCATTGGGCATATGCTTGCTTCACAAATGTAAGGCCAGATATGGTGGCACATGCTTTTAATTGCAGCACTTGGGAGGCAGAGGCAGATGGATCTCTGTGATCCTGGTCTAGCCTGATCCAGCTTGGTCTACATAGCAAGTTCCAAAATAGCCAGAACTAGATAATAGAGAGACCCTGGCTCAAAAAAAACAAAACAAACAAAAAATATGAGGACCTGAACTCAGATTCCTAGCACCCATGTAGAACTTGGGTATGAAGGTGCACATCTATAAACCCAGTGCTGGGGGAGAGGAGTAGGGTGGATCCCAGGGGTTCACTGGCTGCTCAGTCTTGCTGCAACAATGAACTTCAGGTTCAGTGAGAGACCCTGTCTCCAAAACATGAGTGGAGGACTGGAGAGATGGCTCAGCAATTAAGATACTTGTTGCTCTTGCAGAAGACCTGGGTTCCATTCTCAGCATCCACATGGTTTTTCACAACCATCTGTATCCCCAGTTCCTGAGGACCTGAAGCCTTCTTCTGACTTTCTCGGACATTAGGCACACGAATGGCACACACAGAGACTTTCAGCCAAAACATTCATATACATAAAATTAAAAGAAAAACCAAAAGCGAAGTAGAAGCTGGGCATGATAGTTCCAGCACTCCAGACGGAGAGGCAGGCTGAGCTCTGTGAGTCTGAGGTCAGCCTGGTCTACAGACTGAGTTCTAGGCCAGCAAGGGATACATAGTAAAATGGTGGCTCAAAAATCAGCAACAAAGAAAAATGTGGTAGAGACTGATAAAAGAAGATACCTGATGTCAGCTCAGGCCACCTTGAACATGCAGAGGTAAACACACTTGTGCACATGTGTGTGTGTGTGTGTGTGTATACACATATATATATGTTGTCTTTAGAAAAGAATGTTTTTAAATGTCCTAGTTCTTGTTTTAAAAGACACCATTAACCATTAGGCCTAGAGAGATGGCTCCATATTTAAGATCACTTACTGTTCTTTCAGAGGACCTGAGTTCAGTTCCAGCACCCATGACGAGCAGCACACAACTGTCTGTAGCCCCAGCTCCAGAGTATCCAAGGCAACACACTCATATAGATACCCACATGCAGACACATACATTGCATACAATAAAAAACATTGAAACTAAAGTTTTAGAAAACACCATTAAAGAGTACACTGTCTGCTGTGCTGATCAGCGGAGAGTAACTTAACAAAGAACTGCAGACTAGGGGGGCTAAATAGAGATTTCTTTCTGATGATTGTGGAATGCTATCAGGTTGGGTTTCCGAGGATCCTGTTTATGTCTCAAAAGGCCACCCTCTTGCTGAGTTCATGTATCTCTTTCTCTGAGTGTATAAAAAGAGTATCTATGCTAATAGGGCCCCTGGCTTCATTGAGGATTGGGAGTTCAGGCTATGAATCTTTCAGAGACCCAAACAATTTCCTAGTATTCAAATCACCACAAGTACTCTCTTTTGACCTCCTAGGGCAGCAGACATTGCAGATGTTGTACAGACACATAAAAATAAACAAAATTATTCTTTTTTAATTTTTAAAAAATAAAGGTATACCAGAGTGAAACTGAAGCAGTCAGGAGTGGCACCACTGTTCAGAAGTCTGTGTTCATGTGCCTGTTTGTAATTCTCTTTTACTTCTAGATTTCAAATTTCCAGGAAGACCTGTCTTACAGCTGCAGAACCCTGAAACTTGTGAAATTTTTAAAAGAGAAAAAAATATGGGGGTAAGTTCCCCCTCCTGAAAAAAAATAATCTTGTAAATTATAACCCACACTTAGGGAAATATAAGTGGAAGGATCCAGTCCCTTTTTAAATACTTGGAAACACAGATT
This sequence comes from Chionomys nivalis, assembly GCF_950005125.1. Classification (NCBI taxonomy): domain Eukaryota; kingdom Metazoa; phylum Chordata; class Mammalia; order Rodentia; family Cricetidae; genus Chionomys; species Chionomys nivalis. Next base: position 118,673,832 of record NC_080089.1, read on the forward strand.
TTGGGTGGGGATTAGGTAGGAATGAGTACTGACTTAGAAGATGTCCACCAGTAACAGGTTTGAGGTGGAAGAAAGGAGCCTTTGAAACTGAAAGCTGGGAGAAGGAGGGACCATCAGCTGTGGGAGATGTCTGCTGTATAAAGTTCAGCTTTTCATTTCTCTTCTCTTGTTAATCAGAGGAACTGAGGAGAGTTTTGTTTCTAATAAATGTGTCTGAAATGCAGTGTGTTCTTGGTGTAGCTAGCTTTTTATGAAAGAGGAGACAAGAGCATGAAAGAGATGACCCCTTTGTAAGCTTTTACAGATGATTGTGTGGACGGGGAATGCACAGAATGTTTCTGTGGTTCCTAGTCAGTTTTCTCTGAGTCTAAAATTGTCCTAAAAACAAGTCTTAAAGATGCGAAGCAAGCCAGGCATAGTGTGCATAACTTTAATCCTGGCACTCTGGAGGCAGAGGCAGGAGGATCTCTGTGAGTTCCAGGCCAGCCAAGGCTACATAGCGAAACCTTGTCTCAAGGGGAAAAAAAAGAAAAGAAAGAAAGCTGTCAGAATCTTTTGTATGAGAAATTAATAAAAGCCACAGGTAAATAATTCTGAACTAGTTTTTATATTCAAGCATTGGAATACTCAGATGTGTCCTCACGACTATGTTTTATGATTAACTTGGAAGTTTTTTTCTGATCTTGTAGGTGTTCCAGAAGCCCTTAGGGTTGGTGACACCCCACAGATACTGCAGATTCCACTTCAATACATTGCGTGGCTGTGAGCGAGCACAGTGCAAGTTTGTCCATGTGCCTGAGCAGGGAGACGAAAAGGTGAAACCCTGTCTGGGTTCATGCTTTATGTGAATTGTGTGTGAGAGTCTATACAGAGTCTTGCTGTGTTTCTCAGGCTGATCTCAAATTCCTGCTGCCTCAATCTCCCAAGTAACCCTGACTAATAGTGCGTACCATAGCGCCTGGCTTGCCCACTCTGGCTTAGTATTTTTGACATCTAGTTGTTAGCGTTTCCTTCTCCTCACTGTGTAACAGTTAGCACTCTGTTGTACAAGTTTATCAAAATTAACTTCATCAGTGAACATTAAGGTTGGTGGACATTTGCCTTGCTTACCTGTTTGGATAACCCAGCAGTGACTCTCGGCACTCTTTCCCTGTCTCTTGGTGAGCGTGTTCTTCTCGGCCCCAGGACTGCATGTAGAACACGCTCTGGAGTGGCTATCCCAGGTCGCACTCAGCGGTGTCAGGGAGTTCTGGTTGCATCCACTCCTGCCAGTTCTTGGTGCCATCACAGTCATGGTGGCCTAGCCAGCTTTGGTGGTATGCACCTAAAATTCCAGAACTTGGGAGGTGGAGGCAGAAGGACCAGTCGAGTATACATTTCAAGCCTGTGAATTAACACAAACAGCAATTTTTATTATAAACTCTAAGCTCATAACTTTTTGTTTTCTTGTAAAACATATAAAGGTGATTTAATATTTTATGCCTTTTTTTAGATCTGCATGGATGTGTTTAAGAAATACATAAATCTCAATGAGAAGTGTTTGCTACAGCGAGCAGGTATGGAATAACTGAATGATAATTACAAATTCCTGTGAGTGACTTCACACATGTGTTGTTGTATCTCCAAGTGTTAAAATTAGTTCAGAAAGGTAAATGTGCTGTAAAGCCTGTCAGCCTGAGTTTGATGCCTGTGTCCTGCCTCAATGTGGAAGGATAGAGCCAAGTCCTCAGAGTTGTCCTCTGCCCCCCACACTCGCCCCCACATGTGCATCATGCACAGACACACATTTTTTAATTAAAAAATAAACTTAAAATTTATTTTCAGACTAAGTATGAAAGCTGAGTCCTCCCTCATCCCTTTTCCATATTTCCCCTCATTGCCAGGGCAGCAGCCTATCAAGTTTGTGCCGCTCCGTCTAAAGCCAGCCCGTGCCATGCCTCACGGCTGCTGGCACCATGCTGAATTATGAACCCTGAGAGGATAAGAGCCAAGTTTATATAGTGTTCCCGGACAGCCACCAAAGCCACACAGGGTGGTAGTAACAACATTACACTCCACATTCATCAGCTTCAGTCTCATTCCTCTGGAGACATCCAGGGTGAGTCAGTGGCAATAGGACCCTATTTGGGAATGCATTTGTGATGCAGGGGCTGTAACAGCCAAGGAGAAATTAGATGGGATTAAATGTAGGTGAGTTTCCAAGTATTAGAGCCCATTCTCAGGCCTGTGAAAAAAAAGGTACCTGGATGGAAACCGTGGGAAACTCCCCATACGTGAGACTGTGTAAGCATCAGTGGCCACGAGAAAAGTATCTTACTTAGTTTGGGGTGTGTCTGTTTGTCTTTCTCTATGTGTGTCTGTGTGTGTTGCAATGGACCAGAGTTGGGTTCCCAGCACTCACGCTGGGCGGTGATAACCCCAGCTCCTGGCGATCCAGTGCCCTCTTGTGGCCTCCTCAGGTACTTCTCTCGTGCACAAAACCACACAGACACATGCATGTACACATAATTAAAAATAAATGGAATGGGCCTTGGGGACACACGCCTTTAATCCCAGCACTCAGGAAGCAGAGGCAGGCGTCTGCATGTTTGAGGCCAGCCTGGTCTACAGAACACGTTCCAGGACAGCCAGGGCTACAGAGATAAATAAACCTGCTCACCATTACCTTTTCAGTTTCACTGGACTTCTCATTATCTAGTGTCTTTCCCAAGCAATGTTGGGTAATTCAGACAGTAAATGAATATTTGTGGTTGAAATAATACAAAACTAAAAGTGATTTTTGCTAAGGCAATTTTAGCTAAAATGTGCGTATTTGGACTAGGAAATTTTGGAATGGATAAGATGATCTCAGTTAATTTTAGTAAAATAATGGAAAAAGTGAAAATGGGTAAATGCTGTACAGAAAATAAAATAAAGAATTGGATAGCACTTTATTAAAGGAGATTTCTTAGTCTACAATGATAAACTGAAATAAAAAAACATTCCAGGTCAATATGCTGGTGAAGTTAAGGCCGTAAAAACAAGTACTATGTCTCAGGGTCCTCACCATCACCAGGTTACTGTGCATCTCCAGGCCATGCCCAGGCCTCAGCCCTGTGGGAGCGAGGCCCTGAGGATGAGGGTCAGGACCACCGTGGCCTTCACACTGCAGTCTGAGCATGCTTGGCTTCTGATGTCGCTGCCATTTTGACGTTTTGCTTTCATTTTCATCAATTATTTCTGACATTTCTGGTCCCTTCCAAGGAATGAATTTATATATCTTTACAGGAAGTCATCTACATTCAGCAGTATGGCTGTCTTAAGATCCACAATGACTTTTTTTTTTTTTTCGCTTTCAGCGCACATATTTCTGGAGTACTACAGAAAGTTTCCCCCAGGGATCCACTTCAGTTTACAAGTGCTGAATGACCTTCTGATTTCTTTGCTCGAGCATCACTTACTGAAAGAGGTCTTTGAGGTAGTGAAGCTGAGCATCATGGCTAAAATGCTGGTGAGTGCCCTGAGACTCTCTAGCGACACCCTGCTGGTCTCCTCATTGTGGGTGTCAAGTTAGCACTTAGATTTCTGCCTGTCATATGCTCCCCAAAGAACACATTTTTCAGTATAAATGAATTTGAGAAGTTTAAGGCTCATTGAAAGACATGAAAGTAAGTGCTGTTCTTGTTTGTTTCTTTTATTCAGCCTGCTCTGAAAATATTACTAAAAATATTTGAGTTTGTGGCATCCATGAAGTTAAGGAATGCTGTGCCTACTGTAATTGAGATTTTGTGCAAGGTATGATTTTAATTTCTTTTATTCTCTGATGGGGAATAACAAAAAGAGACTGTTTCCACATAATGATTTATCTGTCTTTTATTCATGTTCTACTTGATAAAGAATTCATAAATGTTGTCTTTTTCTCCTGAAATAGTTCAGAAGCATCCTACAGTCAGTGACTTCCCCTTAAACAAATTCTCTAAGTATTCAGATGCTTTCTTACTGTAAATTATGTTTTTCCCTACTCCTTAATTATAGCTAAAAGAATTCTTTCTCAGAACTATTTAAGGTCACAACAAAAACAATTCAGTGTATAAATAGAAAGTTGTAACAAAAATAAGGTAGTTAAGAATTGGTTTTAAAATTTGGCATTAAACAAAATGAGGAGCAAGAAATTTTTTAAGGATTTTATTATATATACAGTGGTCTGCCTGCATGTACACCTGCAGGCCAGAAGAGGGCACCAGATCTCATAGATGGTTGTGAGCCACCATGTGATTGCTGGGACTTGAACTGAGGACCTCTGGAAGAGCAGTCAGTGCTCTTAACCTCTGAGCCATCTCTCCGGCCCAGAGCAAGAGTTTTTTAATGCTATCCAAAAACACACTTAAAGTGTGTGTGTGTGTGTGCGCGCGCGCGTGTGTGTGTGCGCTCACGTGGGGACTGGAGGTCGGCATCACTGTGTGTGTGTGTGCGCTCACGTGGGGGCTGAAGGTCAGCATCACTGTGTGTGTGTGTGTGTGTGTGCTCATGTGGCGGCTGGAGGTCGGCATCACTGTGTGTGCTCACGTGGGGGCTGGAGGTCGGCATCACTGTGTGTGTGTGTGTGTGTGTGTGTGTGTGTGTGTGTGCGCGCACTCACGTGGGGGCTGGAGGTCGGCATCACTGTGTGTGTGTGTGTATGTGTGTGTGCGCGCTCACGTGGGGGCTGGAGGTCGGCATCACTGTGTGTGTGTGTGTGTGCTCACGTGGGGACTGGAGGTCAGCATCACTGTGTGTGCGTGTGTGTGTGTGTGTTTACTCACGTGGGGGCTGGAGGTCAGCATCACTTTCCACTTTATTTTGTGAGAGAGACAAGGTCTCACACACACCGGGACCTGGGCTCTCTGGTTTAAGCCAGGCTGCCTACACATCAAGACTGCAGGAGCCCTGTCTCAAACAGACCTCCCTCCCTGGGACTGCAGCCGTAGGCTGCTGTGCCCAGCTCTTGGCACTGGAGTGCAAACTGAGGTCCTCGTGTTTGTGTAGCAAGCTCTTTACCAGTTGAGATTTATTTTTCAACCCGAAAGTTTAACTTTTGTGAATGCTTCAGAATACCTGATGCCCCGCCAGCACCGGATGAAAGCAGTGTGGCGGCACGAATCAGAATCTAGCCCTCCAGTGGTGGAGGCAGGGGAATCAGAAGTAGTGAGTGTGAGGCGAGCCTGGGCAACAGGAGTCTCAAGGGCAGCACTGCAGGGAACCAGAGACTAGCAAGGCAATGATTGGGGTTACCATGGGGTGTTCTGCAGAGGTTGTAGGTTCCATAGTTAGTTTGGAGCCATTATTCCTAAAAGTTGCTCAGTGCAGTATCAGCATCCCTGGGAAGACATCCAGCGACATCTTCAGGGTCCAGCGATGGCCGTATCCTATCTCCTTAGATGTCTGCTCCTGATTCTAGCAGTACCCCATCCAGTTAACCTACAGACCACAGAGAAAACAGAAAATTCAGAGTTTATTTTATGTTCATAAATAGAGTGTTAACATAGTTTTTCTAAAAATAATTTATATTTACACTGGTATTTGGGCACTTTTTAAGGATAGATTTTTTTTTTCTTTTTTGAGATAGAGTTTCACCATATAGCTCTGACTGCCTTGAACTCACTGCGTAGACCAGGGTGGTCTCAAACTCAGAGAACTGCCTCCCTCCCAAGTCCTGGGACTAAAGACGTGAGCCACCACATCCAGTGTAAGGGTAGGTTTTAAGAAAACCAGTTACCAGGTAGCAAATTTGTTCTTTCACAGGTTTGATTTATTGTTGGCTCTGTCATTTGATCAAACATCCCAGCATGGAAGGAAATACAGAGACCAACAGGTTTGTTACAGAGAACAGGAAATCCTCACGAGTGCTTTCTGTCATAAAGTTGAGTGGTTGAGGGAGGAGCTATTTTCCTTGTGAGAATAAAAATGACAGAAATAGTTCAAGGACTTGAGTTTGTAACAGGCAGGAAGTAGTTATTCATAGTTTTTCATCAGAACGGTTTCCAGTTTGTTTAATCAGAAGGCTTAGAAAGGAGTTTCTAGGACCTAACTAAGAATCCATCATCAAATTTAAGGCAGTTTTCCTACAAGTCAAAGATAGGAGATCCCCTTTGATTTTTTTACTGTTCCCTTTACTAAAGGAAATGCTGTCTCACTTCAGCTTTAAGTTCTTAATGACCAGACGGCACTGGCATCACCATACAGCTTCTCCGCTCTCCCTGCTGTTCTGTTACCCCACCCATCTTAGTTAGGGTTTCTACTGCTGTGATCAGACACCTAGGAGGAAAGTATATCCCAACCACAGGGCTTCATGAGGGGACATCCGGGCAGGAACTGGAGCAGAAGCCATGGAAGAATTGCTGGCTGACTTGCTTCTCATGACTTACTCAGCCTGCTTTCTTATACAGCCCAGGGCCACCTGCCCAGGAATGGCACCATTCACAATAGGCTGGGCCTGCCCACATTAATCACTAAATAAGAAAATGCCACGGGGCTGGAGGGATGGCTCAGTGGTTAAGAGCACTGACTGTTCTCCTAGAGGACCTGGGTTCAGTTCCCAGCCCCAACATGACAGCTCACACCTGCTCCAGGGCTTCTGACAGCCTTGCTGTAGACATACCTGTTGGCAAAACACCAATGCATATAAAAACTTTTTTTAAAAAATGAAAAACATAGAAAGAAAATGCCCCTCAAGCTTGCCTGGAAGACCAGTGTTCTGGAGGTGTCTTCTCGGTTGTAGTTCCTTCTTCTCGGAAGTCTAGCTTGTGTCAAGTTAACAAAACAACAAACAAACAAATATGACCAGGACACCACCCCAGTTTTTAATTCCTATTACTCCTTTCAGGAGACTGAGGACAGGGCTCAGTAGGTAGCAAGCATGAGGGCCCAAATTCAGATCCCCAGAGTGAACCTTCAAGAGCTGGATGCAGTACTGAATCTGTAATCCTGTCACTGTTGAAATGGGAGCAGACAGGCTGGAGTGTACACAGATAAAACAAGGTAGGACACGGATTTTACAGTCAAAAGTTGTCTGCTAGACCCGGCAGTTGGTGGCGCATGCCTTTAATCCCAGCACTCGGGAGGCAGAGGCAGAAGGATCTCTGAGTTCGAGACCAGCCTGGTCTACAGACAGAGTTCCAGGTCAGGCTCCAAAGCTACACAGAGAAACCCTGTCTTGAAAAACCAAAAAAAAAAAAAAAAAAAAAAAAGTTGTATGCTGACCACACACACTTCATACACATGCACCACACACAAAAAAAGTAAAAAATATAGACATCTCAATGTTCAAGTAATTTCTCAATAGGAGAGTATAACCACAGTAGACTTTTAGGAAGAACTAGTGCTCCGGTCCCGGGGGAGCACTCTTGGTCTCTTCACAGGCCGTTAACAGAAGTCACCACCGTCTGGGGACAAGAACTGCTGGATGCTTATCTCCATCCGTCCATTCTCACATTAGAAACATTGGCTACTTCATCAGCACTCTGCATTCAAGATGAGGAACATGAAAGGGACGGGAAATGAGGCATGTTAGAATTAAATATATGTCCATGTGTGCACAGTCATGGTCACCTCGGTTGTTACTGTATTAGATGTAGACCAGTTCCTCCATGGCAAGGGCCAAGTTGAAGCCCAGGACAAACGTCTCGGAATTTACCATCAGAGATGAGGCGTCCGTACCAGACGGACAGTGGGACGGACGTTGCCAGAGAAGAGTCACACAGCACAGTAGTCTAGGGGAGTGGGAAGAAAAAATGTCATTCCCGTGTTTGTTTTCAATTCTTAAGGCACCTTTCTGTGGTTCTCAAACTCTTGAAGAACTTATGCTTCAAACTTTGCTAATAAGTTTTGACTCCCGTGCCCCATGTTTTGCTCTTTCTGTCTCTGTCTGAGTTATTTCTCGCACATGACTTCTCAGTTATTTCACGTTTTTTTTACGAGAACAGTTGCTGTTTTTTTCTTCTGCAGTTCATTGAAGGTGGGATGGCACCTGACTCAAAGCACTTGAACTATATTGTCAAGCTGTTATACCAAACACAGGCATCCCCACAAGAAATAGCTGCCGTTCTGGAAGCCAAATCCAGGTAAGATGGGAGACTTCTTAGGTTTGTCTGTGTCTTGGTGGGGACCCAGGGAGGTGAAAGCAGAGCACTTTTCAACACTGCTGTCACCTGTCATAGGCCCTTCCTGTCTCCATCCAGACGACCTTAGCCTGCCTCTACTTGGCTCCTCGGTTTAATCTTAGTGCTCAGGCTTTACTGCCTGCCTGATTGCACTTCATACACTTCACTGTGCATGCAGATTTCCTTCCTTTTCTCGCTGGCTCACTTCCTGTTAGCCTGGTGCTCTCCTTCCTTCCTCATTCACTATGCCTGCTCAGCTTAGGAGACCCCAACCGTTGATGTAGTCTCTGACTGAGTATCCTGCCATAGGACTGGGGTCCCAACTTGGGAGAGCACTTGCCTGGCATGTACAGGTCCTAGGTTCCATCTCTAGCAAACAGGAAGTACTGCAATGTACCTACATTGAAAGGGAAAGCAAATTTTGTTGGGGTTGGAGAGAGAGTAAAATACTTGACATATGCGTGTGAAGTCTTGTGTTCAGTCTCTAGCATCCACACAAAAGCTGGTCATAGATAACTTTAATCCTAGTGCTGGGGCAGTCTGGAGTCAGCTAGACAGCCAGCCTTACTTACTTCGTGAGGTCTAGGTTTACTGAGAGACGTTAGCTCGAAAAATAAGGTGGGTGGTGCTGAGCTCTTGCTTGTCCTCAGGAACTTGAACATGACTGGGGTGGTAAGAAAATGAAGAAAAGACAGACACAGACAGAAATATGTTAGATCGGTGGTCTGGGCTCTTTGCTAGGGAAAGCACAGCACACCAGAAGCTCAGCATGTTTACTATATAGCATTCTTGTATACAGGGGAACAAGAGGTCGGTTACTACATACAATTAACACGGAGGCACGGTTTACGGTGTACTGCTGGATCATGGAGGCAGGTTTAACTAATCTCAGTAGGAGATTAACATGGAGGCACAGTTTACGGTGTACTGCTGGATCAAGGAGGCAGGTTTAACTAATCTCAGTAAGAGATTAACACGGAGGCATGGTTTACGGTGTACTGCTGGATCAAGGAGGCAGGTTTAACTAATCTCAGTAAGAGCGGTTGCTATAAGAAGCAGTCTTCAGGTGTGAACTTTCAAGGGGAGAAAGCTATGGTGGACATTTTCTGCATATACTACCAACACCCACACATGGACCAGAAAGAAGGCTTTGCCATTTCTCTCTGAGCCTTGACCTGAGGAAAAGGCCTTGCCATTCCTCTATGGGTCTGAGGTTCTGGGCTTCCTCTGCTCCCTGTAGGACAGAGCCTGAGGAGTAACACCTGAGGTTACCCCACCCCCCGTACCCCACAGTTGTTTCTTTAAAAGAAAAAGGCATAGACACAAATTGTAAATATCAGAAATGAGGAGATAAGTACAGATCCTCCCACCACTGAAAAGATTGCTGTGAATATCCGTGGTGTATGAACTCAGCAATGAAGATGAAATTGATTGATTTCTAGATCTAAATAGTTGTATAAATTACAAGAAAAATGTAGTCCACAATTTTAAAACTTCTAAAAAAGGCATCCCAAGGGCCAGATAGCTTTTCTTGAGAAGTATACTCATTATACTCATTTTTAAAAGAGGAGGCTGAGGGAATTTACACATGATTCCAGAAAATAGAAAAGGAGAGAATAATATTTATTGGCCTGTATTTTTTCTTTTTGTGGTTTATATGTTTTTGTTTGCACCCAGGTGGCCTCACTATATAGCCAGCACTAGACTTGAATTCATAATCCTCCTGCCTCTGTCTCCCAAGTGGTGGATGTGCCACCATGCTCAGTTTGTCAAGATTTTTTGAGGCAGGTATTATCCATATACAAAAAACAAAGTGGGCCATCATGGTGAAACATACCTTTAATGACATCACTCGGGAAGCAGAGGCTGGTAGATCTCTATGAGTTTGAGGCCAGTCTGACTTATATAATGAGTTTCAGGACAGCCAAAGCTACATAGTGAGACCCTGTCTCAAAAAATAAAAATTAAAAACCAGAATGGCTACAAGAAATCAAGAGCTGCCAGGTGTGGTGTCCCAATACCTATACCCTGGTACTTGGGAATCAGAGACAGGAGGATCAGAAATTCAAACCAATATAGCGTCGTTTATATAGCAAGTTTGAGGTCAGCCTGGGTTACATGAAACCCTGTCTTCAAAAGACAGAGAAACAGACTTTTGATCTGAAGCAGTTCTTCCAAAGGACCCAAGTGGATTCCCAGCACCCACACAGCACCTCACAGCCATCTGTAACCAAGTTCTAGGGGATCTGATTCCCTCTCTGGTCTCCAGTGGTGTCAGACACTCACATGTACACTTACATGTAGGCAAAACATAAAAACACATAAAAATTTTAAACCAGTACCTTTCATGAGATTAAATGTAAAAACCCTCGACACATTGGGAGTAAAGGACAAGTCCTTTGACTTGGTAAGAGAGTTGTAACAAACCAGCAGGCGTACTCGAATAAGACTGGAAACAAGGCAGAACTCTGCCCACACTTCCGCCGAGATCATTTGCCCTCACCTCTAGCCAGGGCGATAAGAAGTGAAAATAGAAGTGTACAGATTGGAGGTAAAATAATAACCTGTACTTGTAAGTGACATGGATACAAGCCTGTGTGACAAAGAACCTCCCAAAAACAACTCCAGTGACCAAAGACCAGCCCACAGATCAGCCACGCTCCTGCATTAACAGCAGTGAGCGTAGGGACCAAAATCTAAAACTACAGAACATACTCAACTTGTATACTGAAAGCCATGGGATGTCGAAAGAAATTAAGTAAAAAAAAAATATTTTTATGAATGAGAGATTCCAAGACAGTTCTCCTTAAATCCATTTATTGGTTTAATTCAGTTCTAAGCTGTGATTTTTTAGATAGAAAAACTAATTCATTCTAGCTGGACATGGTGATGAATGTCTGTACTACCAGTAGGCTGATATTACTTAGATACTGTATCGCTTAGAGGGCTGAAGCCACTTCAGGAGCTGGGACCAGCAGGTTGGCCCAGCAGCTAAAGGCTTGCCGCTGGGTTCAATATCCAGAACGCACAACAGAAGGGAAAACTGACTGTTGGCAAATTGTCTTCTGACCACCATGTGTGTGCTGTGGCACGGGCATGCCCACATATAAAATACACCCACAGGCATAAGCGTACAAAATAAATCAGTCAATGGATTTTGTTGTTGTTGTTTGTGTTTGTGGAGTTTTCTTGGTTGTTTTGGGGGTTTTATGTTTTTTGTTTTTCCAAGACAGGGTTTCTCTCTATAGTCATGGCTGTCCTAGAATTTGCTTTCTAGGCCAGGCTGGCCTTGAAATCTGCCTACCTCTGCTTCCCAAGCACTGGGATTAAAGACACATTCCACCACTACCCAGCAAATGGCTGTTTTTTTTGTTGTTGTTGTTGTTTTGTTTTGTTTTTTAAGAATTCACCTGTCAATAATTTTTTTTTTTTTTTTTTTTTTTTTGGTTTTTCGAGACAGGGTTTCTCTGTAGCTTTGGAGCCTGTCCTGGAACTCCCTTTGTAGACCAGGCTGGCCTCGAACTCCCAGAGATCTGCCTGCCTCTGCCTCCCGAGTGCTGGGATTAAAGCTGTGCGCCACCACAGCCCGGCCACCTGTCAATAATTTTTAAGGTATCTTCTGTGCATTGGGTTTTCTCAAGTCTTATGTATGTTTAAGCTCTAGAACAGACAGAAGCATTGGTCACTTAGGGATGAAATAAGCATAACCAACTCTCTTCTGTCATTGAAGGTTACAAGTGAGGCAGCTGGCAAAGAACTGGAGGTGCGACTTAGACTCAGCCTTGAGTGAAGTGGAGGTATGACGTTTATCTTCAGAGACATTGCTGGGCTCTAAAGCCAGGAACAAAATGTTTGAATGATTAGGAAATGCTTTATCATGTTAGAGAAAATGCTATGAGAGAAGTCTAGTAGTTATATTTTTAAAGATTACTATTTTGAAAAGCAGACATCTGAATTTCTAGGGCTGTGGGCTGAAGATACAGCTGGGCAGGAGATCATTTGCCTGTGTGTACAGGGCCCTGAGTCCCTCCCCATACACACACAGTAAATAGGGTTGTGAACTAATTTAAATTAATTCTGATGGTAACTTCCATTGCAAAGCTGACTTGTATCAGTCTGGAGTGTAATCTGTCGTCTAGTGCTGGGCAGATGCGTAGCTGTAGGGCAGTGTGGGTGATGAGAGCTAGGCCCACACTGCTCTCCTGGCCTCCAGGGGCACCAGCATGCGTGTGTGCATACCCACACAGAGTTGTGTACATATACATATAATTAAAAATGAAATAGAGTAACAAAGGAGGCCTTAAAGTTGGCCCTCTCATTGTTGACATAGTCTTGGTCAGCATGATGTAACCTTGGAACAACCTCTGCAGTGCCACAGAAAGTTTTTCTTAGTTTTAACAGAACATAGGAGAGTGAGTTTACTGAAATTTCCTTTGTGGGCCCCAAATCTTAAATGGCCAAATAATGGTAAAAATGTGCTCCCTCTAGAAGCAGTAAAGGAAGCAATGGGTTGCTACAGAGATGCTGGTGCACCTTGGTGACTGTGGTTCTGATGCAGTTCTGTCCCGTTGAGTCCTGGAACATTTGAACCACTGAATAGTTACAGCATGTTCAGTGCTGCCTGCAGTTCAGACTCTGCTGCAGGGAGAGCATTGAACTTGAGTGTCAGTTTCCAGACTGAGTCACACAGATTTCTCTATGCCTCCAGGTGCCTATCTGAGAGCATGTGCTTGCAGAGATGATACAGTTTTTACTTTTTCCCCTCTTCCTCTTACCCTCCCTCCCTTCCTACCTCCCTTCCTACCATTTTTAATAATTTTAATAGACTTGTAAAGAAAAAGGTGACTGGACCAAATTGGGAAACCTGTACATTAGCATAAAAATGGGCTGTGAAGAATTTGCAGATTTCCAGCGATTCTGCACTTGTATTGCTGAAACGCTCACCAGAGATTATGAAGAAGAAAGGCCAGGTGTTCCTTTTTGTGAATTTGCTGAAACAGGTAAAATGTCACTTTTGTTTGGAGGACTGCATGATTCTTAACTGGAGGGTAATGCTTTCCTCAGGCAGAGGCTTAGTGTGCTGCGCGTCCCAGACAGGCTGAAATCTGTAGGTTTTCCCATCTACCTGTTAATGTACATCATAATCACAAGGGCAAGACCTGGTTTTTAGTATCAAATATTTCATAAAACATTAATGTATTTTCATTTAGGTTAATAAAATTATTGCATCCCATATTGTCTAGTGGTAAAAAAGTAAATAAATAAAATAAAATTATTGCAAGTGATATGGGAGCACCCAATTTTTGATACCACTGATGTTTCTAGTATCTACAAATCAAAAATACTGTATGGCATTTAAAAATACATTCTCTTGAGGTGACGCCTCACTATGCAGCCTGAACTGGCCTTACATCTGTGCGCTCTGCCCTGCCTCCCAAGTGCTAGGGTTACAGAAGTAAGCAACCACACGTGACTTGAGATGTTGTTGGTGCTGCTATCGTGTGGACTCTGTCAGGATGACAAAATAACTATCCTAGGCTGTACATGCAACCCATACAGTTTCAATTTTTAAAAAATTCTTTCAAAATAAATTCACTATTGGGCTGGATGTGTTGGCGCACACCTTTAATTTCAGCGCTCAGGAGGCAGACGTAAGAGGATCTCTGTTGACTTCAGTGCTAGCCTAGTCTACGTATTGAGTTTCAGGACAGTTAGGGCTCTGTAGACTCTGTCTCAAAAGATGAAACAATAATAACAAAATCTCTCTATTATCTTTAGGGCTAGATTTAGCTTGTGGGACAGTTTGCCAGCACTAAGTCTTTGAAGTGATTTCAGTAATTCTGAGTCATTTTAAGTGACTGTCTCATTTCTTTTGATGTCTGCTTTATGTTTCAGTTAGCAAAGATCCACAGTTCAGTGAGGTGGATAAGACTTTGCTGGGAAGGATCGGGATAAGTGCTGTTTACTTCTATCATAGACTGCTGCTGTGGTCCAAGGTATTTTGTTGGTTTTATTTGGTGCAGAGAATCTTAGTTTGAAGATTAGGAATAGAATCCTTCAAATCTGAAATTTTCTAAGAATCACTTCAACCACAAGAGAATGGAACCTAGACTACTTACTGAATTTCTAGTTTCCACATTTGTTTCCAAATGCTGAAAGGGGGTGTTGGAACACCAACTGCTTTTTTGAAGTATAATTATAGACAATACATCGGAGGCTATGCTAGAATATGTTTATTTAAAAGTTTTCAATTCATAATTTACTTTGATGACTCCATAGTTGTCTTCATAATCTTGAGGGAGCTCAAAGAATTCTTTTCTACTTATTTATTTATTCGTTCATTTATTTATTTATTGAGACATAGTCTACCTCTGTAGTCCTGACTGTCCTGGAATTTGGTATGTAGACCAGGCTAGTCTTGAACTCAGAGATTTTCCTGCCTCTGCCTTCTGAGGGCTGGGGAAAAGGCATGTGCCCACATGCTCAACCTTAAAACAATCTTTCTGGAGAGGAACCCAAGATGCTCATGATCATTAAAACTTACAAATCGCTCCCTTGGATACTCTGAGACGTCCTGTGCCACCCATGTCTAACTTTGTTAATTAAGTCCATTAAGCGGGTGGTCGGATGACTCAAGATCATGCTGTTCTGTGTGATTTCTCTTATTTATGTCTGTGTGCATGCGCGTGCATTGATGTGTACATATATGTACACTATGGCATGCATTTGCAATCAGAGGACAGCTTACAGAAACTGGTTCTCCTCCTTCCATCATGTAATCCCAGGGATTGAAATCAGGTCCTCGGGCTTGTGGGCAGAGCCTTTACCCACAGAGCGATCTCACCAGCCCTCAGAACTACACTGTATTTACACACTTTAGATTTGCCTGAAGTGATAAAATGAATTGTAGACTCACTGAAATACAAATGGAGACCATGAAAATCCAATGTTAAGGGAAAAACTGAGAATAGAATTAACAAAAAGCAACAATTAAGTATGAACATTGTCAACTGTTAAAGCTTAGCTTTTGTTACTCTGGTCATTTCAGAATTAAATGTCTGTGCAATAACATTTAAGTAAGGTTCGCTTGTATGTATATGACATTCATGGACTAAAATGAAATTTTGGAACTAGACTGGTTGAACAGAAAGTCTGTAGATTTCCAGATTAATGCTCACTGTGTGGCAGGATGGGTCCCTCTCTGCTGCAGAGTCTGCTGGGAGGTTTGGACATGAATGAGTGCCTGCACACTGGAACAAAAGTCTCTCTTTGACAAGTGCAAATTTAGCTAAAACTTTAGACTATTCTGATTTATTTGGTTATTATATCTTAGGTCCTTAAGACTTTGTCTCTCTTTGACAATGTGTAGATTTAGCTAAAACTTTAGACTAATCTGATTTATTTGGTTATTATATCTTAGGTCCTTAAGACCTTGGTGAATTTTTCTATGTTTTTTATTGATTTTTATTGAGCTCTACATTTTTCTCTGCTTCACTCCCTGCCTCTCCCCTCCTATATTCAACCCTCTCCCAAGGTCCATGCTCCCAATTTGCTCAGGAGATCTTGTCTTTTTTTACTTTCTACTTCCCATGTAGATTAGATCCATGTACGTCTCTCTTAGTGTCCTAATTGTTGTCTAGGTTCTCTGGGATTGTGGTTTGTGGGCTGGTTTTCTTTGCTTTATGTTTGAAAACCACCTATGAGTGAGTACATGTGATAATTGTCTTTCTGTGTCTGGGTTACCTCACTCAAAATAATGTTTTCTAGCTCCATCAATTTGCCTGCAAAATTCAAGATGTCGTTATATTTTTTCGACTATGTAGTAATCCATTGTGTAAATGTACCACATTTTCCTTATCCATTCTTTGGTCAAGAGTCATTTAGGTTGTTTCCAGGTTCCGTCTATAACAAACAATGCTGCTATGAACATGGTTGAGCACATGTCCTCGTGACATGATTGAGCATCCTTTGGATATATACCCAAAAGTAGTATTACTGGGTCTTGAGGAAGGTTGTTTCCTAATTTTCTGAGAAAACGCCACACGGACATCCAAAGGGGCTGTACCAGCTTGCATTCCCACCAGCAATGCAGGAGTGTTCCCTTTTCCCCACAACCTCTCCAGCATAAATTGTCATCGGTGTTTTTGATCTTGGCCATTCTTACAGGTGTAAGATGGAATCTCAGAGTTGTTTTGATTTGCATTTCTCTGATGACTAAGGATGTTGAACATTTCCTTAAGTGTCTTTCAGCCATTTTAGATTCCTCTGTTGAGAGTTCTCTATTTAGGTCTGTACTCCATTTTTTTAATTGGATTATTTGTTCTTGTGATGACCAATTTCTTGAGTTCTTTGTATATTTTGGAAATCAACCCTCTGTCTGATGTAGGGTTATTGAAGATCTTTTCCCATTCTGTAGGCTGTCGTTCTGTCTTGTTGACCGTGTCATTTGCTTTACAGAAGCTTTTCAGTTTCAGGAGGTCCCATTTATTAATTGTTTCCCTCAGTGTCTGTGCTGCTGGGGTTATATTTACGAAGTGGTCTCCTGTGCCAATGTGTTCAAGTCTACTTCCAACTTTCTCTTCTATATGGTTCAGTGTGTCTGGCTTTATGTTGAAGTCTTTGATCCATTTGGACTTGAATTTTGTGCATGGTGATAGATATGGGTCTATTTTCATTCTTCTACATGTTGATATCCAGTTATGCCAACACCACTTGTTAAATATGCTTTTTTTATCCATTTTATAATTTTTGCTTCTTTGTCAAACATCAGGTGTTTGAAGATGTGTAGATAGATATCTGGGTCTTATATTCGGTTCCATTGGTCTTCCTGTCTGTTCTTATGCCAATACCAAGCTGTTTTCAGTACTGTAGCTCTGCAGTAGAGTTTGAAGTCAGGGATTTTGATGCCTCCAGAAGTTATTTTATTGTACAGGATTGTGATGTAGGTGGGTCTTCTTTCTATGTGTTGCTTTCATTGGTTAATTAATAAAGAAACTGCTTGGACTGATAGGTCAGAACATACAGTCTAGGCAGACTAGACAGAAAAGAATGCTGGGAAGAAGGGAAGTGAGTCAGTTGCCATGATTCTCCGACCCTAGATGGACACAGGTTAGGACCTTTCCCGGTAAGCCACCACCTCGTGGTGCTACACAGATTACTAAATATGGGTTAAAGCAAGATGTAAGAATTAGCCTATAAGAGACTGGAACTATTATGTTCAGCAAGTCACACAATGAGGACTACTGAGAACTCAAGAACAATGGCAATGGGTTTTTGATCCTACTGCATGTACTGGCTTTGTGGGAGCCTAGGCAGTTTGGATGCTCACCTTACTAGACCTGGATGGAGCTGGGTGGTCCTTGGACTTCCCACAGGGCAGGGAACCCGGATTACTCTTAGGGATATGAGGGAGGGGGACTTGATGGGGGAGGGGGAGGGAAATGGGAGGTGGTAGCGGGGAGAAGGCAGAAATCTTTAATAAATAAATAAAAAAAAGAGAGAGACTGGAACTAATGAGCCAGGCAATATTTAAATGAATACAGTTTCCGTGTAATTATTTTGGGTAAAGCTAGCCAGGCAACCAGGAACCAGGCGGGATGAAAAGCAGGCCTGCTCGCCTGATCACTACAGGATTGTTTTGGCTATCCTGGGTTTTTTGCTTTTCCATATGAAGTTGGGTACCGTTCTTTTGAGGTCTGTGAGAATTTTGATGGGCATTACATTAAATCTGTAGATTGTTGTTAAGATTGCCATTTTTACTATGTTAATTCTACCTTCCCAAGACCATGGGAGATCTTTCCACTTTCTGGTGTCTTCTTCAATTACTTTCTTCAAAGATTTAAAGTTCTTGTCATACAAGTCTTCCACTTGTTTGGTCAGAGTTACTCCGAGATATTTTATGCTATTTGTGGCTATTATGAAGGGTGGTGTTTCTCTGATTTCTTTCTCGGCCCATTTATCATCTGTGTACAGGAGGGCTACTGATTTTTTTTTTTTAGTTAATCTTGTATCCTGCTACATTACTGAAAGTGTTTGTGTTGTAAAAGTTCCTTGGTAGAAATTTTAGGGTTGCTTATGTAAAGCATCATATCATCAGCAAATAGTGAGAGTTTGTCTTCTCCTTTTCTGATTTGTATTCCCTTGATCTCCTTTTGGTGTCTTATTGCTCTAGCTAGGACCTCAAGAATATATTGGATATGGAAAGAGTGGACAACCTTGTCTTGTTCCTGTATTCAGTGGATCACTGGGAGTCTCTCTCTATTTAGTTTGATGTTGGCTGTTGGCTTGCTGTATATTGCCTTTATTATGTTTAGGTATGTTCCTTGTATTCCTGTTTTCTCCAAGACCTTTATCATGAAGGGATGTTGTATTTTGTGAAAAACTTTTTCAGCATGTAATGAGATGATCATGTGGTTTTTAATTTTCAGTTTGTTTATATGGTGGATTACGTTGACAGATTTTCGTATGTTGAACCTGCATCCCTGGGATGAAACTGACTTGACCACGGTGGATTATGGTTCTGATGTGTTCTTGGATTCGATTTGCCAGTATTTTATTTAGTATTTTTGCATCAAGGTTCATGCGTGAGATTGGTCTGTAATTCTCTTTCTAAGTAATGTTTTTCTGTGCTTTTAATATCAGGGTAATTGTAGCCTCATAAGAAGAGTTTGGCATTGTTCCTTCTGTTTCTATTATGTAGAATAATTTGAGGAGTATTGGTATTAGCTCTTCTTTGAAAGTCTTGTAGAATTCTGAGATGAAACCATCTGGTCTTGGCCTTTTTTTGTTTGGGAAACTTTTGATGACTGTTTCTATTTCTTCAGCAGTTATAGGTCTTTTAATTTGCTTATCAGTGGTGCCCAACGTGGGCCTTGATTTAATTTTGGTAAGTGATATTTATCCAGATAGTTGTCCATTTCCCTTAAGTTTCCAGTTTTGACAGATTCAACACAATGCCCATCAAAATCCCAGCAAAATTCTTCACAGACCTCGAGAGAACAGTACTCAACTTCTTAAGGAAAACAAAAACCCAGGATAGCCAAAACAATCCTGTACAACAAAGAATTTCTGGAAGCATCACAATCCCTGACTTCAGAATCTACTACAGAGCTACAGTACTGAAACAGCCTGGTATTGGCATAAGAACAGATAGGAAGACCAATGGAACCGAATAGAAGACCCAGATATCTATCTACACATCTTCAAACACCTGATGTTTGACAAAGAAGCAAAAATTATAAAATGGAAAAAAGAAAGCATATTTAACAAGTGGTGTTGGCATAACTGGATATCAACATGTAGAAGAATGAAAATAGACCCATATCTATCACCATGCACAAAATTCAAGTCCAAATGGATCAAAGACTTCAACATAAAGCCAGACACACTGAACCATATAGAAGAGAAAGTTGGAAGTAGACTTGAACACATTGGCACAGGAGACCACTTCGTAAATATAACCCCAGCAGCACAGACACTGAGGGAAACAATTAATAAATGGGACCTCCTGAAACTGAAAAGCTTCTGTAAAGCAAATGACACGGTCAACAAGACAGAACGACAGCCTACAGAATGGGAAAAGATCTTCAATAACCCTACATCAGACAGAGGGTTGATTTCCAAAATATACAAAGAACTCAAGAAATTGGTCATCACAAGAACAAATAATCCAATTAAAAAAATGGAGTACAGACCTAAACAGAGAACTCTCAACAGAGGAATCTAAAATGGCTGAAAGACACTTAAGGAAATGTTCAACATCCTTAGTCATCAGAGAAATGCAAATCAAAACAACTCTGAGATTCCATCTTACACCTGTAAGAATGGCCAAGATCAAAAACACCGATGACAATTTATGCTGGAGAGGTTGTGGGGAAAAGGGAACACTCCTGCATTGCTGGTGGGAATGCAAGCTGGTACAGCCCCTTTGGATGTCCGTGTGGCGTTTTCTCAGAAAATTAGGAAACAACCTTCCTCAAGACCCAGTAATACTACTTTTGGGCATATATCCAAAGGATGCTCAATCATGTCACGAGGACATGTGCTCAACCATGTTCATAGCAGCATTGTTTGTTATAGACGGAACCTGGAAACAACCTAAATGACTCTTGACCAAAGAATGGATAAGGAAAATGTGGTACATTTACACAATGGATTACTACATAGTCGAAAAAATATAACGACATCTTGAATTTTGCAGGCAAATTGATGGAGCTAGAAAACATTATTTTGAGTGAGGTAACCCAGACACAGAAAGACAATTATCACATGTACTCACTCATAGGTGGTTTTCAAACATAAAGCAAAGAAAACCAGCCCACAAACCACAATCCCAGAGAACCTAGACAACAATTAGGACACTAAGAGAGACGTACATGGATCTAATCTACATGGGAAGTAGAAAGTAAAAAAAGACAAGATCTCCTGAGCAAATTGGGAGCATGGACCTTGGGAGAGGGTTGAATATAGGAGGGGAGAGGCAGGGAGCGGAACAGAGAAAAATGTAGAGCTCAATAAAAATCAATTTAATAAAAAAGGTTTTGAACATAAATGTTTTCCAATTTTGTGGAGTACAAGTTTTCAAAATATAACCTGATGATTCTCTGAATTTCCTTCATGTCTGTTGTTATGGCCCCCTTTTCATTTCTGATTTTTTAATTATGATATTCTCTCTCTGCATTTTGGTTAGTTTGAATAAAGCTTTGTCTATTTTGTTGATTTTCTGGAAGAGCCAACTCTTTGTCTCATTGATTCTTTGTATTGTTTTGTTTCTATTTTGTTGATTTCAGCTCTCAAATTCATTATTTCCTGCCTTCTAGTTCTCTTGGGTGAGTTTGCTTCTTTTTGTTCTAAAGTTTTCAAATGTTCTGTTAATTCTCTAGTGTGGATTTTTCCAGCTTCTTTATGTAGGTGTTTAGTGCTATGAACTTTCCTCTTAATACTGCTTTCACTGTGTCCCATAAATATGGGTATATTGTGTGGTCATTTTCATTGAATTTTAGGAAGTCTTTAATTTCTCCCTTTATTTCTTCTTTGATCCATTGATGATTCAGGTGAGCATTGTTTAATTTCCATGTGTTTGTCGGCTTTGTGTAATTAGTATTGCTGTTGAATTCTAGTTTTACGCCATGGTGATCTGATAAGGTACATAGAATTAATCCAGGTTTTTTTATTTGTTGAGGTTTGTTTTGTTACCGAGCATGTGGTCAATTATTGAGAAGATTCTATGAGGTGCTGAGAAGAAGGTATATTCTCTTCTGTTTGGATGGAATATTCTATAGATGTCTGTTAGGTCCATTTGAGTCATAATATCTGTTCCCTTATTTCTTTATTCATTTTTTGTCTGACTGACCTGTTCAGTGCTGAGAGTGGAGTGTTTAAGTCTCCCACTATTAGTGTGTGGGGTTTAATGTATGATTTAATCTTTAGAAGTGTTTCTTTTACATATGAGGGTGCCCTTGTATTTGGGGCATAGATGTTCAGTATTGAGATTTCCTCTTGATGGATTTTTCCTGCAACTAATATAAAATGTCCTCCTTTGTCTCTTTTGATTGATTTCAGTTTGAAATCTATTTTGTTAGATATTAGGATAGCTACACCAGCTTGTTTCTTAGGTCCATTTGATTGGTATATTTTTCCCAACCCTTTACTCTGAGACTATGTCTGTCTTTGAGGTTGAGATATGTTTCTTGTATGCAGAAGAAGGATGGGTTCTGTTTTTGTATCCAAACTGTTAGCCTGTGTCTTTTTATAGGTGAGTTGAGGCCATTCATATTAAGGGATATTAATGACCAATGATTGCTATCTCCTGTTAATTTAGTTTTCTTTGTTGGTGATGATAATTTGTGTGTTTTCCCCTTCTTTGGGATTTGCTGCTATGAGACCATCAATTGTCTGTGTTTTTGTTGATGTAGCCAACTTCCTTGGGTTGGAGTTGTCCTTCTAGTACTTTTTGTAGGACTGCATTTGTGGCTAGGTATTGGTTCAATCTGGTTTTGTCATGGAATATCTTGTTTTGTCCTTCTATGGTGATTGAAAGCTTCGCTGGGTATAGTAGTCTGGGCTTGCATCTCTTAGTGTCTTCATAGCGCTTGACAAGGACCTTCTGTCTTTCATTGTCTCCAATGAAAAGTCAGGTGCAACTCTTTCTGCCTTTATATGTTACTTGGCCTTTTTCCTCTGTAGATCCTAATATTCCTTCTTTACTCTGTATATTTAGTGTTTTGATTATTATGTGTCAAGGGGACTTTTTTTTTATCCAGTCTGTTTGTTGTTCTGTAAGCTTCTTGTGTCTTGATAGGCATATCTTTCCTTAGATTGGGAAAGTTTTCTTCTATGGTTTTGTTAATTAAATTTTCTGTTCCTTTGAGTTGAACTTCTTCTCCTTCTATACCTATTATACTAAGATTTTACCTTTTTATGGTGTCCCATATTTCCTGCATATTTTGGGTTAAGCTTTTGTTAGACTTAATGTTTTCTTTAACTGATGAATCTATTTCCTCTATTGTATCTTCAGTGCTTGAGATTCTCTCTTCCATCTCTTGTATTCTGCTGTTCATGGTTGTGTTTGTGGTTCCTGATCATTTTCTCGTGATTTTTGTTTCTATAATTCCCTGCTTGTGTTGGCTTTATTATTGCACTAGGGTTCTAAATTTCTACTACCCTACCCAGCTTTTACATAGATGCTGGGAATCAAAGCTCAAGGCCTGTGCTGCATGGCAAGCATTTACCAATTAAGCCATCTTTCCAGCCTTTCCTTTTATATAGAGAGCTGGGGACAAACTGAGGCTTCACACATGGAAAGCAAGCACTTTGCCATTGAGTTATACCTCTCACACCTTATCTTGTGCAATTTTAAAAATGTATGTAAGTATTTTGCTTGAGTATATGTATGTGTACCATGTGCATACCTGGTGCTATGGAGTCTAAAAGAGGTGATTATGAGTCACCATGTAGGTGCTGGGAACTGAACAGGTCTTCTGTAAGAGCAGGCAGTGCTCTCAACCTCTAAGCCATCTCTCCAGCTGTTTGTTTTTATTTGTTTGTTTTTACATTTTTAAAGAGCTATGAATGAAAACAATAGCCAAAAGAATTTCAGCCACCAAATGCAGCCTTCAAAGACTAAAGTATTTACTGTTAGGGCACTGAAGAGATAGTTCAGTGGTTGAGAACAGTGGCTCTTGCAGAAGACCCAAGTTCAGTGCCTAGCATCCAAATCGGGTAAGTCACAACTTCCTGTGACTCCAGCTGCAGGGGTCCTGACACCCTCTCCTGACTTCCTCAGACATCTGCATCCCTGTACACAAAGATAACTTAAAATGAAGTGAGCCTTTTTTTAAGGGTATTTATTGGCTGGTAATGGTGGTGCACACCTTTAATCCCAGCAGGCAGGCGGATCTCTGTGAGTTCAGGGCCAGCCTGGTCTACAAAGTGAGTTTCAGGACAGCTAGAACTTTACACAAAGAAACCCTGTCTTGGTGGGTCGGGGAGGAGTATTTCTTGTTGAGCTGCTGAAAAGGAAAGTAGACTGGCTCCTTGTTTAAGATAATAATGCACACCCAAATTCTTATGTCTAAGTCAGAGACAGTCTTCATGTAGAATCTGTCATATAATTCATTTACTGAAATAAAAAAATAACTTTCCAGCTAACAATTTTGGCTTCTCGTCACTAGCATTCCATCTAAATTTGGTGACAAATTATCTTCATTTTTACCTACTCTCTTAGATTTCAGATTGGTAAACTGTAAAAGAAGTAAAATGTAATAAATTTTCATAGTAACAAATGGAACCCTTGGCCAAACAATGAAATTTTTGTTTTGTTTTTGTTGAAATGGCATCTTGCTATAAAACCCAAACTAGCCTTAAAATATTTCTTGCCTCAACTTTCTAAGTGCTGGGCTTACATGCATGAGTCACATGCCCAGGTCCACAATCCTAAGGAAGATACTTAGTGCATATAATCAGTAGAAGGAGAAGGTGCGTGCTTGTTCAGGGAGGAGATGCTTCTTTCTGCCTTTGTGACCAAACAGGAAAAGTTTAGGCAAATGTTCATTGCAATTTGACAGCTGTCAGTCTAGCATAATACTTGAATTGGTAATTGTCTTCTGTGTATCTGATACTGTAAGTCAGTGATACTGAGTGTTGTTAATTTTCATTCCAGGGAAGGAAGGTCTTAGATACACTGTATGAGCTAAAAATACATTTTACAAGTTTAAAAGGACTCACAGGACCTGAGAAAGTAGCACCACGATGCCAAATTGTGAATGTTGCGGTAGAAATTTTTATCAAAAGTGGGAGCCTAGATGGTGCCATTTGGGTACTAAGGGGTAAGTTCTGATATACGAATGCATAATGAGCAGTTACTCTCTTTGTAAACATTTTCTGTGTAATTACCTTAAGTTGATACCAAACTAGAGGTGATAGCTTGGTCTGAACTTCAGTGAATATGTGGAGAGGAAGAGTCACTATGGTATAAAGTGATAGAAGACAGTGGCTTTAACTCAGCCTTGGTTGACAAAAGTTTGTTCTTGGTGTAACCTAGTTGTCTTAGAAGCCCCGAGTCCTGAAATTATTACAGTTCCATTCTATAAATTAAAAAATATAATCAGATATGTTAATCGTTTGAACTAGAACATACCAAATTAAACCCAGCTAGTGCAGCTTCAGAAGGCAGGTCCAGCCACTGTGGGAAATCATGACCGTGGCTTCACAGTCCCTGTGGTGAAGGGTTGTTTTCACGATGTGTCTGTGTTTCCTTTGGGAGAGTCGGAATGGATAATCAGCACACCAGTGTGGCCTTGTGACAGAATGGATGTACTTAATCGCCACAATTTGCTCTGCACCATTGCACATGAGATCCTGGGCAAGAACCTTTACAGACAGACCTTTGAGGTTTTGCGAAATCTACCAGGCTTTCAGAATTCTCAAGGTATGTTTTTTAAAGTCTACTTTTATTATCTCAAAAAAAGATTTATTTATGTTTATTCTATGTGTGAGTGCTTACATATATATGTGTGTATCACATACATGTCTGGTGCCTCCAAAGGCTGGAAGAGTGGATCTGCCAGAAATTAGGTCACAGTCAGTTTGTGAGCAGCATGATGTGGTGCTGGAAACTGAACCCAGGTCCTCTTAACTGCTGAGCCATCTCTCCAGCACAACCTTCATTGTTTGCCTGTCTGGTGCTTAGCAGCTAGTAAGGATCTGTTGACTTACAAAAGAATTCCACAATAGCCTAGAATGGAGTATAACAAAGGTTTATTTATTTGGGGATACACTCACAGAAAGAGTAACAATCTGCAGTCCTCTGTGTGCACTGGAAACTGGAACAGAATCCAGCAGCCAAGAGGGCTGCACACACTTTGTCTGCATCTAAAGTACATAAGACCATGCCCAAAATGGGCTGGTATCTTAAAGGCTATTGGCTAAAGGAGTTCCCACAGCACCTCCCCCTTTTGTCTAAATAAGAGAGTTCTAAGCCTAATACAAAACTATATGTGAGAAGAACAAATATCAAGTATTATCTAGGGAAAAGAAGAGGCAAAAACATGTATAAAATTTAGAATTACAACCAGCATAAACAGCATCAAACAAGAAACATATGTTAAATGTTTCAATAGTCATACTATCCTAAGAAGTCTAAGTCTTATATTAAAAATGGCTTGGCTGAGTCATGAGAGGAAAGTAACTGTGACTATCTAGTCTTCAACCCCATCAAAGACCTGAGAAGGGAAATAATACTTGAGTGAATGGCAACTTCCAAAAGGTGAAGAAATGACAGAGACAGCTGACTAGCTGGGCAATCACCCAAAGTCTTATTGGCAACATTGAGGCAATCAACTTTGGCTAAGGTCTAGAGTATCTGACAGACCATTTTCAGAGGCAGGAAAATTTGCAAAACCATCTTACCTTATCTTGGCAAGGTTTGGCAGTCTTTTGTCTTGTATCCTGCTTGTCCAGTCTGGACACCAGGCATTTTGTCAGTGGTCGAGGCAGGGGCAGTTATTTGCCCAAAGACCAGTTTTGCCAAGAAGAAAACAAGGTCCAAGTGACAAGCAACAAGTCTTTGATGCTCAGCATTCTCTTGGAAATAGATGGGTACTGGCAGGAGAAATTGTGTCTCACTTCAACAGAGTTATTTAAATGAGTTATTTAAATGCCTTATTCTACAGTTCTTTGAAGTGTTTGAAGATTACCTATCTATGTGGAATACAATCTCTATACAACTAAAAAACCTGATTAGTCTAACTATTAGTATGACAAACATGGATGACTATTGACCTATAATTCTTAATACCTATATAGCTTAAAGGCCAAGGCTTCATATTAAAAAATTAAACAATCTTTAAACAATGTGCAACAAATGAGGACAGTGACCTCAAAATGTAAATAATGTGTAAGTATCTTGATCAGAGGTAGAAATTTATAATGCATTATGATAAATATATCCTGAAATTGTATCAATATACAAATATCTTAAGCAGAGGTAGAAGCAGGCATGCATACAATATGACAAAATAACTTTGCATAGGTGCATAAATATTGTAAACAGAAATGGGAACATAGTCAATATAACAAATATAATTTGAATTTGTATCAATACATAAGAATATATGCCAGTATAAATTATCTATAAATAATAGCTCATAAGTAATCTTACTATTACTATTATTAGTGTAAGTAAGCTCACACTAATGTACCTATTATCCCATCACATCCATCCCCGCCCCACTTTTTTTTCAAGAGAGATCCCTGAGCCTACTTTGTTTCCACCCCCAACACTATATCACTTGTAACCCATCCCTGATAATGTCCCTAGCCCTGAGGACAAACTTTGTTGGGAGAGGGGATGTCTTTTTCTAGAATTTCAGCTGTCATGGGGTGATGTTATTTCTATGGGATCCTGTAAAAACTAACATGATGAAATGATGGTTAACTTTCAAGATCACCATCTGGTATAATTACAGATAGTCTCCGAGTAGTCAGTAGGGTTTTTCTGAGGTTCCTATTTGAAGTTATGGCCAGAACGTTGTAAGAAGGTGCACCATCTCAGCTAGCCAAGTTGGAATCATCTTGAGCAGCTTGTAACCCAAAACCAATCTTAAAACGGTGCTGTCAGCATCATGACGTTATATCAACCAGGTGGAATCGTTGTTGTGGGGCCCCATCTTCTTCCTGGAAACTTCAAAGATTACTGCAGGAAAATGTGTTGTTCCTTGTGGAAAACTTAAACATTACTCAATGAAAGGTACCATAGAGACAAAAAGATCTTACCCTGCAAAGGATATTGGTACCATAAGTCAGATTTCTCTTTGCTTGGTGATTCTTTCTGGATAGTTATCTTTTCTTCTTTAGGCATCTAGATGTCCAAGGTCTCTTGACTTTTTGGATATGGGTATTTTCCTGCAAAGACAAGAAAAGAACACTGCCCCAACCTACGTGAGGTTTCCTCAGAACCTGTACAGTTGTCATCTCTGTGGATGAGCCGACATTTCTCTTTATCCAGAGGTTTCTCCTTTTCAAACCAAATCTTTATCTGTTTTGATGGTATTCATAGCTTTCCTTCTCCTGTGGAAATAAGAGCAAAACCCCTTTCCCAACGTAGCACATCTCCTGGTTTCCATTCTGAGGTAAACACATCGTTGAAATACACTAGCTGATTTTATTCAGAAGTTTTTTTTCTATTATCCAATGTCTCTCTGCTTCTGTTGTTCCTTTATCATTAGTATTAAGAAAAGTAAAAGTTAACAAAGCATTATGCAGTCTATTTCTGGGGGTCTTTTTATTCTTTCAGTTTGTTTAACATACGCTTTATAGTTCAATTTGATCTTTCTCTAACTGCCTGACCTGTAGGATTGTGTGGAATACCTGTGATATGCTTTATATTATAATAAGCAAAAAAAATGTTTCATTTTCTTAGAGACATATGCTGGACCATTGTTTTTACTTGTGCAGGTATACTCTCACAACTAGCCATAACTTCTATAAAATGTGTGATTACCAAATCAGCCTTTACTGAACTCAAAGCGGTTGCACATTGGAAACTTAAATAGATGTCAGTGGTGTGGTTGGTGTACATATTTTCATTTTCCAATTTCTACAAAGTGGAACACATGCATGTACCAGGTTTCATTCCTTCGAGTACCCTTTGGGTTACTTCTTGCAGGTAGTGTTGTTTGGTTATATAAAGAACAAGAAGAACATCTCCTTATAATCTCCTTAGCTTGTTGCCATGTAATAGAAAAGTCCTTTTTAAACCTTTACTATTGACATGGTGTTTTTTTGTGAAATTCTGAGGCCTTCAACAGATTTCCAATCAATATCAATTTCTGCATTACCTTGTGCTAGAGTACCTGGCAGGCAATTATGGGATCAGATTGTGTTGTATATATGAAACAGGGCCTATTCCTCATTATATCTTGAACTTGAATAAATAATTAAGTCAATTCTGTATCATCTGGTATAAATTCAACTGTTTCGATGTGCAGAACAACTCTTTCTGCATATTGCGAATGAGTAACTATATTGAGAGGTTCTTTAAAATTGCTTAGTATGAGAATAGCATATAATTCTGCCTTCTGGACAGAATTATAAGGGTTTTGTTCCACCTTACTTTAATTTTCTGATTTGTAACCTGCCTTTCCTGATTTATTTGCATCAGTACAGAATGTATGGGCTCCGGTTATTGGTGTGTCATGTACAATGTGGGGAAGGATCTAATTAGCTCTCTTTATAAGGTTAGTTCTGTCGCTTTGGGGATAGTTGTTAATATTTTAATTGATTTTTTATTGAGCTCTAAATTTTTTTCTGCTTCCCTCCCTGCGTCTCCCATCCCCTAAAACTCTCTCCCAAGGTAACCATGTTCCCAATTTACTCATGAGATCTTGTATTTTTCTACTTCCCATGTAGATTAGACCTATATATGTCTCTCTTAGGGTCCTCATTTGTTGTCCAGGTTCTCTGGTATTGTGGTTTGTGGGCTGGTTTTCTTTGCTTTATGTTTGAAAACCACCTACGAGTGAGTACATGTGATAGTTGTCTTTCTGAGTCTGGGTTACCTCACTCAAAATAATGTTTTCTGGCTCCATTAATTTGCCTGCAAAATTCAAGATGTCGTTATTTTTTTCTGCTGTGTAGTACTCCATGGTGTAAATGTACCACATTTTCCTTATTCATTCTTTGGTCAAGAGGCATTTAGGTTGTTTCCAGGTTCTGGCTATAACAAACAATGCTGCTATGAACATGGTTGAGCACATGTCCTTGTTACACGATTGAGCATCCTTTGGATATATACCCAAAAGTAGTATTACTGGGTCCTGAGGAAGGTTGTTTCCTAATTTTCTGATAAATCGCCACACTGACATCCAAAGAGGCTGTACCAGCTTGCATTCCCACTAGCAATGCAGGAGTGTTCCCTTTTCCCCACAACCTCTCCAGCATAAGTTGTCATCAGTGTTTTTGATCTTGGCCATTCTTACAGGTGTAAGATGGAATCTCAGAGTTGTTTTGATTTGCATTTCTCTGATGACTAAGGATGTTGAACATTTCCTTAAGTGTCTTTCAGCCATTTTAGATTCCTCTGTTGAGAGTTCTCTGTTTAGGTCTGTACTCCATTTTTTTAATTGGATTATGTGTTCTTGTGATGACCAATTTCTTGAGTTCTTTGTATATTTTGGAGATCAGCCCTTTGTCTGATATGGGGTTAGTGAAGATCTTTTCTCACGCTGTAAGTTTTGTCTTGTTGAGCATTCCTTCACTTTACAGAAGCTTTTTAGTTTTAAGAGGTCCCATATATTAATTGTTTCTCTCAGTGTCTGTGCTGCTGGGGTTATATTTACGAAGTGGTCTCCTGTGCCACTGCGTTCAAATGTATTTCCCACTTTCTCTTTTATAAGGTTCAGTGTGGCTGGACTTATGTTGAGGTATTTGATCCATTTGGACTTCAGTTTTGTGCATGGTGATAGATATGAATCTATTTTCATTCGTCTACATGTTTATATCCAGTTATGCCAGCACCATTTGTTAAATATGCTTTCATTTTAACATTTTGTATTTTTAGCTTCATTATCAAAATTGAGGTGTTCAAAGGTGTGTGGATTAATATATTTGATTTGTATTTGATAATATATTTGATTCGGTTCCATTGGTCCTCCTGTCTCTTTTTATGCCAGTACCAGGTTGTTTTCAGTACTGTAGCTCTGCAGTAGAGTTTGAAGTCAGGGATTGTGATGCCTCCAGAAGTTCTTTGTTGCACAGGATTGTTTTGGCTATCCTGGGTTTTTTGCTTTTCCAAATGAAGTTGAGTACTGTTCTTTCAAGGTCTTTGAAGAGTTTTGCTGGGATTTTGATAGGCATTGCATTGAATCTGTAGATTGCTTTTGGTAAGATTGCCATTTTTAATTCTATCTACCCAAGAGCATGGGAGATCTTTCCACTTTCTGGTGTCTTCTTCAATTACTTTCTTCAAAGATTTAAAGTTCTTGTCATACAAGTCTTCCACTTGTTTGGTCAGAGTTACTCCAAGATATTTTATGCTATTTGTGGCTATTATGAAGGGTGATGTTTCTCTGATTTCTTTCTTGGTCTATTTATCATCTGTGTACAGGAGGGCTACTGATTTTTTTTTTTTAGTTAATCTTGTATCCTGCTACATTACTGAAAGTGTTTGTGTTGTAAAAGTTCCTTGGTAGAATTTTTAGGGTTGCTTATGTAAAGCATCATATCATCAGCAAATAGTGAGAGTTTGACTTCTCCTTTTCTGGTTTGTATTCCCTTGATCTCCTTTTGGTGTCTTATTGCTCTAGCTAGGACCTCAAGAATATATTGGATATGGAAAGAGTGGACAACCTTGTCTTGTTCCTGTATTCAGTGGATCACTGGGAGTTTCCATTTAGTTTGATGTTGGCTGTTGGCTTGCTGTATATTGCCTTTATTATGTTTAGGTATGTTCCTTGCATCCCTGCTCTCTCCAAGACCTTTATCATGAAGGGATGTTGTGTTTTGTCGAAAGCTTTTTCAGCATGTAATGAGATGATCATGTGGTTTTTATTTTTCAGTTTGTTTATATGGTGGATTACATTGACAGATTTTCGTATGTTGAATCATCCCTGCATCTCTGGGATAAAACTGACTTGACCATGGTAGATGATGGTTCTGATGTGTTCTTGGATTCGATTTGCCAGTATTTTATTTAGTATTTTTGCATCAATATTCATGAGAGAGTTTGGTCTGTAATTCTCTTTCTCAGTAATATCTTTCTGTGGTTTGGATATCAGGGTAATTGTAGCCTTATAAAAAGAGTTTTGCAATGTTCCTTCTGTTTCTATTTTGTAGAATAATTTGAGGTGTATTGGTATTAGTTCTTCTTTGAAAGTCTTGTGGAATTCTGAGCTGAAACCATCTGGTCCTGGGCATTTTTTGGTTGAGAAACTTTTGATGACTGTTTCTATTTCTTCAGCAGTTATAGGTCTGCTTAATTTGCTTATCTGGCCTTGATTTAATTTTGGTGTTATTTATCCTAAAAGTTGTTTGTTTCCTTTAAGTTTTCCAATTTTGTAGTGTACAGGTTTTTGAAATATGACCTGATGTCTCTGTATTTTCTCCATGTCTGTTGTTATGTCCCTCTTTTCATTTCTGATTTTGTTCATTTTGATATTCTCTCTCTGCATTTTGGTTAGTTTGGATAAAGCTTTGTCTATTTTGTTGATTTTCTCAAAGAACCGGCTCTTTGTCTCTTTGATTCTTTGTATTGTTTTCTTTGTTTCTATTTTGTTGGTTTCAGCTCTCAATTTCATTATTTCCTGCCTTCTAGTTCTCTTGGCTGAGTTTCCTTCTTTTTGTTCTAAAGTTTTCAAATGTTCTCTTAATTCACTAGTGTGGGATTTTTCCAGCTTCTTTATGTAGGTGTTTAGTGCTATGAACTTTCCTCTTAATACTGCTTTCATTGTGTCCCATACATTTGGGTATGTTATGTGGTCATTGTAATTGAATTTTAGGAAGTCTTTAATTTCTCCCTTTATTTCTTCTTTGATCCATTGATGATTCGGGTGAGCATTGTTTAATTTCCATGTGTTTGACGACTTTCTGAAATTAGTATTGCTGTTGAATTCTAGAGTGATCTGAAAAGATACATGGGGTTATTTCAATTTTTTTTTTTATCTGTTGAGGTTGTTACTGACTATGTGGTCAGTTTTTGAGAAGGTTCCATGAGGTGCTGAGAAGAAGGTATATTCTTTTCTGTCTGTTAAGTCCATTTGAATCATAACATCTGTTAGTTCCCTTATTTCTCTGTTCATTTTTTGTCTGACTGACCTGTCCAGTGGTGAGAGTGGAGTGTTTAAGTCTCCCACTATTAGTGTGTGGGGTTTAATGTATGATTTAATCTTTAGAAGTGTTTCTTTTACATATGAGGGTGCCCTTGTATTTGGGGCATAGAT
The DNA here is from genome assembly GCF_950005125.1 of Chionomys nivalis. Taxonomy (NCBI): domain Eukaryota; kingdom Metazoa; phylum Chordata; class Mammalia; order Rodentia; family Cricetidae; genus Chionomys; species Chionomys nivalis. The sequence continues at coordinate 118,706,383 of NC_080089.1, forward strand.
GTTCAGTATTGAGATTTCCTCTTGATGGATTTTTTCCTGCGACTAATATAAAATGTCCTCCTTTGTCTCTTTTGATTGATTTTAGTTTGAAGTCTATTTTGTTAGATATTAGGATAGCTACACCAGCTTGTTTCTTAGGTCCATTTGATTGGTATATTTTTCCCAACCCTTTACTCTGAGACTATGTCTGTCTTTGAGGTTGAGATATGTTTCTTGTATGCAGAAGAAGGATGGGTTCTGTTTTTGTATCCAAACTGTTAGCCTGTGTCTTTTTATAGGTGAGTTGAGGCCATTCATATTAAGGGATATTAATGACCAATGATTGCTATCTCCTGTTAATTTAGTTTTCTTTGTTGGTGATGATAATTTGTGTGTTTTCCCCTTCTTTGGGATTTGCTGCTATGAGACCATCAATTGTCTGTGTTTTTGTTGATGTAGCCAACTTCCTTGGGTTGGAGTTGTCCTTCTAGTACTTTTTGTAGGACTGCATTTGTGGCTAGGTATTGGTTCAATCTGGTTTTGTCATGGAATATCTTGTTTTGTCCTTCTATGGTGATTGAAAGCTTCGCTGGGTATAGTAGTCTGGGCTGACATCTATGGTCTCTTAATGTTACCTGACCAGGACCTTCTGTCTTTCATTGTCTCCAATGGAAAGTCAGGTATAATTCTCTTAGGTCTACCTTTATATGTTATTTGGTCTTTTTCCTTTGCAGTTCTTACTATTCTTTCTTTACTCTGTATGTTTAGTGTTTTGATTATTATGTGGCAAGGGGACATTTTTTTTTTATCCAGTCTGTTTGTTGTTCTGTAAGCTTCTTGTATCTTCATAAGTATATCTTTCTTTAGTTTGGGAAAGTTTTCTTCTATGATTTTGTTAAATATATTTTCTGTGCTTTTTAGTTAAACTTCTTCTATACCTATTATTCTTAGGTTTGGTCTTTTCATGGTGTCTTATATTTCCTGGATATTTTGGGTTAAGCTTTTGCTAGATTTAATGTTTCTTTAACTGATGAGTCTATTTCCTCTATTGTATCTTCAGAGCTTGAGATTCTCTCTTCCATATCTTGTATTCTGCTGTTAATGCTTACGTTTGTGGTTCCTAATCATTTTCTCATGATTTCTGTTTCTAGAATTCCCTCAGCTTGTGTTTGCTTTATTGTCTCTATTTCAGTTTTCAAGTCTTGATTAGTTTCTTTCATATGTCTGACTTTTTTTGTTGTTTTTTTTTTAAGTGGTTTGCTGATATCTTCCAGTTTTTGTTTGTCTTTTCCTCCATTTCTTTGAGGGAATTTCTCATTTCCTCTTTAAGAATTTCAAACATTCTCCTGAAGTTATTTTTTAGGTCATTTTCTTCTGCTTCATCTATATTTCGTTGTTCAAGTCTTGCTGTTGTAGGGTCTTTAGGTTTTAGTGGTGTCGTGTTGTTCTTTGTGGTGTTGAGTGTATTCTCATCTTTTCTATTCATCTTTTCTTCTAATAGGTGTGGTTGGGGCTGTCTGTGATTCTGTTGATTAATCTTCTAGGTGCCAGTGAATCCAAAGCCCAGGTGGTTGTTTCTCATGGTACAGTCAGTGCCATTGTTCTAGTTCCCCCTCTGGTCACTCCGTGTTCCTGGAGGTCAGTCAGCGTTCCCAGCCTTTCCTCCACTCCCTTGGAGTTTGCTGTCTCAGGCCTGCGCTAGCCTAGGTTATCAGCTCAGACCTGTTTCTGTAAATGTCCTTGGTCTGGATTCGTTCCTTCAGAGGTCCCTAGTTTGGGGTTGGTCCTGTATAGGACTCTGGCTCTGAGCTACTCTCTCACAGGTCCCAGGCTCAGGTGGGCCCAGACCCACAGAGGGCCTGGCTCAGGCCTACTTCCTCAGGTCCCAGACTAATGCTCGGTCCCGCAGAGGTTTCTGGTTCCTGTCTATTCCCTCTGACGTACCAGGCCGATGCCCAGACCCACAGAGGGCCTGGCTCAGGCCTACTGCCTCTGAGATCCCAGACTCATGCCTGAACCTGCAGAGATCTCTGGTTCCTGCCTACTCCCTCAGAGGTCCGAGATTCAAGCCCAGACCCACAGAGGTCCTGGCTCAGGCCTAGTTCCTGGGAGGTCCTAGACTCACACCCAGACGCACAGGGGTCCTAGCTTAGGTCTACTCCCGTGAAGGTCCCAGGTTCACGTCCAGACCTCCAGCGGTCTCTGTCTCTGGCCCACTGGTTCATCAGTTGTTCCCCCTGTACCTGCTCCTGTGGAATTCACTGTCTCATATCTGCTCTGGCCCAGGTTGCTGGCTCAGTCCTGTGTCCGCAAATGTCCCTGGTCTGGATCTGCTCCCACTCCCATGGAACTCACTTCCTCAGGCCCTCTCTGGCCTAGGTAGCTGATTCAGTCTCACTCCCATGGAACTCACGCCTCAGTCCTGTGCTGCCCTAGGTCGTTGGCCCAGTCCTGCTTTTGCAAATGACCCTGGCCTGGATCTGCTCCTGTTCTCATGGAGTTTACTGCCTGAGGCCTGCTGTTACCCAGGTTGGGATAGTTGTTATTAATCTCACCCAAAAATTTTTTACAAGCTCTTTGCCAAGGTTCAGTGTCTTCCTATAATATTTTAATTTCATCATTAGTAAAAGGTACTATAATTTCTGTTGATTAACAAAGTCTCAAATTTCCTTTTATAATTAATTCAGAGATCTTTTCCACATAAGATTTTAATTTTTTACTCCATTTATGTGATAAAAAAAAAGATCCATCCTAAGATAATATCTTACTTCTGCAGTAAAATTCTTGTAGGGGAATATCTTTTTGCATTCTAAGTTGGCATTTTCAAAAGCCAGAGATTCAATAAGTACTCATCTAGCTTCTGGATCTGTTGCCCCTATCTGTACAGCTTTAGTTAATCTTTGTAAAAAAGTCATTAGAGTATTCTCTTGAGCCTTTATGACCTTGGGATATGATTCAGTTCTTATTCTGATTCTTGAATCCTGTCCCAAGCATTAGAGGCTGCTGTCTGGCATAGGGACAAGATGTGTTCATTGTAAATAGCTTGACTCTGTGCATCAGCATAATGACCCTTGCCAAGAACTTGATCTTGAGAAGACTCAAATCCTCTGGCTCTACCTTGATGTTCCAGGGCTTTAGGCTCCTCTCTCCAATAGCACTTCCACTGTAGCTGTGGCCCATCTTCTAGCACCACACAGACTAATTGAAGGCAGTCATGTGGAGTAGACTTGTTGCTTGAAGCCCATGTTGTTACCATCTCCCTAACAAATGGTGACTGCATGCCGTAAGACACTACTGCTTGTTTAGTCTCTCTTAGACCTTTTACACCTATGGGTTCCCATTTACAGTCTGTGTTTCCATTTGGGTATTGAGTATTTGCTGGCTTCTCAGAGGTAGTAACAGGTTAAGTAGCTAACACTCCTGTAAGTCATCTCTGACTCTGAGAGGTGCTGGTGATACTAAATCTTTACTGTTGTCTTTTGCCTGTGCCTCCTCTCCTTGCTTATCAGTTCTGACCAGTTCCTCAGTCGATTCAAATCTTTTTTTTTAAATATTTATTTATTTATTATGTATACAATATTTTGTCTGCATATATGCCTGAAGGCCAGAAGAGGGCGCCAGATCTCTTTACAGATGGTTGTGAGCCACCATGTGGTTGCTGGGAATTGAACTCAGGACCTTTGGAAGAGCAGGCAATGCTCTTAACCACTGAGCCATCTCTCCAGCCCCCGATTCAAATCTTTTATCACTGCCTTTTGTAAAGCCTGAATCTCTTGACCTGTGAATATTTCTAATGATTTCATCAAATCAATTAATTTATGGTTCTCATTCTGCACATGTGATCCCAAGTTTTAAAATTTTTCCATTAATGATATCTTCTCATCCTTAGATATTATTTGGATAGCATGTATGTTGCCACCCTGGAGGGATCTTCTGTGTGCTAGCTTATCATAACTCTTTAACAGATTTTGATGGTCAATTTCAACAGTATGAATCCTTTCAGATAATCTCTCAATAGCCTTTTTTTTGTTTTTGTTTTTGTTTTTCAAGACAGGGTTTCTCTGTGGTTTTGGAGCCTGTCCTGGAACTAGCTCTTGTAGACCAGGCTGGTCTCGAACTCACAGAGATCCGCCTGCCTTTGCCTCCCAAGTGCTGGGATTAAAGGCGTGCGCCATCACCACCCGGCTCTCAATAGCCTTTTGTATGGTTTCATAACCCATTGACATGGATTGAATTTTGCCTGTCAAAGTAAGGTTATCATTTTCAATAGTATGAATCGTTTCAGCTAAAGACTGTATCCTTCCTAAAAGTTTCTCATTCTTGACTCTTTATCAAACTATTTCTTTAAAGATATAATAGAAGAACAAAACTAATAGCCACCATGACACAAAAATATATGTACCAGGTAGGTAATATAGCTCTTGCAGAATTTCATCTGTAATAGAAATAAAGAGGTTGTTAAATTCTTGGATGGTGATATTGTATGCAGTCATCTTTGGGTTGGTTTACAATTTTAAATTCATTTGTTTATTTATTAATCAAATTAACTTACCTCCATTATAATTTTCAGAGAATTGCTATAGGTGTAATAATCTTGATTGGTCAGTAGGTGCCACAGTTGTGGCATTAAGGTAGGTCCTAGATCAGTACCTGAATTAACCTGAGATTTAGGATTACTAACAGATTTAGTTAATTACTTAAGAGCATCACACCCACATGTGGAGAAGGTTTGAGTCGGGCAAAATATCAAGGAACCCAGAACTTGGCAGGCAGTTGCAAGCTGTGAGGTTACTGGCTGGATTTTGGGCCAGGCATTTGTGGATCCAAGTTGGGAATGGAAGTTTGTGTTCCAGAATCAGAGCTCAGCCTGATCAGAGCAGGTTTGGCTGAAGCCAGAGAAGCTACAGAGACATTGCCACAGGACTCAGCCACTCACTAGGCAGGACCAAGCCATCGTAGGCCAGTGGGAACCTGCTAAGTGCTGCAGCAGGCCAGCCAAGCCAAACCTTGCACAGCTGCACCAGAGGGGTAGCTCAGCTGCGTGGGGTGGGAGCAGGGCCCAGCAATGGTGTGGGCACATTGGGTGCCAATTTGTTGACATACAAAAGAGTTCTGCAGTAGCCTGGAATGGAGTAAAGCAAATGTTTATTTATTTGGGGAAACCCACAGAGTAATGATCTGCAGTCCTTTGCATGTCCTGGGAGCTGAAATTGAATCCAGCAGCCAAGAGGGCCACGCAGGCTTTTCATCTGCATTTATAGTACATGAGACCACACCCAAAATAGGCGGTATCTTAAAGGCTATGGGCTGAAGGAGTCCCTGCTTCCTTCTTATTTAGACAGGAAAGGGGAGGTGATGTGGAATGCCCGTCTGTATGCTGTATATTTTATTACTATTGGTTAATGAAGAAGCTGCTTCGGCTTATGGCAGGGCAGAATAGAACTAGGTGGGAAAACCAAACAAAGAGTAGGCTGAGTAAAGGAGATGCCACATAGCTGCCAAAGGAGAAAGACAACGCCAGAACCTTTCAGGTAAGCCATAGCCTCATGGAGATACACAGATGAATAAAAATGAGTTAATTCGAGATATAAGAGTTAGGTAGGGGCTGGGCGGTGGTGGCGCACACCTTTAATCCCAGCACTCAGGAGGCAGAGGCAGGCAGATCCTGTGAGTTCGAGACCAGCCTGGTCTACAAGAGCTAGTTCCAGGACAGGCTCCAAAACCACAGAGAAACCCTGTCTCGAAAAACCAAAAAAAAAAAAAAAAAAAGAGGTAGGAACACACCTAAGCTATTGCCAAAGTATTGTAATTAATATAGTTTCTTTGTGATTATATGGGTCTGGGCAGTCAGGAAACAAATGAGCAATCTCCATTTATAAGGAACAGTTCCCCCCCCCCATTCTAACAGCTAGTAAGGAACAATTCTCTGCCTGTTCTAACAGCTAGTAAGGAACAATTCCCCACCTGCTCTAACAGCTAGAAAGGAACAATTCCCCACCTGCTGTGCTTAGCTTCTCTAGTCCAGTATTTCTTTTTTTACTTAAAAAAAATACCAATCCAAATTCCTACTCCCTCCCCTCCTCCTACATCCCTCCTTCTCCCTCCACAGACCCTTCCTCCACCCCTCCAATCCTAAGAGAGTGTCATGCACCCCGCCTTGTGGAAAGTCCAAGACCCTCCCTACTACATCTAGGTTGAGCAAGGTTTATATACAAAGGGAACAGGATCCCAAGAAGCCGGTATATGTAGTAGAGACATCCCAGTGTCACTATCAGTGGCCCCTCAGTCTCAGTTTATGAACCGCTCATGGTCTGGAATTCCTTGCTCATACTCTCACTCCTTTGACTCTTCAACTGGATCTTGGGAGCTCAAACCAGTGCTCCTATGTGGGTCACTGCCTTTGTTGTTGGACGAAGGGTCTATGGTGATATTTAAGATAATCATCAGTCTGACTACAGGGTAAGACCAGTTTAGACACTCTCTCCTCTATTGCTTGGGGTCTTACCTGGGATCATCCCTGTGGGTTCTTGGGCATTTTTCTAGGGCCAGGTATCTTGCTAGCTCCATAATGGCTCCCTCAATCAAGATATCTCTTTCCTTGCTCTCATATCTGTCCTTCCTCCATCTCGACTATCCCATTCCCTCAAGCTCTCCCCAACCCTCCTCCCCTCCTTTCTACCCCCTGCCCTCCTGCTCCCAAATTTTTGTCTGATTACAATTTCCAGGTGAGTCTATATATGTTTTCTTTGGGTTAACCTTATTACTTAGTTTCTCTAGGATCATGAACTATAGGCTTGATGCCCTTTGTTTATGACTAGAATCCACTAATGAGTAAGTACATACCATATTTGTTTTTTTTGGGGGGGGGTCTGGGTTACCTCACTCAGGATAGTGTCTTCTAATTATATCCATTTGCATGCAAAATTCAAGATGTCACTATTTTTTACCGCTGAGTAGTACTCTAATGTGTAGATGTGCCACACTTTTTTTTATCCATTCTTCAGTTGAGGGGCGTCTACATTGTTTCCAGGTTCTGGCTATTACAAATAATGCTGCTATGAACATAGTTGAACAAATGCTTTTGTAGTATGATTGAGCATCTTTTGGGTATATGCCTAAGAGTGGTATTGCTGGATCCTGAGGTAGGTTGATTCCCAGTTTTCTGAGAAACCACCACACTGATTTCCAAAGTGGTTGCACAAGTTTGCATTCCCACCAGCAATAGATGAGTGTTCCCCTTGCTCCACAACCTCTCCAGCATAAGCTATCATTAGTGTTTTTGATTTTAGCCATTCTGACAGGAGTAAGATGGTATCTCAGAGTTGTTTTGATTTGCATTTCCCTAATAGATAAGGAAGTTGAACACATCCTTAAGTGTCACGGCCACCCTCGTCCCGCAAGGATGATGCGACCACCGGAGCTCTTCTCACTGCAGTTTTATTCAGGACCTTTTTAACAATTGTAAAATCAATCTCTCTCTCTCTCTCTCTCTCTCTTTCTCTCTCTCTCTCTCTCTCTCCCTCTCCCTCTCTCCCTCTCTCTCTCTCTCCCTCTCCCTCTCTCCCTCTCTCCCTCTCTCCCTCTCTCCCTCTCTCCCTCTCCTTTCATCTCCTTTCCTCTCCTTTCCTCTCTCTTCCTCTCTCCCAGGGCAAACCTCTCCCAGCCCTTAAGTAGGCGTGGGCTACCAATCCTGGATTGCCAGGTGGGCACTGCTCATAGGTCCACACATATGCAAGCAACTGACAATCATTGCGTGATAATAGCATAAGTCAGGCCTAGTTGATATTAGGAGTTGATTATCACAGAGAGCACTCGCTTTCGGGCTCGCGGTAGCACCATCAGGTGCGACTCCACGCAGCTCTCTACACATAGCCATCAGGTGTGACTCCACACGGCTCTCTACACTTAAGTATCTTTTGGCCATTTGAAATTCTTCTGTTGAGAATTCTCTTTTTAGTTTAGTGTACCACTTTTTAATTGAGTTATTTAGAATTTTAATGTTTAATTTCTTGAGTTCTTTATATATTTTAGAGATCAGTCCTTTGTCTGATGTGGGGTTGGTGAAGATCGTTTCCCATTCAGTAGGCTGCCTTTCTATCTTATTGACTGTGTCCTTTGCTTTACAGAAGCTTCTCAGTTTCAGGAAGTCCCATTGATTTATTGTTGCTCTTATTGTCAGTGCTACTGGGGTTATATTTAGGAAGTGGTCTCCTGTGCCCATGCATTGCAAGCTACTTCCCACTTTCTCTTCTATCAGGTTCAGTGTGGTCAGATTTATATTGAGGTCTTTAATCCATTTGGACTTGAGTTTTGTGCATGGCAACAGACATGGATCTATTTTCATTCTTCTACAGTTCATTCATTCATCCAGTTATGCCAGCACCATTTGTTAAAGATGCTTTCTTTCTTCCATTGTATCTTTTTTGCTTCTTTGTAAAAAGTGGTGTTCGTAAGTGTGTGAATTTAATATCCAGGTCTTTAATTCTATTTCATTGGTCAACATCTCTGTTTTTATGCCAATACCAAGCTGTTTTCATTACTGTAGCTCTGTCATAGAGCTTGATGTCAGGGATGGTAATGCCTCCGGCAGTTCCTTTATTATACAGGATTGTTTTGGCTATCCTGGGCTTTTTGTTTTTCCATATGACGTTGAGTATTGTTCTTTCAAGATCTGTGAAGAATTGTCTTGGGATTTTGATGGGGATTGTATTGAATCTATAGTTTGCCTTCGGTAAGATTGCCATTTTTACTATGTTGATCCTTCCTATCCAAGAGTATGCAATATCTTTCCATTTTCTGGTATCTTCAATTTCTTTCTTCAAAGACTTAAAGTTCTTGTCAAATAAGTCTTTCACATCCTTTTGTAGTGTTACCCCAAGATATTTTATGTGACTTGTGGCTATTGTAAAAGGTGATGTTTCTCTGATTTCCCTCTCAGCTTCTTTATCCTTTGTGTATAGGAAGGCTACTGATTTTTTTTTTTTTGAGCTGATCTTGTATCCTGCCACTTCACTGAAGGTATTTATCAGCTGTAGGAGTTCTCCGGTAGAGTTTTTGGGGTCACTTATGTACACTATCATATCATCTACAAATAATGAAAGTTTGACTTCTTCCTTTCCAATTCTAATCCCCTTGATCTCCTTATGTTGTCTTATCGCTATTGCGAAAACTACAAGAACCATGTCAAAGAGATATAGAGAGAGTGGACAGCCTTGTCTTGTTCCTGATTTTAGTGGAATCACTTTGAGTTTCTCTCCATTTAATTTGATGTTAGCTGTCGGCTGCTGTATATTGCTTTTACTCTATTTAGATAAGACCTTGATCATGAAGGGGTGTTGAATTTTGTCAAATGCTTTTTCTGCATCTAATGAAATGATCATATGGATTTTTCTTTCAGCTTATTTATATGATGGATTACATTGATAGATTTTTGTATGTTGAATCATCCCTGCATCTCTAGGATGAAGCCTACTTGGTCATGATGGATGATTTTTTTTTTTGATGTGTTCTTGGATTCGGTTTGCCAGTATTTTATTAAGAATTTTTGCATCTGTGTTCATGAGTGAGATTGGTCTGTAAGTCTCTTTCTTGGTTGATACTTTGTGCGGTTTTGGTATCAGGGTAATTATAGCTTCATAAAAAAGAGTTTGGCAGTGAGCCTCTGTTTCTATTATGTGGAACACTTTGAGGAGTATAGGTATTAGCCCTTCTTGGAAGTTATGGTAGAAATCTGCACTTAAACCATTGGCCCTGGGATTTTTTTGGTTGGGAGGTTTTTGGTAACAGCTTCTATCTTATAGGTCTATTTAAATTGCTCACCTGGTCTTGATTTAATTTTGGTAGATGGTATCTATCTAAAATAAATTGTCCATTTCTTTACATTTTCCAATTTTGTGGAGTACAGGTTTTTGTCGTAGGACCTAATGATTCTCTGAATTTCCTCAGTGTCTGTTGTTATGTCCCCCTTTTCATTTTCTGATTTTGGTAATTTGGATGTTCTCTCTATGCCTTTTGATTAGTTTGGATAAGGGTTTGTCAATCTTGTTGATTTTCTCAAAGAACCAGCTCTTTGTTTCATTGATTCTTTGTATGGTTTTCTGTGTTTCTACTTTGTTGATTTCAAACCTCAACTTGATTATTTCCTGTCTTCTTCTCCTCCTGGGTGAGTCTGTCACTTTTTTTAAAAAAGATTTATTTATTATGTATAATACATTCTGCCTCAATGTATGCCCGCACGCCAGAGGAGGGCGCCAGATCTCAGTACAGATGGTTGTGAGCCACCATGTGGTTGCTGGGAATTGAACTCAGGACCTCTGGAAGATCAGCCAGTGCTCTTAACCTCTGAGCCATCTCTCCAACCCCCTGCCACTTTTTTTTTTTTTTTGAGCTTCTGGCATGCTGTTAGGTCACTGATGTGAGCTTTCTCTGTTTTCTTTATGTGGGTCCTTAGTGCTATGAACTTTCCTCTTAGCATTGCTTTCCTAGTATTCCATAAGTTTGGATATGTTTTGCCTTCATTTTCATTGAATTCAAAGAAGGTTTTAATTCCTTTATTTCTTCCTTGATCCAGGGGTGGTTCAGTAGTTGACTGTTCGGTTTCCATGAGTTTGTAGGCTTTCTAGGAGTAGTATTCTTGTTGAATTCTAACTTTACTTTATGGTGATCTGATAAGACACAGTGGATTACTCCAATTTTTTTGTATCTGTGAGTGTTTGCTTTGTTACCGAGAATGTGATCAATTTTAGAAGGTTCCGTGAGGTGCTGAGAAGAAGGTGTATTCTTCTATGTTTGGGTAGAATGTTTTATATATATATTTATGTGTGTGTGTGTGTGTGTGTGTGTGTGTGTGTGTGTGTGTGTGTGAAGTCCATTTGATTCATGACATCTGTTAGTTCTCTTATTTCTCTGTTAAGTTTCTGTCTGTTTGACCTGTCCATTGTCGAGAGAGGAGTGTTGAAATCTCCTACTATTAGTGTGTGGGGTTTGATATGTGATTTAAGTTTTAGTAATGTTTCTTTTACAAAATGGGTGTTTTTGTATTAGGGGCATAGATATTCAGGATTGAGACTTCCTCCTGATGAATTGTTCCTGTTATGAGTATAAAATGTCCTTCACCATCTCTTCTGATTGATTTTAGTTTGAAATCAGTTCCATTAGATATTAGGATAGCCACACCTGCTTGTTTCTTAGGTCCATTTGGTTAGAAAACCTTTTCCCAACCCTTTACTCTGAAGTAGTGTCTGTCTTTGAGGTGTTTCTTGTAAACAGCAGAATCCTGGATTCTGTCTTCATATCTATTCTCTTAACCTGTGCCTTTTTATAGGTGAATTGAGACCATTGATAATAAGTGATATTAATGACCAGTGGTTGTTCGTTCTGGTTATCTTTTGGTAGTAGTGTTTGTTTGTTTCCTTTCCTTGAGTTATGTTGGTGAGGGGTGGTATCAGAAGTCTGTGTTACTGTGGGTGTTGTTGGCTTCCTTGGGTTGAGGTTTTCCTTCTAGTACTTTCTGTAAGGCTGGGTTTGTGGATGCGTGTTGTTTAAATCTGTTTTTGTCATTGAATATCTTGTTTTCTCCTTCAATGGTAAAAGAAAGCTTTGCTGTGTACAGTAGTCTGGGCTTGCATCCATGGTCTCTCAGTGTCTGTAGCACATCTATCCAGGACCTTCTGGCTTTCATGGTTTCCATTTAGAAGTCAGGTGTGATTCTGATAGGTTTACCTTTATATGTTACTTGAACTTTTTCCTTTGCAGCTCTTAATATTCTTTCTTTATTCTGTATGTTTTGTGTTTTAATTATTATATGGTGAGGGGATTTTTTTATCAAGTCTATTTGGTGTTCTGTAAGCTTCTTGTACCTTCATAGGGATATCCTTCTTTAGACTAGGAAAGTTTTCTTCTATAATTTTTGTTGAATATATTTTCTATGCCTTTGAGCTGGAATTCTTCTCCTTCTTCTACCCCTATTAGTCTCAGGTTTGGTCTTTTCATGGTGTCCCAGATTTCCTGGATGTTTCATGTTAAGAATTTGTTGGATTTAGTGTTTTCTTTGACCAATGTGTTTATTTCCTCAATAGTATCTTCAGCACCTGAGATTCTTTCTTCTATCTCTTATATTCTGTTGGTTATACTTGTCTCTGTAGTTAGTGTTCGTTTATCCAGATTTTCCATTTCTAGAGTTCCCTCGGTTTGTTTTCTTTATTACCTCTATTTTAATCTTCAAGTTTTGAACTGTTTCCTTTACCTGTTTGATTGCTTTTTCTTGGTTTTCTTGGGTATCTTTGAGGGATTTGTTAATTTCTTCCAGCTTTCTGTTTGTCTTCTCCTCCATTTCTTTGAGGGAGTTTTTCACTACATCTTCAAAGGTCTCCATTATTTTCATAAAGTTACATTTAAAGTCATTTTCTTCTTTATCTTATGGGTTAGAATGATCAAGTCTTCCTTTTTTGTGTCCATTGGGTTCTGGTGTTAGGATGTTGGAGGAATTCTTGCATTGGCGCCTGCCCATCTCTTCCTTCAAATGAGGCCAGTAGTGTCTTGGCCTCTTGGTCCAATCCTTGATGTGGCTGTCTCTCTTAGACCACCAAGTATTGGTCTCGCAGGGTTCCAGGAAGTTCACAGGGAATGGTGGGTTGGGGGCGGGTGGATTGAGGTCTAACAGGCCAGCCCCCTGCTGGTGGCTAGGAATGCCAAGGAGACCTGGGGAAAGGGGGCCCTGGATTTTCTCCCACGTGGAGGTTTTAGGGAGTGGTGGGTCTGGAGCCACAGTGCCACTATTGACTCACCTCTTATGTCCACCAAGTATTGGTCTCCATGGAGCTAGCAGGGAACCTAGTCTAGTATTTCTTAATGAAGTCATTTTCTATAAAGTATGTTCTATGTAAGTTAAGTGTAGGTTTTAAAGATGCTTCTCTGGGTTGTTTGTCAGCAGCTCTGGTCTATATACCCTGAGCGATTGATTCTGTTTACAGTGAAGAGGACTGATCAGGACACATCTTAGTAATCTTGGAATAAATGAGTTCTCTTAAAAGTTAAAATTCAAGCTTTAAGATAAGAGGGAGTCCATGAGCAGAAGCTTTAGTCAGTAAAACTGACAAGTTCAGAAAGCAATACAAAGGATGCAGAGTGTTGCACAAATAATAAAAACCCAAAGACAGATATTGGGGCTCAGGATGAAGATCAGAAAAGCAAAGCAGCGAGCCACTAGAGAGGTCTTACCTCTACCAAGGTTCAGACAAACAAAGGGGAGATCTTGGCTCTGTGAATCCTCAGATAGAAACCAAGGCCTCTCTCCTCCAGTGTTATATTCCTCTCTAGTGCTGGCGTGCACCACCACTGCCTGGCCTCTATGGCTAACTAGTGTGGCTGCTTGGGTTAAAGTGTGTGCCCTCATTGCCTGGCCTGTATGGCTGGCTAGTGTGGCTGCTTTGCACTGATCTTCAGACAAGCTTTATTTATTAAAACACAAATAATATACCACCATAACAGAGGATGATTTAGAACCTTCCCTGGGTCACCCCATATCCCTCAACCTCATTTTCCATTGACTCGGAGATGCTGTTTGTAGCTAGCATTGCTAGAATATGTCTTCTTGATAGTGACATGTTCTTTGTCACCCCGTATGCCCTTAACATACAGTTGTGTTGATGATGGCAGAGAGGGTTTAGCGGTGAGCAGTGAGCTAGATTCCTGAAATTCATACGAGACAAACTAAAGGAGTTTGCTTTGTTTGTATACATCAGGATGAGGGGTGATGTAATAAGTTTGATGTTTAGGAAGATACTAAAGGGAAAGGGATTCATTTCCTGATAAGGCCTGGGCCACTTAAAAATTCTACAATGACATGGACCCAACAGAGCAGAAGTGTGATGGAGCTGGACGTCTCCAAGGTGACTTCTGTGCCCTGAAGTCACTAGTGGGACACCGTGAAAGGGTTTTGGTGTGTGTGTTTGTTTGTTTGTTTGTTTTAGGGTTTTTGAGTGAACATTAAGAAAAAATGTATTTGAGTCTTGAAAGCCTGAGGTCTGAGCTGTGCAAACAGAACCATGAAATTTTTCAAGACTGAAGATTCAACCTCATATGGGGACCAAATGCAGGGAAACAGGTGCAACTTCTGAAGTCTTAGTCAAGCTTCTTGCATTCTCCATTAGAAAGGAAGTAACAGTTTCACTTTTGTCAAAAGGTTTTTGTTTCTTACTTGGAGAGTATGAAAGATGATTTACTGCAGTGGCTTTGATTTCTGTAATGGGAAGAAAGCTTGGGTTGGGAGGAAGAAAGTTGAATATTAATTTCAGTCTTTCTATCATTCATCCTTTTTCATTTTATTGTATCATTTTTTTCCATTTCAGATACCGTGGAGGTTTCCCAGTATAGCCTTCTTTTTAATAAACTTCTAGATGCCTGTATAGAAAGTAACAGTCTTGGCATATCATCTTGTGTAGCAGAGTTCATGGTTTCCAAAAGCATCCCTATTGACTTTTCCTTTCTCAGGAGACTAATCACTTCCTTGGGAAGGAGTTGTTTGTGGCTCAAAGCCAGAACCCACTACAAAAGTAAGTTCCATTGAAATGTTTGAATTAATATGTTGGTTTTGACTATTTTCTAATCCAGAACTCATCTATAATATTTTCAATATGCAGAAATAATAGTACATATTCACAGGTAGAGGTCTGATAGATCTGTGCTGAGTTTTGAAAACTTTTTTTGTCCTTTGTTTACAAGTGCCATGCTTTTCTCCTAGCTTGTCATCCATTCCAGTAGAGGGCAAACAAAGAAAATTTGACCCAGTTTGACAGATCTTACAACACAGGAGTAAAAATGTTAGGTGAATTGAAATGGAAATGTTTGGGTGTCAGACATCCCAGCCACCCAACCTGAGCTAGAAGTGTTTTTAAACTCCCAGCTATGATCACCTTAACAAGTGGTAACTTTTCTTCCCAAAAAAATGGGAAAATAATTAGGTTGAAATATAAGTAATAAGTTTAAATGTTTAATGGACGTTTTGTTTTGGGGATTAGGTTTTGATTTTTAACAGGGTCTCATGGTTTATGCATGTGTGCACGCACACGTAAACATAACAGTAATTAAATAAAATTTAAATATTTAAATGTTACTGGAACATCTTTAGATATGTGTTTAGATAGAGTTCTCAGAGATTAGCATCATCATGAATGATATAGTTTAGATATGTGTTTAGATATACTTCTCAGAGATTAGCATTATCTTGAATGAAAAAAACATTTCAAGCAAAGTCAACATGCAGTTTTAATTTGATTTTGATAAACTGTAAACGATGTTACCTGTGTCCAATTGAGTGTCCTCAGAGTATTAATTATCATTTCAAATAAGCAGCCAAACAATGTAAAGTTAAGTCAAGTCTGTTCTGACCTGTGGAGTTGGTGACTGCGATGGCCATGTACAGGGTGGAGCTGCACTTGGTGTCCTGTGCTCAGCACTCGCCAGGCAGAGTAGGAACAGTAACAGCCTCAGCGTCCGAAGTGCTGAGATTAGAGGCATGTACCACCACACCTGACTACTTATTGATTATTCTGCAGTTATGTCATATACATTATTATGACTTGAGAAAATGGGCATTTGCCACAGTAAAACGCAAAGGTCATGTTTCAGAGTTCTCATAAAGAGTAGTATCTAGGGGCTGGAGAGATGGCTCAGTGGTTAAGAGCATTGCCTGCTATTTCAAAGGCTCTGAGTTCAATTCCCAGCAACGACATGGTGGCTCAAAACCATCTGTAATGAGGTCTGGTGCCCTCTTCTGGCCTGCAGACATACATACAGACAGAATATTGTATACATAATAAATAAATAAATATTTTTTTTAAAAAAAGAGTAGTATCTAATGTACCAAGATGCTCACTATCATAAAAGGTGTAATAAATATGCAAATACAAAAGTTACCCTGCCCTCTAAGTAGCTCCCAGCTGAACGCTTAAACAGTTTTAAGTCTTACCCATTGAGGTTTGGTGACGTGTGACCTGTTGTTTAATTTTTAGGTGCTCTTTCACTGGGCTGCTACCCACCACTAGAAGGGAACTTAAACCGGAAAATTCTACTGATTCCTTCTTATTTATCTGAGATTGAAATGCTTTTAGCTATTGAAATATTTCTGGTGTCTAATGCTAGCAGTATTCAGAGCCCAGGAACTTCTATACAGGTGCTGCAGATCATTTTGAAAAGGTGGGTTAATAGAACTCCACCCGCTGCATTCTGAACATAGATGTGGCTCCACACTGCTCTAGAATGCGGTGTCTGTGCCTTGTGTTTGTTTATACTCTGTGTGTTTACATGTATATACACATATATTATGAACGTGGATAACATTTAAACTGAGAAAGAACAAGAACTACTTGAAACTAAAACCCACACAAGTTAAAGGGTTGTTGATGAACTTCAGTAGCAGAGTGTAGATGCATGAGAACCAAAATAAAGGCCCAACAAGTTAACCCCAGTAAACAGACATTAATACATGTCATAAGATAGGGATCTTCTTTAAATACCAACAAATTCCTTGTGTTAAAAAGGGTCTTTATCTAAAAACTTTAACTATGAATCTCTTCTTTATTCAAGAAGGAGAAACTGCAGTCAACATCTGTAACAAAATCCCTCAGATCCAGTTGGCTCATGGCAGGTGCTCCCTGACATCTCATACTCAACCGATGAATGTGCTTTCTCCATTTGTTATAAGAGTCATTTGGCCCCGTTTGTTTGTTTGTTTGTTTGTAGACAGGATTTCTCTATATAACAGCCCTGGATGTTCTGGACCTCACTCTACAGACCAGGCTTCTCAGAGATCCGCCTGCCTCTGCCTCCCAAGTGTTGGGAATGAAGGTGTGCACCACCACACCCAGCTGTATAGCCCCTGTTTAACAAGAGGAAATCATTTTACTTGTACTTTTTTTAAAAACCCCTTTGTTCTTATTGCTCTGTTTTTAGCAGGGGATGGGCTTCCTTTCTTTGACACTGCACACTATGTGGCATGAGGTGTCTGAGTTTTATTCTTAAAAGAATTTGATTTCTTCTTGCATCCATTTCCCACACATGCAGCCTCTGTATTCATTGTTGAATGTGAGGGTAGTTGTAGTCCTAGTTCGTGACCAATGACATCCCTAGAGCTTTGATTTTTATGAAGGTCGATATGCTTTGTCTTGCTTGTGTGCTGATCCCTGCCTTGGGGTGCTAACCTCTACTGAATCTTTTTCATTTTTAAACATTGAGAATATAGCACCTATTCAGTTTTCCAATCTTTCAAACTCTAGAGTGCCTCATTTAGTTTAGGAGTCCCCAGAAAGCACTTTTGAAGGGCGAGCCAGTGTTAATTTAGGTAGAACTATTCTTAGAACTCGATGCTCACTGACCCCCAAGGTACCACGAGCAAAAAGCAAGAGCTCCCCCCAGCCAGGCGGTGGTGGCGCACGCCTTTAATCCCAGCACTCGGGAGGCAGAGGCAGGCGGATCTCTGTGAGTTCGAGACCAGCCTGGTCTACAAGAGCTAGTTCCAGGACAGGCTCCAAAACCACAGAGAAACCCTGTCTCAAAAAAACAAAAACAAAAACAAAAGAAAAGAGCCCCCCCCCCCAAAAAAAATGGCTGGGTGGTGGTGGTGCACACCTTTATTTAATCCCAGGACCCGGGAGGCAGAGGCAGGCAGATCTTTGTAAGTTCGAGGCCAGCCTGGTCGACAAGAGCTAGTTCCAAGACAGGCTCCAAAGCTACAGAGAAACCCTGTCTCAAAAAAAAAAAAAAAAAAAAAGCAAGAAAACCATAATATCACATATTTTAAATACTTTTAACTATTTCCTTTATCCAGAAGAAAAGCTACCATAAATTAAGAATTTCATGCCTCTAAACATAATCATATAATTGATGGCAGATGGAGTTTGAAAAAAATTTTAACACCTAATGAAGTACCCAAGTCAGGGCCAAAGAAAACCACACAGTCCTATAGTTGTTACTGAATGTTAGTTGCATGCTAAGTACTTGCTTGAAACTAGAAATAACTAATGCCAAGAGAAAACTAATGTGATTATTAATAATTTAAGATGTATTGCACTTATTCAGCTTAATATTTACAGTTCTTAACTTTGTAAATACAAATAGATAGGTAGCCAGCTGTGTTCTAGATCATTGTCTCTCAAACTACCCATTGCTACTGGGTCCTAATATAAAATGCCTCTCATATTGCAAACCATGGTCCGAAAAGCTTAACATCTCTGCTAAAAGACAGGATGATAGTTTGGAACCAATAAATACAAATGACTCTCCCACAGAAACCACACTGCTTCTGCTGAGAGTCTCTGCTTTTGTGCTTACTTTACAGAACTGAAGAAAGCAAACCTCAAAACAAGGATGAATACCAAGCTGCAGTAGAGAGACTGATCATGGCTGCTCGCATATCGGATCCCAAGCTTTTCATCAAGCACATGACGGTCAACATTTACAAGGAGCAGGTGTACAGTCTGGAGCAGCGCTCTGCCCTCAAGTGGTTGAAAGAGAATTTGAAGTGGGCTGGAAACATTTGGCTTTTCACTAACCATTAGTTAATAAACGTGTTGTTGTTGGTTTTTTTTTTAAGTTCAAGTAATCATTGTTGAAAATAAAAGACAATAAAAATAGCTCTCATTGTATTCAGCATTTGTATCTTATTGACACTAGAAATTATCAAATAGTTTTCAAGTAATAAATTTCATTTGCTTGCAATAGTTTTATTAACAATAAAAAGTGATTTTTAAAATTGCTTTTTTACTTAAATTTAGAAGAACCTAAGTATTAAATTCCTTTTTAATAATGTAGTTCAAAGAGTTGAGAAGCCTTCACTGAATGCAAGACCTCCCGGTGTGTGGGGGGGGGACACGACACAGAACTGGACACAACACAATGACACTGAGAGCCACCAGATACTACAAATGACTTTGCCATAGTCAGGGTTACCACTGCCACAATAAAGCACCCTTTGTTGTCTGAGGTTTCTGTCCTGCGTTGTCCTGCAGTCATTCAGTCCCAAAGAATCACACAGAGGTCTACATCTATTATAAACTGATTGGCCCAGCATCTCAGGCTCTTCTTATTAACTAATTCTTATAACTTAGATTAGCCCATAATTCTGGTCTGAGTTAGCCATGTGGCTCGGTACCTTTTCGGTGAGGCAGTCACATCTTACTTCCTTTGAGGCTGGGTCACAGACTGTGGACTTAAACTTTCCTCTTTCCAGAATTCTTGTTGCCCTGCCTCTACTTCCTGCCTGGCTACTGGCCAGTGTTCATTTAAAATACAAGTGATAGGGCACAGACCATTGTCCCACAGCAACCCACGACCAAAAGCAACTTGGAGATAAAAGGTTTATTTGACTTACACTTCCACATCATAGTCCATACCTGATGGGAGTCATGGCAGGAACCTGAAGGCAGGGGCTGATGCTACTGGCTTGTTCCCCATGGCTTGCTCAGCCTGCTTTCTTAGAGGACCGAGGACCAGCAGCCCACAATGGGCTGGGCCCTCCCCCACTGATCACTAATTGAGAAAACGCCTTACAGCTGGATATCAGAGGTATTTCCTCAGCTGAGGCTCCTTCCTCTCTCATGACTCTAGTATGTGTCAAGTTGACATAAAATTCGCCAGCACAGACTTAAAACACTAAGATTCAGAGAGCATTATACCAAATGTTTACCCTCAACAGTTTTCTTTTAGTGTCCATGACTCTTTATTAACACATATATAAAGTGGGAGCACACACCTGCCACACCCATGTGGAAGTCCAAGACAGCTTTGGGGAATTTGTTCTTTCCTTCCTTCCACCTTTATCTGCTGAGCAACCTGACCAGCACACAACTGTAGGGTTTTGACAATGTGTGACTCGTGCGTTTAGATATTGTTAAAGAAAATATTAAACAAATATGCCAAAAGTTAACTAACAAGGATTGTTCCAAAGCACTAGGAAATCATCTTCAGTATCTGTAGCCTGTTCTCTTTAATGGAATCCTCATTCTTAATACTGTAAACTACAAATTCAAGTCTTTAAGGAAAAAAAAAACCTCTAACTAGGGTCTAAATGGACAAGTGGTGAGTAGGGGGCACAAGGTATTTAAAGGATGATGGAGGTGGGTCTTGTATTAATCTGTTGCTTTCATTGGTTAATTAATAAAGAAACTGCCTAGGCCCATTTGATAGGCCAACCCTTAGGTGGGTGGAGTAAACAGAACAGAATGCTGGGAGAAAGAAGCCGAGTCAGTGAGTCGCCATGATTCTCCCACTCCAGACAGACGCAGGTTAAGATCTTTCCTGGTAAGCCAGCTCGTGGTGCTACACAGAATATTAGAAATGGGTTAGATCAATATGTAAGAGCTAGCCAATAAGAGGCTAGAACTAATGGGCCAAGCAGTGTTTAAAAGAATACAATTTCTGTGTAATTATTTCGGGTAAAGCTAGCCAGGTGGTGGGACGCAGCCCTGCCGCTATTACAACAGAGTGAAAGCTAACTGGGTGAGGGGGACGCAGCCCCACCACTCCTATTTCAACAGAGTGGCGTTCAACGTGATTAATGCCACGTAAAACCTGAGAGGGCTTTAAAAGGACAGAGAATTTAAGACAGCTTTTTGCTGTTTCTGGGTTGCGTGCCACAAAGAAATTGTCCTGACTCAGCAGCAGGAAAAACTGGCTGTTTTAAAATGCCAGCTTTCTGGGCTGTGCCGCAATTGCGATCTCTGTCTGGCTCCTGCGGGAAACAGAGCTTTTGAATGGAGCATTTGGAGTAAAGTGCTATGGCTTGCTTGATGGCAATGTGGACTGCTGTGTGCCTGGAACTGTGTGTGGCTCAGGGGCACCAAATGGCTCTGAGGCAGGAGGGCTCAGCTCCGCCATGCTGAACTGTGCTGGTCTCAGGCAGGAACTACCATAATTACCATAATAACAGTGCAGTTAAGGTTTGGACTGAGCAGGAAACAGGCGGTACCATATTATCTGTACATGGTGCAACTTAAGTTTTTAAGAAGTGCTTAACATTTTAAGAAATGCTCCTGGATAGTAAAAAAAATTACAGATTCACAATAGAACTGATTCAGACACTATTGGATGAATGTACGTAGGCTTGAGAGAGAGAAAAATATATATATAAAGAATAAAGTTAATGTCTTAAAAAAAGGGTAAAGTCTTTAAAGAGACAGAGTACAGATAGTTATAGATTAAAAGAAAGAAAAATAAGCCACGTAAAAATGGAAAATTCACAGAGAGTCTGGATTCTTTTATTATTGTGTTTTCTTTAAAATTTTTGACTGTGAAGGAGCTAAGTGCAGAGAGACATTTCATTATATGGGCTGCCAAGCTAAACCAGAATGGATATAAGGGTATTATGATTTCAGAATTTGGGTCTAAGGATATGATGCTTTGGAGAGGGTCTTCTTTTGTTTTCACAGAGGATGCGACCCTGTGGATTGTGCCTATCCCAATATGGTATGATAGACCACGCCCTCCTGAAAGGTTGCTATGAACACCTTCAGAAAATTACTTCATTCAACTGCTGACTCAGATGACCCTGACACACAGGTTACACCATGAAAGATCTGAATACAGTGCCCCTATTCAGCAGGAAGCAGTTTGGAGAGAAAAAAAAACTGCGCCCATATTCCCAAATATTGTTTATGAATATTCTTTTACATTTAAAGGGGGATATGATATAGATATGAATAATTTGCATTGGTATAGATTTTAAGGTCAATTTTGTTATATGTATATGTATTTCTGATCTTGATTAAGGTATTGTGATTGTGTAGTTCATTTTAAAATGTAATGTAAAATAGGAAATATAGGTTGTTAATGGATAATCATCAATAATAGTCAAGCTTGTAGTCATGTTAGATTTTCTAGATATATAGAGTATATTTCAATTAGATAGGCATTCTTCATATCTTTCAAAGACTACAGAACATGGCATTTAAAATATTTTAATAACCTAGGGCTTTTCATGACAGTGAGACACATCTGCTCCTGGCAGCACCAGCTACTTCAAGAGGAAGATGGGCATCGAAGAGGATCCTTATGGAGTTTGATAGCCATTTGGGCAAGAAACTGCTCTTGCCTGGACTGTTGCATAAACTGGACACAAAGAGCCCACAGAAAGAGGACTGTTGAACTTGCCTAAAGGTGAGATGGTCTTTAGGGGTTCCTGACCTATGAAAGAGTCTACGAGACATTCTGCAGGACACAGCAGAAAGTGAGTGAACTGCTTTAGAATTTCCTGCTTCATGGAAATGTCTGCTGGATACTATGGGCCTGAAGGCCAAAGATGGATGCCCCAACGGTACAGAGGAACTTTGGGTGACTGTACAGGCAGCGAAATGTCTCTGTCATTTCTAGAGTTTTGGATTTCTTGTTTACTTAGGTAATATTATATCCTTCTGGAGTCTTTGATGGAGTTGAAGAATGGTTAGTTATAGTTTTCCATTATTATGATAAAGAAAAATAGATAGAAATATTATAACTGTAATTCTTGCTTGATAACTGTTTTGCTATATGTAATCTTACTATGTTAAAGTGAAAGCCTTTCTTTTTTGTTTTAACAGAAAAAGGGGAAATGATGGAGGTGGGTCTTGTATTAATCTGTTGCTTTCATTGGTTAATTAATAAAGAAACTGCCTAGGCCCATTTGATAGGCCAACCCTTAGGTGGGTGGAGTAAACAGAACAGAATGCTGGGAGAAAGAAGCCAAGTCAGTGAGTCGCCATGATTCTCCCACTCCAGACAGACGCAGGTTAAGATCTTTCCTGGTAAGCCAGCTCGTGGTGCTACACAGAATATTAGAAATGGGTTAGAAATGAGCTAGCCAATAAGAGGCTGGAACTAATGGGCCAGGCAGTGATTAAAAGAATACAGTTTCCGTGTAATTATTTTGGGTAAAGCTAGCTGGGTGGCGGGACGCAGCCCACCGCTCCTATTACAACAAAAGGAGTTCTCAAAATAGATAAAGTCAGTGAGTATCCTTAAGTCTATGGTCCCAGCACTCTTAAGCCTGATTGAAGTGTGGCAGGTACACTGCCAGAGTCACGAGATGAATGCGGCGAGGGAATTCTCGTGGGCAATTACAAACCACGCTCATATAACCTAGCAGCAGGTTGCGGCTGGGAGAGCGAAGATTCATCCAAGAGACAGGACAGGACTGGACTTGGCACTGGGAAAACGCACCAACAGGTAGCATTAGCGAAAGGAGCAGTTACTGTTCCATCTTTTGCAGTTCTGGATATCAAAGTTAGGGCGTGACATAAAGTAGAAAGCCCATGCTAACTGAGAACACTACATTTAAAAATAGCCTAGTAGCACGGAGTGGTAGCTGCAAGTTCAAGGTCAGCATGGGATACAGTGGGAGACGCCTTCTCAAATGGTACTGAGTGAATCCAGACAATGCTAGAGGCAAAGTCAAGTAGGAAATGTAGGCCAGAGAGGAACGGGAGACTTCAAACTCAGCTGTCTCTGGGAAGCAGATCAACACTTCCAACCGCTGCTCAGTGAGGATTAGCGTCAGCAGAGCGCCTCGCGCCGCCGCCCCCCATACCCCTCGGGCAAGGGTACTGCGCACGCGCGCATTCGCCCCGCCCCCAGGCTCCGGCTCCGGCTCCTCCTTCACCTTTGCTCTTCACCTACCCGCCAATCATCTTTCTCCCTCAGACCCAGTCGGCGCCAGAGCGCAGGCTGTGTCTCCCGAAGCCCGCAGGTGGCGGGGTAAGGACACAAACTCCTGCGGCTTTGCAGCGGGGAGGGAGGAAAGCCACCGACAGACGGCCGCAGGCCCGGCCGGAGAGCGGCTCGCCGGCCGGCCGTGCGCAGGCGTTCTGGGAGGAAGGGCCGCTCCGCCGTAGCCAATGAGCACCGGTCCTGCGGCCTGCTCGCCGGTCAGGGTGACCCGGGCCTGTGCGGGCCTGAGGCAGTGGGCGAGGCCTGTCAGGACCTCCTTGCTTAGCACAAGTTGACCAGGGACTGCACCCTTGCCCAGAGCTCGACCTGTGAGTGCCTGAGGCACGGGCGAGGCCTCCAGGTGGGAGCTGGGTTTTGGCTGCTGGGAGAGCCTGGCGGCTGGTGGGGCAGTGGGAGGCCAAGTTGCGGGCCCTCCAGTTCACCGCTAGACCTGCAGTCAAACTGAGTAGTCTCCTAGAGGGGAGGTGGGAAGTGTAGTCCTTGAGAGGGTGCACTACACCACTAAAGAACTTAGTGACTTTGCTAATTAATAGAATTAAAATACAAATTGTGAAGATTCACAGTTATTGATGTGAATATGTGTGGGAGTGGACTTTAAGGGTGTAGGGAAACGGCCAAAGGAAACGCGATCAGGCGGAATTGATCAATGTGGGGACCACTGAAGGTTTAACATAGAGGTCATATAGTTGTCGTCTTTTAAGGTATCAAAAGCTTGGTTGCTTGGTTGACTGAAGGAAGCATTTATCCCCAGATGGCCTTCTGAAAAGGAACTGGAGATGCCTGATACCCCTTGGCGTAGTGTTGATGAAGGGTACGCTGTGAAAAATCTAGTCCTCCATCGTGGGAAGGACCAAAAGACTGCATGCCCTACACTAATCCTTAGGATGCAGATGGGTTGAGGGGCACCAGCAGGTCGGAAGAGCCTTGGGTAACTCCTTTTCTCCTGCCAGTTCTTAGGGTTGGCGACTGACACTCAGCTGGATGACTTACATTCAGTGAATTTAATTGGACCCTGGATACACAGCACCAAGGCCTGTATATAGGTGAGGCTGGGCCAGCAGTACCAGTATCCTTGAAATGAAGTGTTTGCAACCATCCTGTTTTCTCCTGTGCCTTTGACCTTCAAGATGCAATTGTGTGGATCTCCAGCAAGAGATATAAAAAGGAAGCTAACGAACTTGTTATCCATTGATTTATCTAATACTGTTCCCCGATTTTGCTGTTCTTGTTTACTTTTTACCCTACTCTAAGTAGGGAGCCTAAAAGCAACGGAAAAAGTAATGTCTGGTCTCAGGGTGAGAGGGTGCATGCTTTTAATCCCAGCGCTCCAGAGGCAGAGGCAAATGGATCTCTATAAGCTGGATGGTATCCTGGTCTCCATAGTGAGCTCCAGGCCAGCCAAGTCTACACAGTGAGATCTTGTCTACAAAAACAAAGATAAGAAAGAAATGCATGGTTTTACCATTATTTGAGAGAACAAATTTCTTCTAAAACCTCATTATAGTTACAAAGAATAGTTACACTTTACTGAAGTGAGAATAGTGTGAGGCTTAGTTAAAATAAATTACTTTCAAATACAAATAGTGCCAAGAGCTGAAGCTCAATCTTGAAGATCTCTTATTTGACAACTTCAGTACTTGTCAAACATACTGGCCGGAGACAGTTGGGTCTGCACAGCAGTTCCAGGCCAGACTGAGCTACAGAGAGTGTTGCAGACCTCGGGGAAGAAGGGGAAGGAATGAAACAGAAGGCATTATCACTATCAAGTAGGTCCAAGAACTCATTTACACTGGTGTGTAATTGGCTACCTTCTATCCACATAGCAGACCATTTGTTGGGACAAAGCATTCCAGGGTGACCTCTCCCATTACTCTGTACGAGTCTAAATCATTGCTTTTGCTGCTTTGTTCTTTGGTTGTCTGCTTGTGTCTGTGTCCCTCTTCTCCACCCCCTCTTCCTGCTCTAAGTTTAGTGCGAACAGCAATCTTCTCAATGCTTGTTTAGTGTTTTACCTTGGAGCTGACACAGCACTCGGTGAATGCTCATCGGTACAGTGGTGAGGTAGGAATCAGAGTGCTGGGAGACAGTGTCTGCAGTCGCCGGGTCCTGGGGCTGCGTAGGTGGGCTAGGCTTTTGAAGCTAGTGTCGCTAGCATAGCACAGCCCACAGTCCTCGGTGTTGCCGTCTGTAGCGGTGGAAAAGACAGTCCCTGGCTGCTGGCTGTGCAGACCGAGTTCAGCCAGAGATTTTACTCAGCTGAAGCTGAGATCTTGATTTACACTGCAGAAAAAGAATTTCAGGGTAAGACAATATGAAGACAGGCTAAAGTTTATTTTTTTATTTTTTTTGTTTTTGTTTTTCGAGACAGGGTTTCTCTGTAGCTTTGGAGCCTGTCCTGGAACTAGCTCTTGTAGACCAGGCTGGCCTCGAACTCACAAAGATCTGTCTGCCTCTGCCTCCCGAGTGCTGGGATTAAAGGCGTGCGCCACCACCGCCTGGCTCAGGTTAGAGTTTATTAAGAAAAGATTTTCATATAAATATAAGGGTATATATAACAAGAAACTTATTTCTCCTCACAAAGGTAATAATGATAGGAAGTTCATATTATATGTCAAAAATGCATGACCCTGGCCTGGGAAGATGGGTCCATGTTTCCCTGGATAACATATTCCAGTGTAGAAGCAGTTATGTGAGCTTTCAGTGACGGGATGAAAGAGTCATCAGTACCTGGTGGCACTGTCTGAGAAGGCTGTGGACTCTCTGGGTAGGAGGCGGAGCCTTGTTGGAAGAAGTACATCACCAGCCACTGCACCCCACTTTCTGTTCTTTCTGATCCCTCCTGCCACCATGCTTCCCTGCCGAGTGCTGTCTTACTGCTGATGGACCACATCCCCTTCTGGAACTTAGCCAAAAAAAAACCACCTATTTCTCCTTATGTTGCTCTTGTCAGGATATTTTTGTAGCACAACAACAGAAAAATAACGAGTTTTATATATGTTTTATTAGGTTAATACTTAAGCATTTCATTTTTTAGGATAGTAACATAATGGTTATATCTCGAATTTCACCTGTTCAGCTCTTCTGTTTGCTTGTTCATCTGTCAGGCAATTAATGGATACTTGGAGGTTGGCGTACGTATTCAGAAATGTTTTGCCACCTGAAGCCTTTGAGGAGGTAAGCCCTGTGGTCCACTCTGTTTCTTTAGGGGAAGGTCTGTTATGTATTGAGCTCATTTCAGCTTGTTTTTCAGATCCTGAAACTGTCTCATTTTATGGTTTTAGGCAGGAACAACAACAACAACAAAGAGATAAAATTCATCTGCGCAGCCAAATTGTCTAAGGCTCCATTCAGAGCAGGAGATAGCAGATCCTCACAGGATTGTTCTGTCTGGAAGACTAAAGATTAAACCGCCCAGCACAGCATTATGTTCCCCAACTATAGAGCACAAAGCTTGGTGTTTTAGAGTTTAAGAGACAATGACTATAATAAGAACACAAATTCCTCCTCCTTGTGCATAGTAGATACACAGCAGTTATACAAATAAGTACACGTGGATGGGGACGTTTGTGCACAGTGGAAGGATGGGGCTTAGAAATCAGGTAAAAGGGCCAGGCGGTGGTGGCACACGCCTTTAATCCCAGCACTTGGGAGGCAGAGGCAGGCGGATCTCTGTGAGTTTGAGACCAGCCTGGTCTACAAGAGCTAGTTCCAGGACAGACAGGCTCCAAAACCACAGAGAAACCCTGTCTCGAAAAAGAAAAAAAGAAAAGAAAAGAAATCAGGTAAAAGGAGAATAAGGAGGAAGATTGAGGGCTTAGCTGAGGGCTCTGCGGAAGGGGTGGTGAGACAAAGTCTCGTGTGGCTCAGGCTGACCTCACACTTATTACGTAGTCGTGGCTTGGTCTTGAATTCCTGGCCCTCCCTTTCTGCCACGCTGGAATCAGACTTCTGCCACCACACTCAACGTTTCTGTAAGGAATGTTTGAGAGTAAGTTGGAAAGATTGATTAAAAATAATTACTGAAGCTTTTAAATATAAGACTCAGAAATGGATCTTACCCTGTAGGAACTGGAAGCCATCAAAAGGTGTTTGTGTAAGGAATACAGTAGCATGTGTCATGCTTTGAGAAAAGTCAGCCTCAGTCTGGTAGCAGAGAAAGTATTGACTCTAGAATTAGTTGATTCTGGAATCACTATCATCGTAACAGTACAAAACCATTTCCAAGGACTTTGCAACCTGATTGGTTGCAAAGCGTGCCCAAGACTTCTTTTTAGAATAATTAGGATGGAAAATGTAAATTGCAGTATTAACCAATAGGCACCGTGGAATTGCTTCCCAAGAATCGTAAGTCATTTCCTTTGAGCTCAGAAACGTAGTATTATTGAAGTATTTATTGAGGAAAACAAAAGGTACTTTAAGAACAGTCCAGACAGTTTGGGACACAGTTTAAGAAAGAGAATGTCACCTTGTCTGACTGGAATGTGTTTCCGCTCTAGAGCCTCCAGTTAGAAACCAGACAGACTGCAGCAAATCTGCTTCTGTGTTGTTGCTATGGTTTTTCTTCTCTCGGTGCTTGTAGGTTGGCTGTCACATGCATGGTAGATGTGTGCTTGTCCCAGAGAGTAACACCTGTGTCTGACAGGTTCTGCCTGAAGAAGATCCTCCCTCATTGGCTTCCCTCCTATCGGGCTCTGTCAGGAGCAGAAGCCGTCAATGCCTTAAGGCCTTTCTACTTTGCAGTTCATCCCGATTTCTTTGGACAGCACCCCAGGGAAAGGGTAAACACTTAAATACTTTTTTTTAACTCGTCTATATGTCTGGTTGATTTACCTTTGAGCCAGTATAATAAATAAAGTTCTGTAGGTTTTGGATTATCCTGTCATGGTAATATTTGACACCGAAGCAATACTTACTTGAAAAATTAAGGTTTCACATTAATAAATTTAGCAAATATTTATAATGTTAGAAACTGAAGCCATTGTTTATTCAAAGCTGTCATTATTTCTATAAACAATAAAGTTGCCACATAAATTCAAGAGTCTACTAATCATGTTTCCTGTACTAGTTTTTGGAGTAAAACGGAAGACTTGAGGAAAAAACCTTTCTTACCTGATGGAGCCTTTCTCTGAGGATGCGCTAGGCAGATTGTCAGTGCCTGGGGATTTCCCAGCATGCTGTGTGCTGCCAAGCTGGTGCTGTGTGCTTTGTGCTCAGGGGGTACAAACTGACAAAAGCCCTGGGGAAAGCTCAGAACCGTGAAGATTTTTTAACATTAGATGATGATACCACAGAGCTAAGAGCATTAGCGTTCTCATTGGTCCCTTTATTTTCATTAACATTGATCCCTGATTGAACCTGAAATACTAAACCCTGGGCACCAGGCTCAAGCAAACGTCCCTGCTCGGTGGCACACCTTGAACATGGCTGCACATCACTACTGGGCATGAAGACCTGGCTGTGAGTCTGCGCTGTGGAGCAGCCAAGCGCTTGCCATGTGGCCTGTCCACTGCCAGCAAACCTGGTCTAGTAAACCTTGCGTATACCAGCCCTTCTGAGATCTGTGAATCGTAGCAGTCCATTGGGGACGCTCACTGAGCTCTCAGCTTGGACGGCCCTTGCAGATAACCCAGAAATGCCTCACCTCTCCTTTCAGTGAGCTCTCCCAGGCTGCCTTCCTTTCCAGTATTCCCTCTTCTTACCTATTAGTATTTTCTCTATTTCTGTGTTCCTTCCCGTGTTCCCCGCCCCATCTTACTTAATAGGTTTATTGTTTGTCTCCTGTCATCAGTGAAATGCAGGGTCCACGAAGGCTTCTAACCCAACTGACCATTACGCAGCATAGACTCTTCCCTGGCTCACCAAAAGCTTGCCCTCTGCAGAGGACAGATGCAAGCTCCAAGTACTTGTCACTTCCTTCTCCAAGTGCAGGATTTCACACTGGCACCCACTGGTGTGGTTCTTTTCCTTTTAATACCCCAATTTTAAAATATGTGATACTAATATATTTTAAAAAAATCACAGCAAGGGGGCTGGAGAGATGGCTCAGAGGTTAAGAGCTTTGCCTGCTCTTCTAAAGTTCCTGAGTTCAATTCCCAGCAACCACATGGTGGCTCACAACCATCTGTAATGAGGTCTGGTGCTCTCTTTGGCCTGCAGGCATACACACAGACAGAATATTGTATACATAATAAATAAATAAATAAATATTTTTTTAAAATCACAGCTAAATACAAAGTTCACTTAAAAATCTCAGTCTGGTCCCTATTTCCTTTATCCCATTCCTGTTCACTTCCTATTGATCTTTGCTTTTGTTGACTTCTGGGTTACCCTTCCATTGTTTCTTTTGACAGAAATGAAAACATCAAAAGTAACTTTGAAGATTGCAGTTTTATTTTGGATAGAGTTTGGGTTTGGTTTTGAGACAGGGTGTCACTATGTGGCTTAGGCTACCCTCAAACTCAAGACATTCCTTCACCTGCCTTAACTTCCCAAATAAGGGGATTCTGGTTTGTACCACAAAACTCTAGTCCACTTGCTTTGTTTTGGTTTGTTTTGTTTTTGTTTTCTGAGAGTGCCTCACGAGTAACTCAAGTTGACCTCAGACTTGCTATGAATCCCAGTACCTGTTCTGCTACCAGAACCTCCAAACTCACCCAGCTGCTGGTATTTTAGGAGTGCACCCCTGCATGCAGCAAGATTTAGTTCAGTCATAGGAAGGTACCCAAACTTGCCTAGGGATTCTCCTGAACAGGCATGTCATTTAGTAAGTTCTAGAAACAAATATGCAAAGTGATTTCTACTCTCAAGTATTGTGTTCAGGAAAAGAGATTTAAATAGTCAATTGTTATTGCCAGACATGCACACCTTTAATTCCAGCAGGGCCAGGCAGACAAGGCCTTGTTTCAAAAACACCAGCAGAAAACAAACAAACAAACAAAAAAACACCAATTGTTATTGATCCATGCCTGGAAATGTGCAACTTCACAGCCTTCTGGAGACTCAGAGAAACCTCAAATTCAACTTCAAGGCCATCCTAGGCTTAATTGAGAGACTTAAAAAAATAACAATAATAAGGCTAGCAAGATGGCTCAGCCAGGAAAGGCCTTTACTGTCAAGGTGGTCAACCTGAGCTCAATCCCTATGTCCATGTGGTGGGAGAAAAGAATGGATTCCTGGAAATTGATCTCTGACTTCCACACATATGTGTAACACGCACACACACACACACACACACAAAGTAAATATAACAAAAGGGGCAGTTATTGTTCACATCATTCTGTTATCAACAGTACTTCTTTCTTATATAGCAATTGTCCTTGAAATCCCTCTGTGTCTGTCCTCTCTATCCTGCTTCCCTTCTGCGGACTGTGTAGTCCTCCAGTAATTGAGAAGTTGCCGTGGTCATACACGTCGAAGAGCCCATTAAAGCCCTTTACTATAAAATAAGCTATATTTTCTCCTATTTAGTTATGTGCCTTTATGACATTGCTTACTACGTGTATATGGATTTTTCTTAGTTTTTCTAACTTTTTTTTATTAAAAAAATGTATCTCAATGGTCTGTTATGGAGATACTAATAGAGATAATAGATCCAATTATATGATCATTAATTTATTGCTTTTGGAGAGGAGTCAAAACTGAGCTGCTCTTACTCCTAAGTGAAGAATGAATTCAGTCACCCTTTACCCTGATGCTTCCATGGTTCTGTGTTGTGTCTCAACTTCAGCTGTTATCCATCACACACCCTGGAATGTGGAGCTAGCTTTTTTTACCAAACGGCTAAGAGATCCCAACATTTCCTTAAGGCGTGTGCGTGTGTGTGTGTATACATCTGTGTCAGTGTTAGGGTGAGTGAGTGCAGGAGCTCATGGAGGCCAGAGAAGAGCATCGGATCCCCTGGAGATGGAGTTACAGGCAGTTGTACGCTGTCAGCTGGGTGCTGGGAACTGAACACAGGTCCTCTGCAAGTGCTCTAAACCACTTAGCCTCCAGGTCTCCGGTTTTTGTTTGTTTGTTTTAAGACAAACACTGTGTAGGTCTCACTGTGTAGCTCAAGCTGGCGTGGAACTTGGAGCTCACTGTGTAGACCACTATGTAGGCTAGCCTTGAACTCACAGGGCTCTGGCTGCTTTTGCCTCCAAGTGCTGGAATAAAAGCCATGTGCCACAATGTCAGGTTCCCTCCACATTTTTAACAGTAGATTACGTACTATCTTCAATACATTTAAGGACCACAAATAATTTCTTCTTTCTTTATTCACATGTAAATGCCCTTATGGTTTGTTTTTGGTTTTTCCCTAGGAAATCAATGAAAATTCTCTTAAGAGATTAAGTGTCTACTTAGAAAATCTCCAGAAACCAGGTTTCAAGTCTCTGAAACCAACTCAGCTTACATTTTATATAAGAGAAAAAACAGCTCAGAACTCCTCGGAAGACCAGGAGCCTATCAGTACCTCTGGTAAGTTGTTCTGTTTCTAGTGTGTCCCTTTCCAGCTTCAAGTAAAACGTGTTCATTATGTCTGACATTGCCAGAATACCTTTGGATGAAAGCCTTGATTGTTGAAAAATATCATATAATTGATTTCCTAGAATTAGATTCTGTTCCTACCCGCATATTTTTAAACATTTTATTTTCCTGAAGTATTCCATCCAAATGTTAGGGTTCATGCCTTTAATCCCAGTACTTGGGAGGCAGAGGCAGGCGGATCTCTGTGAGTTTGAGGCCAGCCTGGTCTACGTAGTGAGCTCTAGACCAGCCATGATGGTGTGTAGCCAAACCCTAGAATGAGGCCCTGTACCAAACAACAAAAGCCCCAAAGTATTCCTGTTTATGGTCTCCCAAATCTCATGTTGGTCTGAGTGTGAGGCATGTCTGTTACATTCACACTTTGAAACCTACAGTGTTCCTTCTCTTACTGTCCCTGTGAAGGTAGAATGTTTAACTGTTTGTGACCTACTGACATCTGCCCTACTTTCAAAGACCACAGAGACAGAGTAGGGTCTTGAACTCAAGTCTCTAAACTTCCACCTCATGCTGTTTCTACACATCCTTCTCTCTAAGCACCTACTTTCCCATCAGAATGAAGTAAGGTTGACAAGTAGGACCTCTAGCTGTGACTGCATACCTGTTACTCCAGTGTGGTGATATTGTGTTTGTGCTGTAACAAATAACACTTACCTGAGGATCAGAGTGTGGAGCTAAACCACTAGTTAGCCATGGAGGCCAGGCAGAGGTGGTGCACACACCTTTAATCCCAGCACTCAGGAGGCAGAGGCAGACAACTCTGTGAGTTCAAGGCCACCCTGGGCTACACTAGATTGACCCAGTCTCAAAAGAAAAAGAGCCAGGAAGTGGTGGCTCACACCTTTGATCCCAGTAATTGGTAGTCACACACGTTTAATCCTAGGAAGGTGGAGACAGGAAGGGATATGGCTGGGCAGAAAGAGGAATATAAAGTGGGAGGAGACAGGTGCTCAAGGCATTCAGTCTGAGGACTTGCAGAGACAGGATACCCCATTTGGTCTGAAGATTTCACAGAGGTTAGAACTAGTGGCTGCTGCTCTGCTTCTCAGATCTTTCAGCTTTCACCTCATAATATCTGACTCCAGGTTTTTGTTACTAAGACCAATTAGAAATCGTGTTACACCCCAGTCCTTGGAATGCTAATGTAGGAAGACTGAGTTTGAAGCCATCCTGGATGGTCAGAGGAAGATCCTGTCTCAAAAATAGACAAAAAAAAAAAAAAAAAAAACTGTGAAGAGCTGGATATGTTGGCATGCCCGTGTACCTAGCCCCCAAGAAGCTCAGGCAGGAGAACTTCTACCAGAAGGAGATTGGCCTGGGCTACATGACAAGATTCTGCCTTTTAAAAAAATGTAAAGGCCTGCCCTGTCCCTTCTTGAAATATCTGTCCTTTTGGTTATCCTTGAAGAAATAGCTTTATTTTTAAAAGACTTTTAAATAGTTTAAGATTCATTGATTTAAAAGGTCTCTGAGACATAGAAAATACTTAAACTTCTGCCTGTGATTCCTGACTCTATTATTATTAAAATGAGAGTTGCGGTATTGCATAGAAAACCCCTCATAGCCGGGCGGTGGTGGCGCACGCCTTTAATCCCAGCACTCGGGAGGCAGAGGCAGGCAGATCTCTGTGTGTTCGAGACCAGCATGGTCTACAGAGCTAGTTCCAGGACAGGCTCCAAAGCCACAGAGAAACCCTATCTCGAAAAACCAAAAAAAAAAAAAAAAAAAGAAAGAAAAGAAAAGAAAAAGAAAACCCCTCATAGTCCCTCAGAACCTCAGATGGAAAGAAGGGCTCCATCTCAAAACCATGATCAGGAAAGTAGGTTTTCTCAGGGTGAGGCTCATCCATTGCCTTCTGAGTGAACTTAAATTCAGGAAATCAACTGCGTAGTTTGTGGTGGGAACTGCATTCGAGCTCTCCCCGTAATGGAAAGAGAGAGAGAGAGAGAGAGAAAAGAAAAGCCTCTCTTCATGTTAAAGATGACTTCCTAGCCAGCCTAAGGACTAGCATTTGATAGTGTCTTTCATTCTCCCATGATTGACTGTGGGAGGTCAAAAGTCACACATTCTTTATCTCGGCAGTTTCTCTATCTGACTCAAGGTTTTATTCAAAATAGCCAGGAACCCAGCATGGGGAGCCTGAGAGAGGAGAATTATGGGTTCCAAACCAGCCTGGATTACAGATTGTAGTAATTTATAAAGCACTTTATACACCAAAGAAATCAGAGTATCGCCGGGCGGTGGTGGCGCACGCCTTTAATCCCAGCACTTGGGAGGCAGAGGCAGGCGGATCTCTGTGAGTTCGAGACCAGCCTGGTCTACATAGTGAGTTCAAATCAAGCCTACAAAATGAGACCCTGTCTCAAAAAGAAACTGGAAGAAAAGCTTTTTCAAGCTCTACTGTGAGCTATGTAAATTCAGACTATTCCATCTTAGTGCTGGAATTGAACCTAGGGCCTCACAAACTTAGCCAAGTGCTTCACTCATGAGTGCGGTTATCCCAGCCCCACATACACTCTTAGAATGTACCTCGTGATGATCTCATCAGAAGCACTGTTGTAATAGGAGCGGCGGGGCTGCGTCCCTGGCACCCGGCCGCCCACATGGCTAGCTTATGCCCCGAAATAATTACACGGAAACCGTATTCTTTTAAACACTGCCTGGCCCATTAGTTCCAGCCTCTTATTGGCTAGCTCTTACATATTGATCTAACCCATTTCTAGTAATCTGTGTAGCCCCACGAGCTGGCTTACCAGGGAGGATCTTAACCTGCGTCTGTCTGGAGTGGGAGAATCATGGCGACTCCTGACTCGGCTTCTTTCTCCCAGCATTCTGTTCTGTTTACTCCACCCATCTAAGGTTTGGCCTATCAAATGGGCTAAGGCAGTTTTCTTTATTAGTTAACCAATGAAAGCAACAGATAAGATACAAGAACCACCTCCATCAAAGCACTACTGGCTGTTCTTCCAGAGGACCTCTGTTCAATTCCAAGAATCCACATGGCAATTACAGCAGTCTGTAACTCCAGTTCCAAGGAGATCATACACCTTCTTCTGGCCTCCCTGTGCACCAGGAATACATGTAGTACACTTACACACACACACACACACAAAATCAATTAAAAAAAAATTTTAAAGATGAGCTTCTGTGACCACCACTAGGTAGATGTAGCTTGGGCCTTCCCTTAGCAGGCACTGCCAATGCAGGCATCCCCGTGTGCCCTTCTTTCTGCTAGAAACTTTGTGATGGACATGGAAGCACTTCCCTCTCTTTGGTAGCAAGGTTCATGGGCAGCACTGAAAACCATCTCCATCCCTTCTCAGCTAGGGTGAGTGTCCTCACTGGTGACAAACCGGAAAGGAATCACGGAGATGGGAGAAAGGAATCACAGCTGCTGTGGAACTTGGAAGAGGGAGTGGTTTCCATTTGCTGGGGTGATTTTTAATGGCTAATAAAATGTTTTTAAAGATTTTAACTCTAAATTGTTTCATGAAAAATGATTCTAAGGTAAAACAAGTAATCGTCTGTATTAATTGTTTGGGGAATTATATTCTCTAGGATTTCGAGCAGTCAGATTTACTTTGCACACCAGCGATCTGCTAAGCACAGTATTGTATATTCTCAACTCCTGCAGTTTGTCTGTTGAACACGTCCAAAGCTTGAATACTACTAACGTGCATTCCCAGCCTCTCCAGGAAGCTACAGGGATGCCAGACAGACCCATCAAATGGCATAAGTCCTACTATTCCTTCACTGGGTTCAAGGACCCTGACGAAGACCTACACGTCTCAAGAGTGGAAACAACCCTAATGTAAGTCAAAGGTTTTATTTCAACAGCCTCATGTAGTTTATGTTTAAATGTGTTCTGGTTTTATAGGAAAAGAAATTTTAGTAATATTTTTAATACAGAAACCATGAGAAAAGATATTTCATGTGTCTTGCTTAAAGTTGCAAAAATACTTCCATTTTGTTATTGTTTAATACCAACTACATGTAAAAGATTTAAGTTTTTGTTTTGTTTTATTTTTTTAATAAGTTATTTAGCCATTTTATGTGCATTTGTGTGAAGGTGTTAGATCCCCTGGAACTGGAGTTACAGACAGTTGCAAGCTGCCCTGTGAGTGCTGGGAATTAAATCGGATCCCCTGGAAGAGCATTCAGAGCTCTTAACCTCTGAGTCATCTCACCAGCCCCAAGATTTAAGTTTTTTAAATCAATTATTTGCATGTTAGGCATTGCCAGTCTATATGGAGGGTTCAAAGGTAATTGACTTTAACAAAAATTACTTACAGAAAAGCACACCAGTTGTAGTGACACATGGCTGATCCCAGTCGGGAAGGAGGAGAGGTGAAGGCAGACCACTGTGGATACGTAATGAATCTCTGTCTCGGAATAAACAGACAGACAGACAGACAGACACACAGATGGATAGATTAGATAGATAGATAGATAGATAGATAGATAGATAGATAGATAGATAGATAGATAGATAGAAGATAGATAGATAGATAGATAGATAGATAGATAGATAGATAGATAGATAGATAGATAGATAGATGGGAGATAGCTTTATAAAATATCATCTTAAATGGATGATTGTAAAAGAATGTTTTTAAATTATAACTAGATATGGGCAGGGTGTACAGTGCTTTCCTTTCATCTCAGCATTTGGGAAGCAGGGGCAGGAGGATCTCTGTGAGTTCAAGACCAACTGGGTCCACATACTTGAGTTCTGAGGCCAGCCAGGGCTACATAATGAGACTCTCTCTCTCTCTCTCTCTCTCTCTCTCTCTCTCTCTCTCTCTCTCTCCTCCCCCTCCTCACTCTCTCTCAATATATGTGTGTGTGTGTGTATGTATACACATATTATACATATATGTATATATAATATAAAATGTATGTGCGTGCATATGAAATATTTGGCACAGAAAACTATGAAATAAATTTGGAGGTGGGAGGTGTAGCTCAGTGGAAGAGCACTAGGAAAACAACATAAATCTTGGTTGGAATAAATACAATGTGATGGGCTGAAATGTCAGCAAATCGAGTGTCACGTGGAAATGTAAAGTCAGTGCAGTCTGTAGTGACAGACGTGACTTAGCAGTGGAAGGATCGCCAGGTACCTTCTTGTTAACTTCGTTAGCACTGACTAACAACACCTGCTGGGTTTCCTCAGAATATGCCTGTGTCCGTGTGACCCATGCTGCTGTGGATTCTCTATGTCCTCAAGACACACTTTGTTTTCCATTCAGACTCTGTGCCTTGAAGAGGAGAGCAGCTTTGTAAACTACTGTTTCAGGGATCAAAGTTAGGGAAAATCAGTCCAGGTGTCAGTAGCTGTTTGTCCTGGCATGGTGGCGAACCTGTCGTTGCTTAAATAGACTCTTCCTTGTGTCATAGATGAAATTAATAATGACATAGCATATGGTAGATGTCTAACATTATACAAAGGGCTTTACATGGCTTGAAAACTGGTGTCTCAGATTTACGTGAACCCATTATAAGGCTCTGTGGAGTTTGAGTGTTGTTTAAGCAAGTGTACCTTTCTGACAGAAGTGTAGTTCCAAGCCAAGTAAGATGAGAGCAGACAGTGTTGCGAGAGAAGGACCCTGAACGTGAACCACAGTGTGGACCAAATGAGAGCTGACACTAACGCTAAGTCTGACGCTGATGCTGATGCCAACACTAGATTTATGAGTACACCTGTACTTTTTGCTTTGTTTTGTTTTTGAAACAGGGTCTTACTACTTACCCTGGGCTAGGCTAAAACTCTCAGTACAATCCAGGGTGATCTTGAACTTCCAGAAATCCAGCTGCCTTTCCCTCCGGAGTACTGAAATTAAAAATGTGTGCTAACATGCACAGCCTGGACCCCTGTTTTTGTTTGTTTGTTTTGTTTTTGAGCCTGGGTCTCTCTACATAGCCCTGACTGTTCTAGAATTTACTCTGTAGACTAGGCTGGCCAAGATCCTCCTACCTCCACTTTCAGAGTGCTAGGATTAAAGGCCTGGACTAGTACTCCTGGCTTGGGAACTTAGTAGTCTTAAAAGGGGGGGTGTGGGCAGGATTAATTGTAAATCAAAAAATAATGGGCATATTTACCTAGGAGTAAGGACCCATTTTCTCATTCTGCCATGCAAAACCCTTCATGGTCTTTCCCCTCTTCCCTTTCTTTGCTCCTCAGTATCCCCCCACCCCCTGCCCATAGAACCATCTCTGTGTACGGCTGGGTCATCTGTGGATCTCAGCCCCCCCCCCCCCCGCACCCTCCCCAACCCCGCGGTAGAACCATCTCTGTGGACGGCTGGCTCATCTGTGGATCCGTGTGCACTTGCCTGATTGGTACACCCTCCCTTCTTACTCATGTGTCTCAGGCTCGGGTCCACGCTGCCCGGTACCTAGAACCTTCCAGCTAAAGTTGATTTCTGAGTCACCTTTTTCTTTCTGATACTCTGTTCTCCTTTTAGGTAAATCTTTACAACACCATGCTGTGTTATAGGATAAATATTTGTTAGATAAATTCATAATGATTTCATTGTTTTGCAGGTTTTAAACTTTAAAGCTTTAGCTCACTCTAAAATAGTTGATTGAGGGCTGGAGAGATGGCTTAGTGGTTAAGAGCATTGCCTGCTCTTTCAAAGGTCCTGAGTTCAATTCCCAGCAACCACATGGTGGCTCACAACCATCAGTAGTGGGGTCTGGTGCCCTCTTCTGGCTTGCAGACATACATGCAGACAGACTATTGTATACATAATAAATAAATATTTAAAAAAATAAGAAAGACTGGATTTTTAAAAATAAATAAAATAGTTGATTGAAGCATCTTCTGTCTAAAGGCTTTGTCAGGCACATTTGAGCTCTCTTTAGCATGACTTTTATTACATCTTATCGTGGACATACCCCACAGTTTTTCAGGCATCCCCGTGAAATATGAGTGCCCTGTTTACTCTTTAAATTGTTTCTCTCCTCCTGGAGCTTTCGTTTGTACTGGTGTGCTGGATGGCTACCCACTCCCACATCTGAATTGTTCCCCTTGGCTCATTCTGTGAAAACGATCACATACACACACTACATGCATTACTTTTTCACCACCCACAAACTCTACATAAGTATCTTATTTCTCTAGATTTCCTTTGGAGAGCTGGAGACTGCAGGCAGTGCCATGCATACCTGGTGAGACTGCTTAGCACAGCAGGAGACACCATCCAGGGAGGGCAGTGCCCCTCTGGATGCTCCTTCTGAGACCCACCCTGCTCTCATCCTCAAAGCATTTTTTAACATTTATTTTTCCTTATAAGCTTATTGAGGAAAATATTCTAAGAAATAAGAATAAGAGCTTATTTTATACTGACCCTATTTAATTATGTAGTCGATGAAATTGAGACAAGTCTTTAGCTGGGCACTGGGCTGGGTGAAAAGAAAGGGAGGCCCACTTGGATATATTCTGGGCACACTGTCACTAAAGAACTAGAGTGGTAAGGTCTAGCCCACAGACAGATTAGGCAGAGAGATGAGGAGTTGGCTTTGAGAGCACAGGGTACTGCAACCTAGTATTAAAATCAAAGATTAATTAAAATGAAAGGTTCTGCCATTTTGGAATCCACAAGGCAGTTTTTCATCTCCTTCCTTAGGATACATCCGCGCAGTGTGCATCTCACAGCCGTGCGTGACCCACGTATGCTCACTGTGAGCTGCATGGTTCTCAGTTCCGCCCTCAGCTGTTGTGTGCAGAGTAATGAGCTCCTGCAGCCAGCAGTAATGTTCTTATTAATTAATCAATGTTCTCCAGTAAACAGTTAAAGGCTTAGAAGACTCTTCACATTCTTCTTGGTTGTTTCATCTCTAAACATAGGGACAGGTATGGTCTGATTTAATTTTTGTAATACTGAAAAGAAGCTGCCATAATTGAACATGCAAGGGTGGACAGCCTCTTGAAGTGGGCTTGTTAGAAGTGAAGCTCTGGGAGGCTGGAGAGATGGCTCAACAGTTAAGAGCATGGCTGTTCTTCCAGAGGACCCAGGTTCGATTCCCAGCACCCACATGGCAGCTCACAACTGTCTGTAACTCCAGTTCCAGGGAACCTGACACCTTCACACCAATGCACATAAAATAAAGTTAAACAATTATTTTAAAAAAAAAAAAAAAAACAGAAGTAAAGGTCAGACTGAAAATTCAGGTTAACAGTGGACTTCTGGTTAGTTTGTTTTATTTTTGTTTGCGGTCCTAGGAATGGAACTAGGGCCTTGCTTGCTCTAGGCGGGTGTTCTGCCACTGGCCTCCATTCCCACCCCCGTGTGCTGTCTCTGGTTCCGGTCTAGGTCCTGGCTAGGTAGCAATGGGCAAAGCGCAGTGAAAAAGCTGAAGAACAGCTTGCCTCTTAGGAAGGAGCTAGATCGTCTGAAGAAGGAGCTGTCTGACCTTCTGCAGCTTTCAGATATCAGGTAATAAAGTGTCCTGGCTGTCTTACTGTCCTGGTCCTGTAAAAAGACATCATGACTAAGCAGTTCACAAAAGAAAACATCTAATTGGGAGTTGCTTACAGTTTCAGAGGGTGAGTCCATGACCGTCATGGTGAGGAGCATGGCAGACAGGCATGGTGCTGGAGCAGTAGCTTGGAGCTTAGATGTTGAGACAGCCATGAGGCAGAGAGAGGGGACTCACTAGGAATGACCTGGGCTTTTTAAACCTCAAAGCCTGTCCCCAGTGGTACACCTCCTCCAACAAGGCCACATCTCTTAATCTTTCTCAAGTAATTGCATGAAGTGGTGAGCAACAATTCAGACATATGAACCTGTGGAGGCCATTCTCATTCAGACCTCCACACTAGTACACACAATCAAATATGCAGGAATGAATTAGCTCAGTTAATAAAGTGCTTGCTTAGGACACACTGGGCCCTGGGTTTCATCCCCGACACCACAATAGCTGGGTGTGGTGGTGCGCACTTGCGATCGCACCGTTATGGAGATAGAGGCAGAATGACCAGACAGTGATGGGAATCTTTGGCTGTAAAGCAAGTTTCAGACTAGCCTGAAACTAATGAGACCGTGTCTCAATATATATATATGTGTGCATATATATATATATATTTTTGCCAGGCAGTGGTGGTGCATGTCTTTAGTCTCAGCACTCGGGAGGCAGAGGCAGGTGAATCTCTGTGAGTTGGAGACCAGCCTGGTCTATAGAGCGAGTTCCAGGACAGGCTCAAAGCTACAGTGAAACCAGAGAGGGAGGGAGAGAGGGATGGAGGGAGGGAGGGAGAGAGAGAGAGAATAAACATCGTAGAAACATGATTCTCTCTGCTCCAGGAAGAGGCTGTTGACCTTGTCAAGAGTCATTTGGGGTGAGAGGCTGTCCATCCCTTGGTGCTGCTGTTAACGTGGCTGTGTCTGTTGGCCTAGGTGGCAAAGGGGCTGGGGTGTTGCCCATCGCTGCAGCCAGCTGCACAGTCTCAGCCGCCTTGCGCAGCAGAATTTGGAACCACTTCAGAATGCAAAAGGTAACTGTTGTCTGCTCTCTTGTTTGTTGTTTTTCTTCAAAACAGGGTTTCTCTGCATAGTCCTAGCTGTCCTGGAACTCACTCTAAAGAACTCAGAGATCATCCTGCCTCTACCTCCCAAGTGCTGGGAAAAAAGGTGTGTGCTATCACTGCCCGACTGTCCACTCTCTTTCAGAAAATCTGTGGTAAACATCTGTAAATTGTAGCACAAAACTAAGAGACTTTATCAGAGTTAGATGTTTAAATCTGTGGATGGTGGTAGCACACGCCTTTAATTCCAGCACTCAGGAGGCAGAGGCAGGCAGACCTCTGTAAGCTTGAGGACAGCCAGGGTTACACAGAGAAACCCTATCAAAAAAAAAAAAAAGTAAAATAAAATAGATGTCTAAATCTGTTCCTTTGAATAAAGGAGAAACATAAAATAGGCTTCTAGGATATTCTAGATTTAATCCTGAGTGTATACGCTGGACTTCAGTGATTGTTTGCACCGTGTTATAAGGACAAGTCCTCTGGGCCATGACCACAGTTTGTTTTCTCGTCAG
Organism: Chionomys nivalis; assembly: GCF_950005125.1. Classification (NCBI taxonomy): domain Eukaryota; kingdom Metazoa; phylum Chordata; class Mammalia; order Rodentia; family Cricetidae; genus Chionomys; species Chionomys nivalis. The sequence goes on from NC_080089.1 coordinate 118,748,620, forward strand.
GATGCACCATCGTGTTCACAGACCGCTCGGGCATGAGTGCGCTGGGCCACGTGATGCTGGGAACCATGGATGTCCACCATCACTGGACGAGAGTAAGGATGAGCCAAAGCAAGCAGGCCTCTCTGACTTGCCACACGCTTTCATTTCAGACAAGAGCATTACGTCAGCAAACGGCAGCACTGGAAAGCATAGCTCTAGATTTCAGTCCAGTAATACCACATAACTAGTACTTCGGTGTGAAGATAACTTTCTTTTGCACTTATTTATCTTGCGGGTATGTCTGCATGTGTGTGCACAGAAGCCAGAGGATGAACGGTAGTTGTTGTTTTTCCACCTGGGTCCAGGGATTGTGTTCAGACCATCACACTTGAGCAGGCCTTTGCTCAGCATCCGTCTCACAGGCCCACATGTTAGTTTTAAACTCAAATAAAGCTGAGGTGAACATGTTTTATTGCTAAATTTTATTCTTAGATTTATTTATTTTATATGTAACTGTTTTGTCTGCATATATGTATGTCTATGAACCATGTGTGTGCCCAGTTCCCGAGGAGGTCAGAATAGGGCATAGGATCCCCTGAAGCTGGGCTTACAGATAGTTGTGAGCACCATGTGAGTGCTGGGAGTCAAACCCAGCTCCTTTGCAAGAGCAAGCACTCTTAACCACTAAGCTGTCTCTCCAGCCCCTGATGTGAACATTTTTATTTAGTTGGTTTGGTTATTTTGTTTTGGGGGCTTTGGGAGTGTTTGTTTGTTTGTTTGTTTGTTTGTTTGTTTGTTTGTTTGTTTGAAAGAGTCTCATGTAGCCCTGGCTGAACTAGAACTTACAATATAAATCAAAGCAGACTGAAACTTGTAGCAATCTTCCTGCCTCAGCCTCCAGTGTCTTAGGATTACAGGTGCACACAACTGTGCCTGGTTGATCAAACATGGGAAGCGCATGGATAAATTCCTAGATAGAATTGCTGGATCATATCCTTTGATCATACCAAAAGAGATAATCATATTTTTAATTGTGATTATGTTACTCTAGTAGGTATGTGGTGGTGTCTTACCTTAAGTTTAGTTTGCATTAAATAATACATGATGGTGATCACCTTTTCATTTTTTATTTGCCATCTTCATCTTCATGCCGTCTTTAGTGAAGGATTTATTCTAATAAAATACTTGGTAGAGGGACTGGAGAGATGGCTCAGTGGTTAAGAGCACTGACTGCTCTTCCAGAGGACCCAAGTTTGAGTCCCAGCCCCTCATGGCAGCTCACAGTCATCTGCAGCTGCCGTCCCAGGGGATCCAATGGTGCCAGACACTAATGTGGTATAGAGATACACATGTAGACAAAACACACAAACACATGGAATAGATCTTTAGCCAGGCTTAGTGGCACACACCTTTGATCCTGGCACTAAGCTAGCCTGGTCTTATAGAGTAAGTTCCAGGACAACCAGGTTACACAATGAAACCCTGGCTTTAAAAACCCTAATTATTGTTGTTGTTGTTATTATTATTATTATTAATTTCAAGCCATATATTTAATAGGTATTTTGTATCTAAAGAATATAAGAACTCTTAACACTCAGCAGTTAAAAAAGAAATACCAAACCAAGTAGAAAATGTGCCACCGACATGAAGAGAGTCTCCAGATGACAGAGCTCAGAGCTGGGACGGGGCAGAGAGCTGGAGAGCTTGCAGCCTGTAAGATGCTGGGTTCCAGCCCCAAGCTGGGCAGAGCTGTTGAGTGGATAGAGTGGCAGACCACGTGATGCTGAGGACGTGGAGACCTGGCTCGCTCCTGACAAGGACCCATATGTACAGAGCTCCACACGTAGAAATGTACACACAGATACTCATAATAGCCAGGAGTGGAGGAAGTCCTAATGTACGTCAGTGTAAGTCCTGTTCAGAAATGGGCAGGAACCTCTGATGTGTGCAGCGGCCTAGGTAGGAAGGTCAGTATCTGCAGGTTATAGTCTGCACAGCTCCCATGTCTGTACCATTCTTGAAGTCACAAGGTAACAGGAAGGAGGCAGAGCAGGGCTGTGGCTGCCTAGACATGGGGGTCAGCAATCTGACCACTCAAAGGGCATATGGCAGATTCTGGGCGAGCTCTATTCTGTGCGGAGTAGTGATTTCACATGGTCTGCACATGTGAAAAGGCAACATACAACAAAACGCACAAGGATTGCTAGAGTCCAGGTGGAATCAACAGCTGCTGTATAACTGTACCGTGTCTGCACTGTATAACTGTACCGTGTCTGCACTGTATAACTGTACCGTGTCTGCACTGTATAACTGTACCGTGTCTGCACTGTATAACTGTACCGTGTCTGCACTGTCGTATATAGTGTACAGAACCCAGCACACTATATATGAACCCACTGCAGCGAGTCTGCGCTGTCCCCAGTCTCACCCTTACAGAACCCATATAGCACATGCTATATGAACCCACAGTTCTCAAAGCTCCTGAATGTGCTTACACTGCATATGCAACCCAAGAAGAGGAGAGTCAAGGAGTAGAATTATTTTTTACAAAATGTAGTAAGTAGATGATAGATGGTTTATAAAAACTAGTTATTATCTTCTTTATAGGCTACCTGATGCCTTCTAGTCCTCCCTCTCTCTCTCTCTCTCTCTCTCTCTCTATCTCTGTCTGTCTGTCTGTCTGTCTTTTTCTGTGTAGCCCTGGCTGTCCTGGAACTCGCTCTATAGTCCAGACTGGCCTTGAACTCACAGAGAACCCCCTGCCTCTGACTCCTAAGTTCTAGGGTTAAAGGTGTGCACCATCATAGCCTGGCTAAAGCCTTCTAGTCATATTAACATGTGCAAATCCCAGATTTCTACAGAAAACCAAAGTCCTCCCTGACCCCAACCCCTCCTACTCACCAGCACATGCCATGTACCAGCCCCTCCCACTCACCAACACACGCCATGCGCCAGCCCCTCCCACTCACCAAGACACACCATGTACCAGCCCCTCCCACTCACCAACACACGCCACGTACCAGCCCCTCCCACTCACCAAGACATGCCATGCGCCAGCCCTTCCCACTCACCAACACACGCCATGCGCCAGCCACACACAGCTTCCTGTTGGTTTTGGACATGGCCTTTTTCCCCCAAAGCATTCCATTTATCTACTGTTTCTAAATCCTTTTATGCTTTCTGTCAAATCAGAAGTCTTGGTGGGCTGGACGGTGGTGGCGCAGCCAGGCGGTGGTGGCACACGCCTTTAATCCCAGCACTCGGGAGGCAGAGGCAGGTGGATCTCTGTGAGTTCGAGGCCAGCCTGGTCTACAAGAGCTAGTTCCAGGACAGGAACCAAAAAGCTACGGATGTGGCGGTGCAAATGAATGCAGACAGATTATATAGATATATACAGCTTTAATAAGGAAATAGACTTACAGGACCACAGGTTCCCGCGGAGCACTGGAAAAGCGGAGCAAAAGAAAAAGGGCTGCTGGGCTCACGCCCGGCAGATTTATCCGTAAACATTAGCCCGAGGCGAACACGCCCCCAATGGGTGGGGCTATGTCCCTACATACGGAGAAACCCTGTCTCGAAAATTAAAAAAAAAAAAAAGAAGAAGTCTTGGCGGCCATTGTCTAAACCTCACTTTGACCTGTCAACCCCATGTGACACTTGAGGTGACACACTCTTGCTTTATTTTCTGGCCCCTCGACTGTGAGCTCTAGCAACAGACAAACCCTTATCCCTGCATGTGCACTCCCTGCTTACACACACAGTAAGTGCTCCCTAACGCGTTCTGCGTTTGTCAGCTGAACTTGAAATTCGGTGACTGAAAGTAAATTTTTAGGGAATACCTGAAATCAGATTGGTGACAGCCTAGTTGTCATCAGAGAGCCTTCAACCAGTACCGATAGAAGCGGATGCCGAGATCCACAGCCGAGCACAGGGCCAAGCTCCCAGAGTCCAACTGAGGAAAGGGAGGAGGGATTTGTTTTTATTTTTTTATTTTTTTGAGCAAGGGGTGAGAGTCAAGATTATGAAGGGGAAACCCACAGAGACAGGTGACCCAAGCTATGGGAGCTCATGGACTCTAGACTGACCTAGGCCCTCTGCATCCGGGTGACAGTTATGTAGCTTGGTTTCTTATGGGGCCCCTAGCAGTGGGACCAGGCCTGACCCTGACACATGAACTGGCTCTTTGGAAGCTATTCCCTATGGTGGGATACCTTGCCCTGGCTTGATGCAAGGGGCGGGGGGGAGCTTGGTCCTGCCTCAACTTGGTATGCCATACTTTGTTGACTTCCAAGGGAGGCCTTTACCCCTTCTGAATGGAGATGGATGGGGGGCAAGGTAGAACAGAGGTAGTGGGTAGGGGATGGGAGGAGAAGAGGGAAAAGAAACTGGTTGGTATGTGAAATAAATAGATTTTTTTAAAGTTTTTAGGGAATACTTAAGAGTTGGGATGGGCAAATGTGCATTGAATCATTGTAACCTAGCTTAAGAGTCCTGTGTGAGTCTTTAAATATTAGTACCTAGGGTTGAATTTTACTCAGGTTTTTTCTTTTTCTGAAATCTCTTCTCAGTTCAGTCTAAAACCACTAGACTGATAGTTTGTTTTGAATATTAATATTTACAGGATTATAGTATCCTTTTTATTGTATTTTACTTGACTATTCCATCTACAAAAATAATTTTTATAACTTCCTCATTTATTGGACTCCTAAAATTATAGCAACATAAAATTAAATGTCTTTTTTTCCCAATACTATAGCTTTTTGAAAGCTTGCCAAGTTATTTTGACCTTCAGAGGAGAACGTCAGCCCTAGAAGACCAGATAAGCGATCTTCTCGGGGGCATACAAGTGCTTTATATCGAAGAGTTACAGCCAGCACTGACCCTTGACGAGTACTGCTGTCTCCTTGACGTGTTCCACAGTCAGCTCCTGAAAAGCAGGACGCCTGCCCACCCGCAAAGTCTGAGCGGCTTGGAGATGATCCTCAGCAGGTAAACATCCGAAACTGGGTGGGGTGTGTGCGTGTCAGAACATGGTCGTACGGGCAGTGCGATGTTTTACTCTTTTGGCTTTTGGGACTCACACACAGATGCTTATTTTACTTATGAATGCCCGGCCTTAGCTTGGCTTGTTTCTAGCCAGCTTTTCTTAACTTATCCCATCCACCTTCTTCCTCTGCGCTTTTTTCTTTTCTTACTTCTATTTATCTTATTTTCCTTCTTACTCTGTGACTGGCTGACTCCTTGCCTCCTCCTTTTGTTCCTCCTTCTCTTCCCCATTTCTCCTTCTATTTATCCTCTCGGCCTGTCAGCCCCACCTAACCTTGCTCCTGCCTCGCTAGTGGCTGTTCAGCTCTTTATTAGACCCTCAGGTCTTCTAGACAGGCAAAGAATCACAGCTTCATGGAGTTAAACAAATGCAGCATAAACAAAAGTCACACACCTGAAAATAATATACCCCAACAGTGCATTGAGCTGTTTTTTGATTTATTTGGTTCTTGTAAAGTTAATAAAATAATAATAGTAGTGGAAATGAGTGGCTGGAGAAATGGTTTAGGAGTTAAAAGCAGATACTCCTTTGGCAGAAGATTCAAGTTCAGTTCCCAGGGCCCATGTCAGGTAGCTTACAGCCAGTGAATCCAGTGCCTTTGACCTCCTCAGACACTGCATTCACGTGCAGAGACAGACACACAGAGAGACGTGTGTGTGTATGCGTCTGTGTGTGTGCGTCTGTGTGTGTGTGCGCGTGCGTGTGTATGTGTGTGCGTCTGTGTGTGTATGTGCATCTGTGTGTGTGTGTATGTGTGTGTGTACATATATACACATTCACACACATAATTTCCAATGGAGGCCAGGCATGTGGTACACACCTTTAATCCCAGTACTTAAAGCAGAAGCAGGAGTCACTGTAAATTCAAGACCAGCCTTAGCTAAACAATGCAACCCTGTCTCAAAAACAAAACAAAAAAAGTCACTGCTTGTGAAAAGAACTGTATTCATAGCCCTGTCCTCCATAAGTCCAAGACCAAACCGAGGGACTGAGAGTGGATTCTGAAAACATCGCCACTGATCAGCAAAGTAAATCACTCAGTCATGATGTAAAGTCAGTAGCTAAAGTGTGTGTGTGTGTTTGTGTGTGTGTCTGTGTGTGTGTGTGTATGCATGCGTTACCTGCACTTTGCTTTGTGCTTAAATGCAGTCCTCCTTGAGGAGGGTCATGCCATGTCAAGACCAGCACGTCGTCATCAGTGTTGCTGTGATTTAATGTGGTCGTCCCCATGACAGTTCTCAGTCACTTGATAAAAGAAAGCATTGGTGTGGAAGTGGTGATGTGTCCCTTACTACACACTTGGTTTCAGCGACAGGTACGAGCCGAGCTTGCATGAACTCGGGCATTTTAACATCCCAGCCCTCTCAGATCCAGCAAGCCTCCAGTCATTTATGAGAAGCCGAGCCCAGCAGGCAAGAGAAAACATAACAAGAAGGGAGGAGTAAGTACTGTCCGCTTCGGGAGGTGTGAGGCCTGACTTGTAAACAGACGGCAGGAAGCGTCGTCTGCATTTTAGTTATTTTGTTCACGCGTAGCTGTTGTGTCTGTTGGCACAGACCAGATCAGCAGGGCTCCCTGAAGATGGAGTTGTGGGCAGTCGTGAGCCACCACATCTCGCATCTCTGTGAGGATCATAAGCGCCCGTAACTGCTGAGTCATCTCTCCAGCCCTACTATATTTAAATTTTAAAGTGTATCTCGTTCACAAGTAGTCCTGTTTCTGTGTTGTTAGAACTCGGAGTCACTTGACAGCCTGTGGTTTCCTCGTCGCAGGTTTGAAGCTGTAGAGTTGAGTCCGTTGTAGAGGAGAGACGGTAGGAGTGGGTCCGTACAAAGGAATGGACAGACAGATGGGCACCAGGTCCAGATAGTGAGCAGGGAAGGAGAAGCAGCTCAGGGCAGGGCACGGCCTGATGGCAGCACCCAAGTCAGGGTTTATTCTCCCAGTTTTCCCTTCATTTCATCGCCAGCAGTGGCTAGGAAGAGGTATGAGAGCTTCTTAAACCACGCTCCATTGGGCTGGAGAAGGACTCAGCTGTTGAGATCACTGGCTGCTCTTGCAGAGGACCCAGGTTCAATTCCCAGCACCCACATGGTGCCTTACAACCATTTGTAACCCCAGTTCCAGGAGTCCAACACCCTATTCTGGTTTCCAGGGGCACCGTGCAGACAAAACACCATACACAGCAAAAACAATAAATCTTTGAAAATTAGGAATACATTGTGTGTTGTCTTTACCTCCCTGATGCTAAAAAGATTGATTAAATACCTTTAGAGATTTATGTAGAAATAAATCAGCCAGTACTGGACACAGGGTACTCTTGGCATGACTTTTCACATGACTGCCTTGCATGGCACTATTTGTCACCCCAACATTTAAGAACATCTTTCTATGTTATCTATATTTATATTTTATCTTTAGTAATATCTCATGACAATTTTTTATTTAATAGGTTAAAAGTTATTGAAAATGAATTGATACAGGCTTCCACAAAGAAATTTTCTCTGGAGAAGTTTTACAAAGAGCCCAGCATTTCCAGCAGACAGATGGTGGACTGCTGTCGGAGACTCCTGCAGCTGCCGCTGCCTTATCTGCACGGGATGCACCTCTGTGTGTCGCATTTTTATTCCGTCATGCAGGATGGAGACCTTTGCATCCCGTGGAACTGGAAGAAAGGAGGAGCCACGAAGTGACATAGACGCCTGTCTTATTTCCTGGAGAAGCGAGAAACTGTTGGGTTTATTTATATTCAGTTCGATGTTAGTGTTCGCATCAGGACAGAGTTTCCAAGTGCTGCGTTAAAGCGGGAGTTTTCTTTGTAGTGACTTTATGCTAAGAAACTTGTTTCTAAACGGTTTGTCCCCTAGCCTTGTGATGCTGATGGCTAGGCAGAGAGATGCTTAGAAGAAAAACTTATTTTAAAAGAGAGTTCTGTAAGAGTCATATATTTTTATAGAAGTGAGTGTGTGTGTGTGCACAAATTGGTCTCGTTCAGTATAGCTCTGTGGTACTAGAACTCATTTTTACATGCAGCGCAGTTCAACACGTGTCTTCATAGTTACATCCCACAGACACAAACACTTGGTAGCCGGTAATGGACAGTTGTGTTCAGACAGATGATTGATGAGTAGCAAAAATTAAGTAACCACATTTTGTTTGAGAAAGATTTTTTTTAAAACTATTGAATATATGCCATTAACATTGCCTGATACTAGCTTATTAAAACATCAGCAACAGAATTTAAATACATGACACCTTCTACCAATTAAAATATTGATAGAGCATGTTCTTGGTAGGCACAGGCCCTGGGTTCCATCCCAAGTAGCAAGAAAAAGCTGTCTTCATCTCTTCAGCTCTGGCCCAGCTAGGCCTGCTACCTGCTGTGGTCTCCGGTGTCCCCCACGCTGTGGAGCCCCATTCTCTACCCAGAGAAGACCACCCTGCACTCCACACCACACGTTCTCTGAGGACGCCCTAGGGAACTTCCCCTGGTGCATCAGAACAAAGGAGACACTCAAGTCAGTTTTTCGTGTTTTGGATTTTTATAAACAGTTCAAATGTATGTTCAAAATAAGAACTGGCTTTTAAAGGATTGGTTGTGCCACTGTTGCTTTTGACCCACGCCAGTTTGACAAATGTTGCTGTAAATACTCTCCCTAAGAAAGAGTCCTCAAGTTGGGTTTGGTGGTGCACGCCTTTAATCCCAATACTCGGGAGGCAGAGGCAGGTAGATCTCTGTGAGTTCAAGGCCAGCCTGGTCTACAAAGTAAGTTTCAGGGCAACCAGAGCTGTTACACAGAGAAGCCCTGTCTCAGGTGGGGGAGTCCTCAAAGATCTGCTAGTGTATTGGAAAATTGTTTGGATTGTGCCACTTCTAACATCAGCTAACACAGACTCTTCTGTAATGTGTGTTGAATTGGATTTGGTTTTGAACTAATTGTTACATAATAAACAATAACTTGTCGGCCACATAGCTGTTCCCCTTGTTTTCATAACAAGGAGTTGTTGGAAGAGTGACCCTGTGGACTTCATCTCCCCCACCACAGAGAGAACAGGTCCCCCACGAGATCTGAGCTCTGATCACAGACAGCCGAGTTTGCCCCCACAAAGAGAGCTGTGGCAAGCCCTCAACTCCAGGGCTGCCAAAGCCCCTCTCCTTCTCCTTTTGTTCCAGAAAAGGAACCCCTAAGGAGCCTCTGAGTTAGTGAGAGAGAGGAAGGCTTTGAGAAACAGGCACAGGAAATGAAGGAGCCAGAGGTTCTTGCTGTATAGGCCCCGCGGTGGTGGGCGTGGTCTGTAGCAGGACCTGGAAGCACACCGCAGGAGGGAGGACAGCCTGTGCTTCCCAGCCCCATGCTGTTTGGGTCAGTGTGGGGTGTGCAGCCCTGGCCTGCCTGGCAGTCAGCTTCCGTAGGCTCCTTCCATACTGACAATCAATGCCCATCTCTGCAGGACCCTGCTTGCCTGGCAGGGTCTGGTCTCATCTATACCACCCGCACCCTGCACCCTGACGGTTGCTCCTTGCCTACCTAGTAACGGGGCTGACTGAAGCTTCTCTGCCATCCAGCTTTGTCTGGTGGTACAAACAGCACCCCTTTTTGGTGTTGTGCTGGAGATTGAGCTTAGGACCTTGTGCCTGTTAGGGCAAGTGTTCTACTGAGCTACACCTCCAGCCGAAACACCCTTTTACTTTGTGTGTGTGAAAGTGCGTGTGCGCGCACACTACCGTGTGTATGTCCAAGTCAGAGGACACCTTTAAGAGCTGATATGCTCCTACCATGTGTACCCTGGGGATCCAACTCAAGTGCAGACGTGGTGGCAAGGTGCCTTCCCTGCAGAGCTCTCGCCCTAGCCCTGGGAATTTCCCATAGCTATCAAGAGGGAGTTACGTGTTTCTGTTGTGGGGACAAGTGAGTCTCTCAAGTAGTCAGTGTAACAGTGTTATTTCTCTGGAGTCTGGCCTTTTATGTAAACCATTATGGGCACTAGGGGCTCCAATGGTTGTAGCTCAAGTATTAAAGGGTGGAATTCTGCTTAATATTTTCGGCCTTTTGCCTCTACGTAAACTACTTGTTTCCTTTGGAGAAGCGCTGCCGTCCTGTGTTGGCGCCTTGAGAAACACAGCTGCATCCAATCAGGACTCAAGAGAACAGGTCGCTCATCTCCCGCAAGCCCTGATGTCTTCACAGGCCACTATACAGACTTGAGCGTGCCCTCAGTGTCCTTGTTAGTCAGGAGAGAGACTAGGAAGATGTTTTCCTGGCTTTATAAAGGTTTATATTTGCAGTCAGCTGAAGCCATCCTGGGCCAGTGGGGACGAGTGGTCCTGTGCTGGGCTTGCTGCCGGTAATTTGGCTGGGCTCGCTGCCGGTAATTTGGCTGGGCTCCTGTTGCTTTCCTAGGGCTGCTCCTTGGCAGGCTTTGTAACCCTCAGCTGCTAGCAGCAAGCAGTGACAGCAGGCATCTATCTGGAAGCAGCAGGTAAGAAGAACCAGGCCAGACTCCAGTCCTCACAACACTTCTCCTTGTTCAGGATCTTCATCGCAAGAGGCGCAGGAAGGCTTGTTCAAGAGAAGCATGCTGAGGCTGCACAGACAGTGGTTAAACAGCACTGGCTGCTCTTCAGAGAGCCAGAGTTCGATCTCCAGCACCTACATGGCTGTTTAGCTCTACGTACGGTTCCAGAGGATCTACCACTCTCTTCTTGTCCTTGTGAGACAAAGCGCGCGCGCGCGCGCGCACACACACACACACACACACACACACAACACCCATGCACATTAAATTAGAACATTTGTAAAAGCTGGAAGTCTCGGCACTTGGGAGGCAGAGGCTCCACAGGGAGTATGGTGAGAGAGACTGAGGTGACAGCTGGCTACCCTACTCTAGCTGCTGACCCAGGATCTCCACATTTCCTTCTCTGGTCCCTCTGCCTGCTCAGACTGCTTGTCCCTTCAGATTCCCATAACATCTCAGCCTTGGTCCTGTTGTTACTTTTGCAGTCTGTGGCCGTGACAGCTGACAAAAACAATATAAAGAGGGACAGATTTATGTTTGGTCTGTGATTTCACAGGGTTTCTGTCCACAGTGGCTGGGGCATCAGGACAAACCAGAAAGCAAAGAGAGAATCAGAAGCAGGACGGATCTTTTGCCTTCAGAGTTCTGCCTCTAGTGAGCTACTGCCTCTAGTTAGATCCCACCCACTAAAGATTCCGCGCCATGTGGGGGGCGTTCCAGATTCAAACCATAACACCCTGAGTCCATCTACAGCACCCACCAGCACCCCATCCCCACCAACGAATCCTCCCTGCTCAGGATGGCTGCCGTCCAGCCCCTCTGTGGCTCTCCAGAAGCAGATGGGCGTTCAGCCTTAACCTCTGTCCGGCTCTGCCTGGGTCCTCCACTCACACCACACTTGACTGAGGCTGTTCCCCCCTGTGTGTACAGGACCCACACAACACCTTTGGCCCCACTTGGACCCTCATGGAGCCTCGAACAAACTCTGGGCCGCTTTTCAAGAACTCTGACATGGGGACCTGCCCTAGGCTCGAGCCGGCAAGACAGTAGGGACACCATAGGCACAGGCGTGAAGTTTGTTAGGTGCTAACCCGAAAACAGGCTTTTCCATTCCAAGTGCTGCCCATAAAAGCAAGTGTAGCCTGGTTGTGACCGGTCAGTGGGTCCCACTCAAAGCCTACTTCTGCCCCACAGACGACTCCACCACCAGAACAGTAGTACTCGCTCTCAAAGTGTCAAGACAGCAGAGGAAGTAATGGGAGTCATAGGAGGCAGTCTGTAAAAGTCTCAGAAAAGTTTGTATTGGGTCTGAAAGAGTTTTTTGCTGGTTCCAGTTAAACCTGTGCTTCTGGGGTGAGTCTGACGGGATCTTCACAGATCGCTGCCAGCTGCTCCACGGAAAGGCCCGAGGGGCGCTGCTAGCTCAAAAGGAAAACCGGTTGTTTCCAGTCAGGGCGTTCCTCAGCTTACCGGGCAGAGCCCAGGGCGGAGAAGGGCTGGCTGGAAGCATCACGGTCAGTGAAGGGGATGCTCTCAGGTGGTGCGGCTGCCGCTGCTGCACAGGCAGAGCGCCCCCTGGCGGGTACAACATGCGGGGGCGGGGCACGGCAGAGTTGGGTAGAAAGAAGTTTCCTGCCCAGGGGTCAGCCTCGGGGGTCGCTGGGGAGGCTGGTCTGTGTGCAGCCACCGGCGCGGGGGGCGTGCCCCCAGGCGGAGACCCCGACATCACCCGATGCTTCTCTCCAGAGGCTGCAAGTGTGGTCTCCTCCCCTGGAGGGACCGTGACTTCGCCAGTGATTTCATTTACCCAGACAAAAGAATCTAGTGGTTTCTTCTCCTGTTCAAGCTGATTCCTAGACATATCTAAAACGGAGAAAGCAGGGTCAGGAGGCGCAGATGAAAGCTGCTCTTAATTTTTAAATAGTCTTTTCCAGTTTTTTGTCCTGAAGACAGGCCTCGCTATGTATCCTTGACTGTCCTGGAGCTCACTGTGTAGGCCAGACCGTGGCTTCCAACTCTCAGATCTGACTGTCTCTTCGGGGATTAAGGGTGTGTACCACCATGCCAGATTCATTTTTCTTGACTAATGATTGATGGAGAAGGATTCTGGGATGTAAAAGAAAACAAACTGAGCAAACCAGGGAGCAAAGATTCTGCGTGGCCTCTGCTTCAGTTCACTACTTCGAGTCTCCGCCTTGAGTTTCCACACTGACTTCCCTCAGCGATAGAGTGCGAGCCCAGAGTTACGAACTGAAATCAATCCTTTCTTCCCCAAACTGCTTTCGGTCATGGTGTTTACCACACAGCAACAAAAACCTAAGTCATATGGATGTACTGAAGACGGACTTGTTCCTGTTGTTACTCCCTGAGCAATTCAGTAGAGCAACTGCTCCACGGCATGTATGTTACATTATGGTTTAGGAAAGGTTTTAGGTATGGGAGAAGATGGGAATACATTGCATGTATAAATACTATCCTGATTTATATTAGCCATTTGAGACTGTGCGTCTGCTGGGCATCCTGGTGCCAAACTCAAGAATAAGGAAGGGCAACTGGATACTAACTGTGATGATTCAGTCACAATAAGGCTGATACATCCGGGTTCTAGGGGTCATGCATGTGCAGACGAGCCCTCAGGCATAAGTGCCTACTGGCCCTTGGGGATGTTAAAGGGGCCCACGTCACCCACGTGTGGCGTAGATTACATCATCCACGTGTGACTCAGCTGAGCCCTTGTGCGCATGCGTGAGCCCCGTCATCTGCTTATGACGTAGCCTCATCAACCCCGTGTCCATGCGCTAGGCAGCTTTTAAAAGATGGACTCGAGCCGGGCGGTGGTGGCGCACGCCTTTAATCCCAGCACTTGGGAGGCAGAGGCAGGCGGATCTCTGTGAGTTCGAGACCAGCCTGGTCTACAAGAGCTAGTGCCAGGACAGGCTCCAAAACCACAGAGAAACCCTGTCTCGAAAAACCAAAAAAAAAAAAAAAAAAAAAAAAAAAAGATGGACTCGACATCTTCCTCCTCTCTCTCTTTCCCTCTCTCCTCTCTCTCTCCCTCTCTCCTCTCTCTTTTCTCTCTCTCCTCTCTCTTCTCTCTCTCTCTCTTTCCCTCTCTCCTCTCTCTCTCCCTCTCTCCTCTCTCTCTCCCTCTCTCCTCTCTCTCTTCCTCTCTCTCCTCTCTCCCTCTCTCCTTTCTCTTTTCTCTCTCTCCCTCTCTTTCCCCCTCTCCCCCTCTCCTCCTCTCCCCTTCTCTTTTCTCTCTCCTCTCTTTCTCTCTCTCCTCTCTCTTCTCTCTCTCCCTCTCCTCTCTCTCCTCTCGCTCTCTCTCCTTTCTCTCTCCTCTCTCTCTCTCTCTCCCCCTCTCCCCTTCTCTTTTCTCTCTCCTCTCTCCTCTCTCTCTCTCCCCTCTCTCCTCTCTCTCTCTCCCCCTCTCCCCTTCTCTTTTCTCTCTCCTCTCTCTCTCTCTCTCTCTCTCTCTCTCTCTCTCTCTCTCTCTCTCTCTCTGCCCTCTCTCCTCTCTCTTCCCCCCCCCAGGCCTGCGCATGCCCCCTCTAATAAACTCCTAAGTGGGTTTGTTGCATGTTCTGTGTTTCCTTCTCACTCACACCAGGTAATTTCACTAAGCATATTTTATCTGTTTTCCTGACCCAGTTCAGATATCTATGCTAACAATCTCGGTGGAAGATAAATGTTTAAGTTTCTGATATTTTCTACACAATTCTATTGTACTGTTTGAACAGGCTGATCACCATTCCTTAAGTTCATTTTGTAAGAAAAGCAACAATGATTAAATGGCTGTAACTTGAAACAGTTTGGCATGAAAAATAAGGAGAGAGAACAAAGAGTAGCATGGGGTAACTCGACACTTGTAATTCAAGAATTCTAAGAGCTGAGGCCAGCCTGAACTACATAGTGAGTTCAGGGGTACCCCAGTAAGACACCACCAGCAGCTACCACCACCAGTCAAATTGCTTTTGCTAAGTTTTCTAAGACATGATCATGTCTGATCAGCAAAGTGGTACATCAGAATTGGCCATGCACTTGGAACCTGTGCCTGTGTTCCTTACATGGCAGACGGCCTTCCAAGCACAATTTTATTTTGGACCTAACAAAGTGGTGATCTCTGTGCATTATCTAGGTGACTCAGTCTCAACATCTGAGTCCTAAAAGAGCGGTTTTGCTCCAATTCAGAGATGCAGAAGCAGGTGCGAGGAAGCCTGGGGACTGGGCAAAGCAGTGGTCCCTCCATCCGCTGAAGCCAGTTTAGGTTTTAAGTAGAATTTTATCTCCTTGATGGAAAGTCCTGTGGAAAATTACCCAACTCTATTTTAGGAACCTGAGGTCAAGATGCCCCTCTAATTTATCTTGTCTTCTGTTAAACTGCCTGTGTGTGCGGAAATGCCCCCCACTAACTGCTTATCTTAGCTTTTTGTTAAACTGCTTGCTTGTGCAAAACTTGCCCCTGCAGCTGCCAAGCAAAATAACAGGATGTAATTTTCATATTTAAAAACCCCTTGCTCTAAACACTAGAGCTACCCTTGGGTCCCAGGTACCTGAGTATAGTCCCAGCCAGCTGGAATCTAGACCTTCAATTGGCTATTAACTGAATGGTCTTCTCTGCTGGGCTCCCCATAATAGTCTATAAGCAAGAGGATTTGACTGGCTGTTGCTAACTTGAACCTGGAAGGGGCTAAATTAAAAAAAAAAAAAAACCATGAGAAGGAGACAGCTATGGATAAAGTGAGGGAGGGCCAGGTGGAGGCAGGAGGATCCCAAGTTCAAGACCCATAGTAACAATAAATAAATCAGCAACTGTTACAGTAGCAGCAGGAAGCTCAGGAAAGATGTGAATGCTGCCCCAGGGCAGGTGCAAGGCGAGGAGACTCTTTGAGGAGAGCTTGCAGTGTTTTGCTTTCTTTAGAATGGTCTTTAGGAACTTCACCATGTTCTGCTCCGTGTGTTACCCAGGCCAACCAGCAGCATTCTGACTCCTGGATTCTTTGTGAGGCTCTGCTTGCACAGGCCAAAGGAGCCCTGCCGTCTGCTCCACCCTACGCCCCCCCCCCCAGGCCCACAGGACCGACCTACAAGAAGTCCGGGTTTGAAGCTCACCTGCTGGAAGGTTATGGGGTGGCCGAGTGCGCAGGTAGCTTCTTCACAGAGTAGGGATAATATCAGAAGCTGGGTGTTCCTAGCAACCTGGTCTTTGTTATGTAACACATTCCATCCTGGCCAGGCCTGCCTGATTCCTCTCAGTGTCTCTCTTACTGTGCCAGGTGTTCCCCATCCCTGGAGGTGATCCCAATATTGTCTTTGCTTTCTGTAGCTCTTGCTTTCTGGCAGTCCAACACATGGCTTCTCTTCCAGAACATAAACGTGTAGCCAAGCAAGAATATGGCAGGTTAGCGTACATTCAGCACAGACCCGCGCCCTACTCGCCTCATCAGAACAAGACCCCGCTCCCTTGTTCTCATCCACGTACTCCTCCCCAGTTTAGGTGCACCTCAAATCCTCAGCAAGCTGCCTCTGACCTGGGGTGAGCCAAATCGGATGTGGGATTTCCCCTGTATGATACCATTGGTTAATAAAGAAACTGTCTTGGGCCTACACAGGAAATAGAGGTAGCCGGTGAAAACTAAACTGAATGCTGGGAGGAAGAAGGCTGAGTCAGAGAGAAGCCATGTAGCCCCACCAGAGACAGACGTTGAAACTTTGCTGGTAAGCCACTGCCACATGGCGATACACAGATTAATGGAAATGGGTTAAATTAAGATATAAGAGTTAGCCAAAAGCCGGGCGGTGGTGGCGCACGCCTTTAATCCCAGCACTCGGGAGGCAGAGGCAGGCGGATCTCTGTGAGTTCGAGACCAGCCTGGTCTACAAGAGCTAGTTCCAGGACAGGTTCCAAAACCACAGAGAAACCCTGTCTCAAAAACACCAAAAAAAAAAAAAAAAAAAAAAAAAAAAAAAAAAAGAGTTAGCCAATAAGAAGCTAGAGCTAATGGGCCTAGCAGTGATTTAAATAATATAGCTTCTGTGTGATTATTTCAGGGCTGAGCAGCCGGGAACCAACAAGCGGCCTCCTGCAACACAAATCCTTCAAGTCTCGTGTCTGTTATGTGTCAAATGGTGCAAGCTCATTTCTCTAGGCCATCCTAGAGGACTGGCCTAGGTCATTCAATAAGATTTCCTCCTCTTACCTACCTGGTGGTGTTCACCGATGGGGTCCATGAGCACTGCACCTTAAATCGCATTACTCTACGCCCCCGGATGTTTCCCACTCAGCAGCCTCCATGGCAACTTTCCCCATGGGCAATGGTGGTCATAAGTACCCCAAGGTCTTGGGGCAACCGTGTCCTAGCACAAGGTCATTCCTAAAATCAGAGGGGAGCCCTCTGTCTCGCCTCCCTCCCTGGCTTTACTCGTCAGCTTTCATTGGTGTTTAGTGTGCAGCCCAAGATGACTTTTCAAGTGGAAACCAAAGAAGCCAGACAGTTGGATATCCTTGTTTGGCAGCATCACACGGAAGTTCTGGCGTCCATCTTACTTAGGAGAGGTTAGGTCTGGGTCCCCATTTCAGCCATGACACTAAACTGATAGCTACTCTTATCTTGTTAACAATGAACCCCAAATTTCTTCTTTGATTTCATATACCTTCAGGTACCCACACAGCTGGATGGGATCCTTTCGTTCTATTTGGGAGTCACAAGTAAGCAAGGAGTAACAGCTCTATTGTTGGGAGTCCTTGGGTTCTGAAGGCTTTATAAGATGAGCTCATAGACTTGGAGGCTTTAAACTCCAAGCCTTGGGAATTCAACCTGTCCCTCCAAGCTCTAGTGCTCAGGTTAGAGAGTTACAGCTTTGGGTTCCCATTGCTTGGAGGTCCAGCGTTTGACAGCTAGTGAAATCCTCCACTCCAGGCAACAGCTAGTGTTACAGCTCTTGAGTTCAGTGCTGGGATCCTCTGCCTTCCAAGACTAGCAGCTCCCAGGAACCCCTCTAGCTGCAGTGTGCTTTAGTCGTGTCTGTCCTTATGTGTTTCTGAGAAAGGGCTCTGCACTCTCTTTTATCGAGCACCACAGAAAGCATCACATGGGGAAAGAATGAGGGATACTTTATAGAAATCCTTAACAGATTTTACACGGGATTAAATTTGACGGTCTTCACCTGACCCAGGAACACTAAGAAAATGCAAACATTCACTTATCAAATAATATCCGCATGTTGTCTCGTGCATTTACGGCAGATTATTTATTGTATAAGAGTGCTTTCAACTTATTAGTATTTATTACCATAATACACATAGAAGCATTATATGCATTGCTCTCTGGGTCAGAGGCATAAAAGAATACATAACTTAAAATCAAAGCTATATATTAGCATAAGTTGGAAAAGATGGTTGCCAAGGCAAATAAAGTTGGTTGTTACACTATTAACTGAAAGGCAGGTTAAATATAGCTGGGTAGTGGTAAGTTACGTCTTTAATCCTGGCTCTAGGAAGCAGAGGCAAGTGGATCTCTGAGGACAGCCAGAGCCACACAGAGAAACCCTGTCTTGAAAAACCAAAAATAATTTTAAAAGGCAGGTTAAACAGATTTAGCACACAGCAGGAAAGCAGTTTGTTTCGTTTTGTTTTTTTTTTTTTTTTTTTTGGTATTTTTGTTTTGAGACTGGGTTTCTCTGTGTAGTCCTGGCTGTCCTGGAACTCTCTTTATAGACCAAGCTGGCCTCAAACTCACAGAGATCCACCTGCCTCTGCCTCCCCAGTGCTGGGATTAAAGGTGTGTGCCGCCGCCACCACCTGGCTTAGGAAGGCAGTTTTAAGTGACATTAGGGTATACTATTAATTTGATTATAAGATTCAGCATAAGTTCCAGTCTCTTAGAATGTAATATTTTCACAGTATATCACAACAGCCTTGGTGGGTCTTGTATTAATCTATTGCTTTCATTGGTTAATTAATAAAGAAACTGCTTGGCCTCTGATAGGGAGAATTTAGATAGGCGGAGTAAACAGAACAAAATGCTGGGAGAAAGAAGCCAAGTCAGGAGTCGCCATGATTCTCCCACTCCAGACAGACGCAGGTTAAGATCTTTCCTGGTAAGCCAGCTCGTGGTACTACACAGAATATTAGAAATGGGTTAGATCAAAATGTAAGAGCTAGCCAGTAAGAGGCTGGAACTAATGGGCCAGGCAGTGTTTAAAAGAATACGGTTTCCATGTAATTATTTCGGGGCATAAGCTAGCCTTGCAGGCGGCTGGGTGCCAGGGACGCAGCCCCGCCGCTCTTATTTCAACACCATGGAACAGCAGCACAGAGGAATACCTCCCAGCTGAATAGTCTTGACTGTATGGGGGAAGGGATTTGGGCGTGGAAAGCAAATAAAGGATTGTACATGTACCAATCACATCAGAGCTCTTGCTAAATTGATGTGATTTCCCCTCATTTCGAGAATAGCTTTGAGGCCATTTAAATTTCTAGTCTGAGAAGCTGCTGTCTTCTCAGAGCCCATCACAGACTAACACTGCAAACAGCACTGAAGTTTTTAATGTGTAACAGAGCCCAAGTTCTGGCCAGTGCTGACAGAAGTTGGGTCCCTCCAATCTTGTTTCAGCCATGTTTCCATATCCTTAAATCCATTCTAAATGCTCCCTGAATTTCTGCCAGTGAAGATCGGCAAAATGACGCAGCCGTGGAGTGCTGTAACTCTGTCAGTCACTGTGGCCCACTGAGATGTATATGAATATGCACATGAACAAGCACAGGTGCCCACAGAGGCTGAAGGAGGCGTTGGATAACTCTGCAGTTAGTTTGCAGGAGCTGTGACTACCTGAGTTGGGTGCTAGCATCCTAATTCAAGGCATCTCCAAGCAAGTACTTGTAACTGTTGATCCATCTTTCCAGTCCCCTGGATGTTGGTTTAAAAGAAAAAAAGAAAAAGTAGAGTATCCTGGGCATACATACCTTGTGTATCAACATGTTCTTCAGGCAAAAGGGGACTAGCATTTGCAGTTCAATCTTGTAATGATCTGTCCTATCCCTTTAAGAGACAAACCACGTCCCCCCTCCCCACCTATCTCCTGAGGCAAGCTGATCTTCAAGCTTCCAGCCTGAGTCCCTTCTCTCTCTCTCTCTCTCTCTCTCTCTCTCTCTCTCTCTCTCTCTCTCTCTCTCTCTCTCAGCTTCTCTCCCTTCTCCCCTCCCCCATAATCCACTAAATAAATATCCAACTTCTCTCTGCATGGTGTGCCTATCCATCTGTCTCTCGCCCACCACATGGCTCGGGACCAGCTGTTTTCCGGGACCTGCAGCGTGGTCTCGTGGGGTGCCCATTGGTCTCTCTCTCTCCTCGTGGGACCCTCTGGGGCTTGCTGCCCCTCGTGGCCCACTGCAGCCACTTGGGGAACTTTGCCATCCCTGTCTAGGACTGGCTGCTTTTGGATCCTGCACACTGCCCACCACTTCAGGGAGCTGTAGCATGGTCTGGGGACCTGCAGTGTGGTTCCACGGCCCACTGCCTGCCACCACTTCGGGTGTGGTCTCAGGACCGGCTGCAGCCACTCGCGGATCCGCATCTTACTTTTACCCTAACAAACCTCACTGCAAACCGTTATCTAATTCCCCCAAAAAACCCACTTCACACTCACACCCCTCCACAAAACTGAGACTTTCTGAAAAAAAGCTGGGCAGACACCACCAGTCAGACAACAAGAGGGGCAAGTGAGTTGGATTGGGGATTGCAGAATGAAGGCCCTGGTGCAGTAACAAAAACCGAGGCTGGGAGAGGTTAGGATTCCCTCCTCTCACGGTGCTATAGGGAGAGCCTGGACAACCTTACCAGCTTGCCCAGATGGAGGAAAGGTCTTAGGCACTAACCCAGCTCAGTTTCGATCCTGCCTCTTTACCTCAACACATACAGTCAACAGTTCCACACTGTTTAAATAACTGGTATGGTTTTTTGGCTTTTCAATATTCTGACTGATACAATCTTGTTATTTTTAACAGTATTAGTACTAACTTAAAAGATGTGGTACCTGGGCTGGAGAGATGGCTCAGTGGTTAAGAGCATTGCCTGCTCTTCCAAGGTCCTGAGTTCAATTCCCGGCAACCACATGGTGGCTCACAACCATCTGTAATGAGGTCTGGTGCCCTCTTCTGGCCTACAGACAGAATTTGCATACTAAATAAATACTTAAAAAAAAAAAAAAGATGTGGTACCTGGCACACAAATACCCTTTTTTTTCCACCTACCAGGAAAGTTGGATGGCTAACAAGCATCACTGTCCCAACTCCCATGCCATCAATAAAATTGTCCGTATCTTTTCTTCTTCAGCAAAAGGAATTGAGAATGCTCACAATCTCTTAACTCAGAGATGGTACTAAGACACAGAACATCCTGGTTTTCTTCAAACTGGTGCACTATGGCTGTTTAACCATCCCAACAGCCATTTTGTGTTGCCCCCCCCCCGCCCCACCCCGATTTGTTGAGGCAGGGTTTCTCTGTGAAACAGCCCCCACTGTCCTTGAATCTGCTTTGTAGACCTGGCTGACTTCAAACTTCACCACCACCACCACCAATTTTAGCAGGTAAGAATGTTGAGAATTTAAGAGATAAAGTGGGCCAGGTGCGGCCATGCACGCCTTTAATCCCAGCACTCTGGAGGCAGAAGCAGGCGATCTCTGTGAGCCTGAAGCCAGCCTGGTCTATACTCCAGAACTATCTCATAGAGAGAGAAGAGGAAGGGGAGACATGAGACCATTTAAGTAGCAGCACTGCAAGCAAGTGGCAGAGCTGCGACTTCCGTTTAATAATCATTATGTGGGTATCAGAGGCCGTGCTTAATTTTTTTTATTTTGATATATATTTTAACAGTTGAAAAAACCCACATCTTATCCTGTTAAATCGTAACTTTAGGATGTGCTTGTGTCAATTTTTACAAGAACAAGTGAAGCCCCATGCACTCATTCTGGTTCCACCAGCACCGTACACCCAAAGACACGGAGCACGTGAGCACACATCATTTCATAACTTTACACTCCTATTTCATGTCTTTTGAATCCACAGAAAATTGTGCAAATTAACTTTATATCAGGAATGTTTACATGACAGACACCAGTCTCAACGTTACACATGCATTTTCAATACTGCCCCACCACCACCCTATGAGGTTAGTACTCCATCCCACTTAAAGAAATAATGAAACCCAAACCAAAGTGATGTGCCCACTTCCAATATGCTTAAACTTCACAAAAACAGTGTATTATATACAGCTTCTGCAGCTCTCAGTGTAGCTTCTACAGTCATTGTTTTTGCTGCTGTTTTGAGGCAGGGTATTGTTCTTTATCCTCGCGTGGGGTTTGAACTCTGGTCCTCTTGCATCAGCACCCCACATCAGGATTCCAGGAGTGCACCTCCACAATGAGTTTATTATTCTTTCTGAAATACCAGACAACCAGCTCCTGCACTGTCGGTTCCGCCGGCCCCACTACCTAAACCCTGCTGAGGGAGCTGACTCATGCCCATCACTCTTCATACTAATCCAGAAGGGACCCAATGATAAACTCGCGATTTTGTAAGACTTTCAAGTTGCCTAGCGATCTGTCTTAATTTCCACTTACAAAAGAGTCTGAATCCCAGTTGTTCTACACTTGAGCTTTCAAAAGCTAACTTTTGTAAGAGACTGCTAAGACAACCCATATGGCTTCTTCTTTGCACACTGGTCTGCCAGTCTTCGGTTAGGATAGAACTGACCACACTGACCAGGTGAACAAGAAGTCACCCGACAGTCACTCCTCCGTGAGGGTCTCCATCCGTCTGTCTCTCCCCACCTACTTCAGTTCCTCCGTCAGCAGAAAGGCCAAGCTGACAGAAGCCTGTGCTTCCCAAGCCCAGTTCGAGTATAAGATTAGACATAGTTGCCAAGACAATCAGAAGCTGTCTGCCATCCAGCAATCTACTACTCAAACCACCCATAGCTGGGCTCCTACCCTGCAGCTGTGTACTTCTGAGTATGACTTCCCTCCAATACTTGACTCAAGTCCAACTTGTCTGATCAAGGCTCACTTAAGATAAAGCTCCACTCGGCAGAGTTAGGTATCTTCAGAGAGGCGATTTTAAAATAAAGACTTTTAATGCTCATACTGTGTTCTGAATGGATTTCTTACTTTTAAGTAGTTTGCTTGCACCTGTGAGCCACATGCAGAAGTCAGGACAGGGCATGGAATCCCCTGGGATTGTAGCTGGCTGTGAGCTGCTGAGTGGGTGCTGGGAACTGAACCCACACAAGAGCAACACAAGTATTTAAGTGCAGAGTCATTTTTCCAGTTTAGAGAAGCAATGGTGAATGTTTGTTTTGCAAAAAATCAATGTAAGTGCCCAAGCTCTCAGCTTTCCCACGTGCCTGGACACATGGGAAGCAAAGACAAGTATAACTGGGAACCCAGGTGAAATTACCAGCTATGGCATGGACCTCAAAAGAGATGGGAGCAGAAGGAATTAAAGGACGAGGTCCAGGATAATCTAGAGTGTGAGCACAGGGTAGACCAGAGACTCCCCCTGGAAAGACGGACCCAGGACTCTGTTCAGTCTACTCTCCAGATGGCTCACCACACTCCACCCAGGGGTCTCCATACTAACCACCCCTAAAATCAGTCACCAGACAAGATCCACATCCTCTGCCCTGGGTTCTTTCCCAGTAGATTAACATAACTCACTCTACAACCCAACTCCCTTCAGCTTTTTAGTCAATTAGGGTTTTTGCTTAGGTTTTCTGAGGTAAGGTTTCTCTATGCACCTGGCCCTGGTTAGTTCTTATTCTTCCAGCAGGTACTCCCCAGACAGCCCATTTAAAACCACCACCCACATCCTAGCCGGATTCCTGCCACTCTTCTCTGGTTTACTTTGTCCTCAACACACATCACCATCCAGACTATGATCTAATTCATTTAAGGAAGAATCCAACAAAGAGCAGGGTTTTTGTCTGTTCTGGCCACGTATATCTCAGCAGACGATGGATCAATATGCTTGTTGAGATCAAACAATGGAACCCAGCACCTGTCCTTTCCACTTGCCACTGAGACCGCTTTAGGACCATCTAGCTAATAACCACCAGCCAGCTGTGATCGCCCAGGAGACGGCACTGACACAAGTCAAACCTAAAGAGGACCTGGGGTCTAGATGGCCCCTTCTCAGCAGACACACACACACACACTTTCTAATCACAGACAGCAAGAGTTATACAAGGAGACATGGGCTGCACAGGGCATTACTCTCCAGCACCACTTTCCAGCAGGTAGACTGAGGAGTCCCTGACCTCTTAAATCCTTTTAAAAGCTTTTAAAGACCTCACACCAAGAACTCCCCAAACAGAAATGACTAAGTCCCTGTGGAGGTTTTCCCCAGTGCCTGACAAGCTCTCTAGAAACGTAACCAGGAACTATTCCCCACCGCCAGTGTCATCAGACACCAGGCTAATCTCTAACATGGCTTTTCACATGCCGAGCCAAATTGGAAGACCACCTGAAGGTCTTCCCACACGCCTCACATTTGAAGGGCCTCTCTCTGGTGTGAAATCTCCTGTGGCTAGTGAGATGGGAATGTTTGTTAAAGGTTTTACCACAAACACTACACTTGTGGCAGCCTGTGGGTACACTCTGGAGTGCAGTGAACCTGCAGCTCCTGTCAAAAGGGCTCTCGTACTCTTTGTGGGGCTTCTTTCCACTCAGTCTTAAATCCTGAATATTTAACCTTGCATCCCGACAGGAGGATAAGCCAACATTATCAGACTGTAGTGCTCTGCTGTGTCTTCTCTGGTCAACAGAATGGACGTGTATCCCAACACAATCCTTACCACGCCTCTGGGATTGGAAAGGTCTCTCTGTAGCATGGATCCTCTGATGATTAACAAGACGATAGTTTCTATCAAACGATTTTTCACACAGGTTGCACTTAAAACGTTTCTCTCCACTGTGTATTCCCTTGTGATCCATAAGGCTTCTTTTACGTGTAAAGGTTTTCCCACATTCTTGACACCAAAAGGACTTCTTACCACTGAGGATTCTTGACTCTAAATTTGAAGTCTCTTGACTTTCATGATAATCATACTGCTGGTACTGCTGGTAGTAAGAGTGCTGCCTCTCATGTCGGGAGAGATTGGAACTCCATCGGAAGGCTTTGTCACACTCCCTGCATTTATAGGGCTTCTCCCTCGTGTGAACTCTCTGGTGAATGAGAAGGAATGAGCGAATTCGGAATGTTTTGCTACAGTATTTACACTTGTGAGGCTCTTCTGTGTTGTGATCGCTCTGAGGAATGTGAAACACCGCACCCCGACTGACAGGTCGGCCACTTTCAGGCTCTCTTTTAATAGTATGAAGCCTCATATGAATAATATAACCTGACCTATAGGTAAATGTTTTCCCACACTCATTGCACTGGTATGGCTTCTCTCCTGTGTGAGTCCTCTGGTGCTCAATGAGTGATTTCTTTTGAGTAAAAGTTTTCCCACACTGATGACACGGGAAAGGTTTCCCCACAGCAGAGACAACCTGCTCCAGGTCTTCTCGACATTTCTCTTTCTTCTGGTGCAATCTCTTATGACGAGAAAAGTTTGACTTCCACCTAAAGGATTTCCTACATCTGGTACATTTATAAGGTTTTTCCCGTGTGTGAATCCTTTGGTGTTCAAGAACATAGGACTTACAGCAGAAGGATTTCCCACACTGGCTGCAGTCCAAGTGTTTCTCCTCACCGCTGTCTGTCAAACAATGACTGAGATTCAAGTTGGAGGTAAGAGCTTCTCTGCACTCATCAGATTTAGTATGGGTTTCCTGGTGCACACGGAGGGCTGACAGACGCTGGAAAGCTTTCTCACAAAAACTGCACTTATAAGGTTTCACTCCAGTGTGAATTTTCTCATGCCGTACACAGTTTGAACGCCACTTGAAGGCTTTCTCACACACCCTGCATTTAAATAGTCTCTCTTCATAATGGCATCTCTGATGGTCTTCAAGATGGGAGCGCTTACCGAAGGCCTTCCCACAGTGATGGCACCTGTAAGCCTTTGCCCTCACCGTATGAACACTCTGATGAGAGCTGAGGAGGAAGTCCTTCCCGCATGTGTCCTTTTCACTGTCTTTTAGTCCAATACGAATACTCTGATATGCACCAAATCCCTTATCTGTGTTCCTGAGCCCGTATTTCTTGTTATAATGGTGTGACCGTTTTCTGAAGTGTCTGTCACGGCCACGTTTAAAGGAAAGTTTTTTCTTAGAAACACTCACACACTTAACATGTTTTACATCAAGAATATTACTGCTTCCCAATACTTCAGATTCTCCTCCTGTCTCATTACTCATGTCAGTTCCTTCCTTCATCTCTTTCACTTGTATGGGGCTTCCACAGGGCTTCTCTAGCTTGTTCTCTTCAAAATATTCTTTGAGCCCTGTTCCATCAGAAACACTTGTCTCAGGACATATCGATGGCACAGTAAAGGTTTCTGTGTATTCTGAAGGCTCCTGTTTCAAGATGAATTTGCTTGACTTAATCTGGGACTTACCTCCTGGTGAAGAAAAAAAAAGTACAAGGAAATATATTTTCCCCCATATTTGCAACCGGAGAAGGCAACAGGAAGCTATAAATTGGAAGATTCTTGCCTGAGTGCTATTACCTTCTTACAAGAGTCAAGATTATGACAAAACCATAAGAAGTATCTCAAATAATAGGGAAGGGAAGAAGAAGGGACAATCCCTCAGGGAAATAAAAAGAGCTAAGGAGCCAGGCGGTGGTGGCGCATGTCTTTAATCCCAGCACTCAGGAGGCAGAGGCAGGCAGATCTCTGTGAGTTCGAGGCCAGCCTGGTCTACAAGAGCTAGTTCCAGGACAGGCTCCAAAGCTACAGAGAAACCCTGTAAAAACCAAAATAAAATAAAAAGAGCTAAGGAAGAATATGAATAGCAAGACAGCAGAGAAAAATCATGGTGCAGGACTGATCACTGCACAAAAGTCCCCAAAAGTTAAGGCGTGAGACTCTAAGGGCCTGAGAGAGCTGAGCATCAAGCTCATCGCGGAAGGGATGAGCACAGGTACTGCAGGAGTTAGTGCAGACATAGGAGGACGGGGCATCATAACCAATGGAAAAAAGAACAGGGAAGCCCCCTGATGAGCAAGACCAATATTGAGAGGCTGAAGAAGGGACAAGGCTGGGAAGAAATGGCCTTCCATAGCCCAAGAGGGGGAAAGGGGACTGGGGCCCCAGCACCCCTTAGTAACTCCTAGCAAATAATGGAGGATGTCCCTAGTGATGTATTTAACCATATGAGAGAAAGCAGTGAATTTAAGAGGGGCAGGGCACAGCAGATTCTATAGCACTCACCTTCAGGGGCAGTACCTGGATCCCTCTTTGGCTGAACTGTGCAGACATCCACGACCCATGGCTTCCTTGCTTCCAGCCAGGATATGAGAGCAGGTTTGGGAGATGACGCCACTGCAGGAAAGACAGAATGGGGTGGGAAGGAAGACAGAACACAGAACTACTCTCTACAGCCTAAAGTCCTGGGAGAGAGGAGGCCAGGCCAGAAAAACAAACGGAAGAAGCTAGGGCAAGATGCCTGGTCAGTCATTTCTGACAGCTCTAGGCCAGTCATTTCTCAACCTTCCTAATGCTGTGACCCTATATACAGTTCCTCATGTTGTGATGACCTTCAACCAGTTATTTTCGTTGCTACTTCATAACTGTAATTTTGCTCTCATTATGAATCATGATATAAATATTTCTGAAGATAGAGGTTTGCCAACGGTATCACGACCCACAGGTTGAGAACTGCTGCCCTAAGCAGACATGAGAGGCTGACTGGAAAGATGCTTCATCAGTTAAAGGGCACTGGTTGCTCCTCCAAAGGATCTGGTTCAGTTTCCAGCATCTACATGGTGGGTAATAACCATCTCTAACTCCAATTCCAAGGGATCTGACACCCACTCCTAACTTCCATGAGCACTATATGAGGTGGTGCACAGACAAACACCCATACACATTCTTCAAACTACATCAGTCAACCATGTTTGAATGGATCAAACTGGAACCTGAAATAGCCTCAGTCTTTTCTTTCTTTCTCTCTCTTTTTTTTTTTTTTTTTTTTTTGTTTTTCGAGACAGGCTTTCTCTACGTCACAGTCCTGGTTGTCCTGGACTCACTTTGTAGACCAGGTTGGCTTCAAACTCACAGAGATCCAACTGCTGGGATTAAAGGCGTGCCGGCCTCAGTCTTTTCAATAACCCCATATGACAGACTATGACAGACATTACCATCTCCGTTATTCAAGAGGGATAGTTGACTGATAGATTAAGTAATAAGGTTGGTAGTTACAGAGCCGAAGTCTAAGGCTACACGTTATAATAAAACACAAGGGCCAGTGAAGATGGCTCTGTGAGTAAAGGCCCCTGTTGCCAAGCCCAGGACTCACATGGCTGGAAGGACAGAGACCCCTCCCCTCTCACTAACTGTCTTCTGACTGTATGAGCTGTGGCAGTCAAGTGCCTACAAGCATACACATCCATGCACACAAATGAGTATTTTTTTTTTAATTAAAAAAAAAAAGGTAAAAGTGGAGGTTGGCAGGGATGCTAAAGACTTACCAACAGAAACCACGTTCCCGTAAGTCTCCAGCATAACATCCCGATAAAGATTGCGTTGAGCGGAGTCCAAGCATCCCCACTCTTCCTGAGAGAAGGTCACCCCCACATCCTGGAAAGTCAAAGCTTCCTGAAAAATAAGATAAAAACAATTATTTAGAGTTGATCATGGGCCTGATACAGAATTAACTAATACTGGATAAATCTGGCCAAGATAAAAGACCATCACCCAGCAGAAAGCTCTGATCTCCTAAATATGAAGTCAATTGACAGTCCAGGATGAAGAAAGCCACACTACTCGTAAGGTAGCAGTGCCCAAGACACCAAAAAAGACCCAAAGCTGGCTCACCTAGTGCCGGTTACCAAGGGCTTGGTGGTTGTTACCTGGCATCCGATGTCGTCTTCTGTCTGGGAATGGGCAGGCTCCAAGACAGCAGGAGCATCTGAAGGAAGAAAGAGCCGTCAGAGAGCTCTTGACACCCAGGAAGCCCACTCTCCTCACTCCCACAAGCAGGCAGACTGCTGTTCAAGACGGACAGACATTGGGAGGGAGGGAGGGAGGGAGGGAGGGAGGGAGGGAGGGAGGGAGGGAGGAGGACAGACTCCATTTTAGACCGGACTTGACTGGGGGCTGAATTTGGTTCTGGTCAAAACCACAAACTTGCAGAGTTTGTGCCCCAGTCAAGGCAACCCCACCAGGTGGGCCAGCCAATGAGAAACTCTGGTCAATGTCTGCGGGCTCCAGATGTCCTTGTGATTTTTCTGTGTAACCGATAACGTAAGTGCCCTTAGACCCTAGTCAACGAATGACCCAACCCTGAAACGCCAAGGCATGTACCACCCTGCTTGTGGGCTTTCCCTTAAAAACCCATAACCCTGAAAGCTTGAAGCCATTCTCCGTCACCAGCTATATCGGCGTGCTGGGTGATGGCCCAAGCTCGAGCTTTTGATCAATAAACCCATGTGTTTACATGGGATACTGGCTCTGTGGTGGTCATGTTTGGGGATCTTACGACGCGACACGGGCACCAAACATTTCCTCAGTGTCTTTTGGGGACTGGAAAGGAAGAGTGGAGGGCAATGGAAGACACCAACCAAACATGAATAAGGGAGGAGTTCAGGAGAACAAAAGGTTCTTGTGAGGTAACACAGGACGTATAACAGAAAGCTGGGGTCTATGCAATGAGTACCATCTTGCCCAGCCAGGAATTTACAAACTCCTATTCCATGTGGAGGCTCCAAATGGTCCTCTAGAGCAGAACTGTTCCTGAGCCGTGACGTAGGGGACCATATCTGTGCAGACTGCAGAGCTCCAGTGCCTATCCAGTGCACACCTGGGTTCTGAGCAAGGCATGGGTCCTGGCAAGAAGAAAATGCTATGAGAACATTCCAACAGAAATAGGAAGCAAATTCAGAAAAAAGTCCCTGTACAGGGATGGGCCACCAGGCCTGCTGATCATTTCCTGGCGGAAAGCACCCAAAGAGAAGACAAAAGAGAAACCTTTTATTCCATGGCCTCCCTGTACCAAGGAGTCCATAAGGTTACCACTTAACATAAGGATACACATGGCAAGTTGGTAATAGGAATCCTCACATGGCACAGGAAAGCCTTCTCATTACTGCCTACTTGCCCCTGGCCTAAAGATGAGAAATGAAGGGAGTGAAGGAGTAACGGTTTGCAGCAGAGACCAGACAAGTGTACTGAAATGGACAATGGCTGCAGAGAAAGTGGGCTTTCAAACTGTAAACCTGGCAAAACAGTGACCACCATCAGAGAGGCAATATTAATTTTAAGAGTCAGCCAGGAAAGAAACCATACAGAAAAGCTCTCCTATGCTCAACTGTTGGGTCCCTTGAGGAGAGGCCTCGGCATCCCCACTTGATCTGTTTTGCACTCTTGTGGTTGGTTGTTCAGAAAACAGGAACAAAAACAGCAACAATCTGTTGTTTTCAGCAATGTTTCTAAGGATGTTTACCCCTAAGCCGTGTGAGTTACAGTGATGAGCTTCCTGCTTTTGCTGGCTCGGCCTCCCCTGCTGAGGGCTATATATACTATGTGAGAAAGTGGAATAAAGGCTTGCCTGCAGAACCTCAAGTGTGCTATGTGTTAATCTTGATGTCCCCGGCTCAGAGAACTACAGTTGCTGTGCTGGCGCAGCACGCATCCTCTCAGAGAACAGGAAGGAAGGCTTTGCTCTTGTACTTCAGGCAGCTCTGTCTCTGAGACAAGGCTTTCCTTAATGTAGAAATGAACGTTCCTGGCACAGTGGCTGACACTTTCTTTATACTGATGTCAACAAGCCTTAGACTGAGGCCACTGAATGCAGGGCAAAGACTGCAACTTTGGATCTAGTCCTAACTAAGCCATACTCTTGTAGGTGTTCTATCTTATGCCGCTTCATAAATTAGTAATGTTAAGATCCCAACTCAAAAAGCCTGCTTGCAACTGCTTTAAGCACATGTCCTAGGTGGATGACAATCAGCAGTGGAAAAGAACAAAAGCCCTGACCACTCGCGCCCTGACCACAGTACCCTGCCCCACCCGCCTGCCAGGAAACACCTGGTGCGCATGACACAAGGGTCAGGGCTTGGGGACTTTCCAGGACAGGGTTTGGGTTTTTGTGGTATTTCTGGGAAATAGAAGGAACAAACAGCTATGGCCTAGAACTGACCCAATATGCTAATGTGATATAAAATGTTGTATCCAATCACTCTGTACCTCACACCCATTATGCTAATGTTGTGGTTTTGCCTATAAAAAGTTGCTGGAATTGCTGTTCCGGGTGCTCTGCCTCTTTGGAGACTAGAGACACCCGGTTACGCGATGGTTAATAAACCCTCTTGCTTCTTGCATCTGCTGGACTGGTTGAGTCGCGGGGCTTCTCCCTCTTGGGCCTGCACCCAGTGGGTGAGGGTCTTTCAGTATCAGGTCCCTCTGAATATCCTATCGCTTTTGGTAAAAATGACAAGGGCACTTTCAGATTATTAAAAAGACACAAACATTTTGTTTTAGTAAGCATTACTTATGTTGATTTACTACATCATTTACCACCGGTAGACTATGATCGAATGATACTTGATTTAATTTTTGTAATAAATTTGAGAGATAAACCAGAAATATTAGTAATTTTAAATGCATGAATTATGCATGTAGGCTCATATTTTTATTTAACTAAAATTTGAAAGCCTAAAAAAATGATAAACACTTTTTGAAAAAAACTCAAAAGGTGCCAGATGTGGCGGCTCACACCTTTAACGCCAGCACTCGGGAGGCAGAGGCAGGCAGAACTCAGTGTGTTCAATGCCAGTCTGGTCTATGAAGTTGCAGGACAGCCAGGGCTATGTAGAGACCCTGCCTCAAAACCAAGCAAACAAACAAAACTCAAAAGGCAGAGACCCAGCTTCCTGTATGCAAAAGGACTAAGAAGAATGCAGAGAGCAACCCAGCATCCCTTTGCCGACAGGCCTGACACTCAGTTCTGCTTCTCTGCACTGGGACCAAGCACATTACAAAGCATTCAAACAGATACTGAACAAATCCTCATGATTTGTTAATTTCTGCATTTCTTTCTCAATAAACTGAGGTCCTGAAAGACTGACTATGGTGACTCCATTTTGTATCTCGAATGAAATTTATTTTACTAAGTGTCAGTAACAAAAAAGGAAGTGGCACTATTTGAAAGCATTAAAAGGATTAGCAAGTATGGCTTTGGAGGAAGTATGGCGGGGGGGGGGCCCTTTGAGGTTTAGCCCATGCCAGGCTCAGGCTCTACCTATGGATCAGGATGTCGCTCTCCAGCACTTGCCTGCACGCTGACACGCTACCATGGTGATAAAGTGCTAAACCTCTGAAACTGT
The DNA here is from genome assembly GCF_950005125.1 of Chionomys nivalis. Classification (NCBI taxonomy): domain Eukaryota; kingdom Metazoa; phylum Chordata; class Mammalia; order Rodentia; family Cricetidae; genus Chionomys; species Chionomys nivalis. The sequence continues at coordinate 118,780,651 of NC_080089.1, forward strand.
GAGCAAATCCCCAATTTTATTCTCTAAGAGCTGCCTTGGTTACGGTCCCTCTTCACAGAAACAGAACAGTGATTAGACAGGCTCTTTGCAAAACTCAGTGTGGCTTTGCCATTTTTGCTAGTCACATTTCTTCTAACTATATCTGCTCAGCTTACAGCTGCAAAAAGAAAACCTTGGCATTTTCCAGCCATGGTGTGGTTTTCATGTTTAAATATAAACCCTGAGAAAGGCTTGGTATTACACTTGGGTCCCAGATACCCAGATATAGTCACCAGCTAGCTGAAACAAGGACTTTCAATTGATCACAGACTGTGATCTTCCCTGGTGGGAGCCCACACCAGTATGTCTAAGAATAAGGCTGTAGGATGGTGCTTAAAACTGAGATCTTCTGATTTCCCAGCCGAGGGCAGCCTCCCAGCCCTTGAGCCAAGTCCCCACTCAAGACCCCCCCAAACTCCTCTGAAAAGGAAGCAGTATATATGCAGACAGCTCCTCTGTGCTCTTCCATTCAGAGTTCATGATTCCTGACTCCTTTATGTTCCTCCTCTGCCCCTACCACCCAAGCCTATGTTTTTTTTTTTTTTTTTTTTTTACTGTGTGCACAGTGTTTTGTCTGCATGTATGCCTGCATGACAGAAGAGGGCACCAGATCTCATTACGGATGGTTGTGAGCCACCATGTGGTTGCTGGGAATTGAACTCAGGACCTCTAGAAGAGCAGCCAGTGCTCTTAACCTCTGAGCCATCTCTCCAGTCCACCTATGGTTAGTCTTAAGCCAAATCAGATTATGTTGTGGTGGTAGGGAGTGGACTAGGAAGTGTAGTCTTGCCGGAGAAGTGGCTTTGTTGGAGGAAGTGTGTCACTGTCTGTGGATCCAGATGTAGAACTCTCAGCTCTTTCTGCGGTACCATGTCTGCCTGCACACCACCACGCTTCTTCCCTCCATGACCATAACAGACTAAACTCACAAAAATGTTTTTCTTTATAGGAGATGACATGGTTGTGGAGTCTCTTCACAGCAGCAGAAATCCTAACTAAGACAGAAGTTGGTACAGTCAGTACCAGGGACCGGGCACTGCTGTGAAAGGCAGAAACCTCGCTTTTGTTTGGAGGACTGTGGACTTTGGATTAGAAAAGCAGGTGAATACTTTACTTGGGGTTTAGTGAGCCACACTAATATAAGGAGAAGATAGTGATAATTTGAACAGTGGTGGCCTATGTAAGGAGGTTTCAGAGGAGAATTTTAGTATATAGCCTGGATATCTTCTGATATTTTGGCAAAAAATGTGGCTGCTTTTTGCCTCTATCCAAAAAAAAGTCTGCCCAAGGCTAAAGTAAAAGTTTTGGATTAATTCCATTGGCAGAGGAAATCTCAAAAACAGCCTATTATTGACTCTCTTCACTCTTAATTAATTAGTATTCACTCTTAATGAAGATCTATAATGAAAAGAAGTTGATCAAGGAAAAATACAAAATGTTCAATTTGAGGAGAAAAGGAACACCAGGAAGTAGAGCTAAATCCTGTATTCGAGGAGATAAACAGATTAAAGAAAATCCTGATATTAAATGGAATAAAAAGAGTGATGACCTCTGTGCAAGATCCCATCCAGCTAAACTTGCAGCTTGTGAAGGATTGAGCCACGTGCATCAGTGCATACCTTTAAGCGTGCATCTCCTATCACGCTGGAGACAGAGGCATGCACATCTCTGAGTTTGAGGTCAATCTGGTCTACAGATCCAGGTCCAGGACAGCCAAGCTTAGGCAGTGAAGGAAATAATCAACAGAAAGCTGGTGAAGATGTAACTGATGAGCTGCCATGTTCCAGCCCCAGCAAGCAGCGGAACATGGCAGCTCTGACCACATGATTTTGGGCTTAGAGTCAAGGATGAAAAGGGTTGTGGAATCTCCCTCCATGACTAAGTAAAGCCACTGAGACTAGGCATGTGTCAAGAATGTCCATGAATGGAAGTTGTGAAGGTGAAGCCTGGATTGCCTTGGGGACCGCAAGATGCTGGAGGTGCCAGAGTCGTGAGATACTAGCTGAGGAAAGCTGCTAGCTGGGAAGGGAACCAGCCCGAGAGAGAGAAGTGTGCTGTAGCCAACAAAGCTGAAAGGAGTTGGAGATTTGAAGAGTGTTTTGACATCAGACATGGAGAGACAGTTTGGAGTTCACCAGTTGGTTTTTGGTCTTGCTTTGGCCCAGTATTTCCTCACTATGCTCCCTTCCCTATGTTTTGGAATGGTAATGTATACCCTGTATTGAAAGTATGTGATCCCTTTTTTGATTTTGATTTTATAGGGGATTATAGTTAAGAGATTGTACGAGTCTCAGAAGAGACTCTGTGCTTGTAAATAAGTGTGACACTGTTGAAGACTATGGGGACATTTGAAGTTGGACTAAATGTATTCTGCATTATGGTATGGCTACAAGCCTATGGGAGCCAGGGAGTGGAATGCAGTAGCTTGAATAAAAATGGCCCCTTAGGCCCATAGGGAGTAGAACTATTAGAAGCTGTAGCCTTAATGGAATAGGAACGGGCATTGTTGGAGGAAGTGTGTCCTTGTCACTTCCTGCTGCCTATGGATGCAGATGCAAACTCTTAGCTTCTTCTGCAGCGCCACGTCTGCCTGCACACCGCCATGCTTTCTTACCATGGCCACAATGGACTAAACCTCTGAAACTGCAAGCCAGTCTCAATTAAATGTTTTTGGGTTTTTTTTTTTTTTTTTGGTTTTTCGAGACAGGATTTCTCTAGCTTTGGAGCCTGTCCTGGAACTCCTTTTGTAGCCCAGGCTGGCCTTGAACTCCCAGAGATCCGCCTGCCTCTGCCTCCCGAGTACTGGGATTAAAGGCGTGCGCCACCACCGCCCGGCCCAATTAAATGTTTTTAAGAGTTGACTTGGTCGTGGTGTCTCTTCACAGCAACTGGAGCTGGATTTTCTATACTATAAACCATTTTATCCATAAACTAATTTATTAATACCTGCTGATCCTATTCTAGAGGTGGTCTTCCTGTGTGAAGTGGAAAAAGCACCTTGTTAAATGGTCCGCAATCAGAGTCCAGTTCTCAGATGCTCAGGTTATTTCCCTACATGCCCCAAGCTCACATTTCTCATCCACAAAAAGGCAGGCAGAGCCTATACGTATCACCTACCCTCAGTGGTGCTCCATGGTGATCCCTCTGCAGCTCTTCCAGCAGGGCCACAACCTCCGCGCCACTCTCTGGGCAATGGAGCTGCACCCACGTCCGCAGCTCTCCAGGCAGGATGCTCAGGAACTGCTCCAGCACCAGCAGCTCCAGCATCTGTGCTTTGGAAAGAACATCAGGCCTGATCCACCAGCGGCAGAGCTCCTGGAGCCGGCTCAGAGTTTCTAGGGGCCCAGAAGACTCGTGGTAGCGAAGCTGCCTGAAGAGCTGACGGAACAGCTCCTGTCCAGGGCGGTTAAGCGTCTGTGGCCTGGCAGTCTGCACAGAAGCATAGTCATCCTCCTCTTCTTCCTTCTTTACCTTACGAAGCTGCTCTTGTTCCCTTGAAGCCTGAGCTGAGTGGGCCGCATAGCACCTGCCTGGAGGCATCACTCTTGTCAGGGTCACCCAGATAAAAGACAAAACAAGTCTGCTGCTTTCAATGAATCACGCTGTATCCTCGGGAGTATCTTCTCAGCACTGCAGTGCACAATGTCATTTGCTAGTCATTAGAAGTTACCGGTAAGAGGCTGAAATAACCAACATTCCTGTTCAGAAGAAAATAGAAAAGAAAATGATGTCCATCACACATGGATGCCGCTAGGTGGGGAATCACTTGTGAGAGCTCACTTCTCCCATGTATGAGAAGACATATGTGCATGAGTCCTTACACAGACTGAGATCAAGGATGGTAAGCTAATAAAGTTTCTCTAAACACAGGTAAGATATGAATAGGGCTAGAAGACACAAGCGGCTGAGAAAAAGGCCAAGCAACATCTGAATAAGTAAACAGATACATTGCACCGACATTCCTGTAGGGGGAGACACAGCATGAAAAGCTATCAATTCTCACATTGATGTTTAGTTCAATTCCAGCAAAATCTCAGGGAGATGGAAGGCAGAGAAGGTGGGGATGTGTCTAGCATGTCCACGTCCCTGAATTTAATCCCCAAAACCACTGGGGAAAAAAGAGAAAAGATATTGCCTGGGAGAAGGGGTATTTAATGGAAGAAACCACAACCCAAAGAGAGTAGGGAGGGCATCATTGGAAGATTCCAAAAATATCAGTGATAATCAATCACAAGGAGTTAACTCCCCTGTTTCTCAAGATTGTTCTCAAGATTATAATCTAACTTTGTGGTCAGCCAGTTCCTGGAACAAAGTCACTAAACCAATTAACCTAGATTTTTGGCTCTACTCTTCCTGCTAGGGGGTCTGGATTTATCCTGGTCTTTCAGTAGTTGCTGTCATGCTGGACAGAGAAATACCAGAAATCAGCAAAAGACAAAACTATATACCTAAGCAGAGGAGGAGCAGGGTGCCCAGCAGGCAAAGGTGATCGCCTCCCCAGCACTGAGTTCCATCCCCAGAACCCACAAGGTGGGGAGAACTGACTCCACACCCATAAAAACACATTATGCACATGCACACACACACACACACACAGTAAATTAAAATTTAAAACACAATTTAAAGCAGGCCAGGCATGATAATGAATGTCTATTATCCCAGCACTTGGGAAGTAGAGGCAGGAGAATAAGGAATTCAAGGCCAGCTTGGGCTGCCAGCTAAGACCCTGTCTCAAAACAAAACAAAGTGGGGCCAGAAGTAGACACTGACATAAACGGATTACATTTAAAAAGCAAGGACAGTCAAGTCAGCAGAGTCCCATCATTTAGGAGACAGAAGCAGGCAGGTCTTTGTGACTTGGAGGTGAGCTGTAACAGCAAATCACAGGCCAGCAAGGCTATGTGAGAGACTGTCTCAAAAACAACAAAGCAAGGAAAAAGTGCAATCTTTCTCACAAGGCCTCACAACAAGAAATGTAAAAGAAAAGGAACACAATATTCATTAATAAAAGCAAGATGCTAACCAAGAAGAGAATGGCTTTTGTTTTGTTTCATTTTTTCGGTTTGTTTTGTTCTGTTCTTGTTCAGACAGGGTTTCTCTGTGTAGTCCTGGATGTCCTGGAACTCCCTCTGCTGGCCTCAAACTCACAGAGATCCACCTGCCTCTGCCTCCCTAGTGCTGACATTAAAGGCATGCACCACCAAGACCTGGCCAGGAAGTGAATTAAGGAAAGACACAGAATTCCTTCCCCTAAAACAGCACAGATTACAACGTTAAACACAGAAATCTTAAAGTGGTAAAAGCTGAGAAATGCCAATAACAAGGACACATCAGTTTATCCGAGAACAAGAAAACATCAGATACAAGAACATTCTAAAATTGCAAATAACAAAATATTTAAAAAAAAGTCAAGACCTTGGGGGCTGGAGAGATGGCTCCGTAGTTGAGATCACTGGTCACTCCTTCCAGAGGACCCTAGTTCAATTCCCTGCATCCACATGGGAGCTCATAACTGTCTATAACTACTGTCTGAAGGGATCTGACACCCTCTTCTAGCTCCCACAGGCACCAGGCATACACATGGTGGTTAGACACGCATGCAGACAAAACACTTACACATTATAAGAATTTTTAAAGGAATTTTTTTTTTAATCAAGGTCTTAATTGTATAGTTATTCTTGGTAGTGACTGTTACTACACAGGAATAAAGCAGGAAGGGCCTATAGAATGGCCCACCAGGGTAAGTTTAGCGTCAAAACTGCAGCTCAGCTGAACTTTAGTTGGACCGCAGGAACCAACCCGGCAGCAAGAGACGCACACAGGTGTTCCCTGATCCCCGCAGGCTCACTGCCACTTGTACACAACTCACACACAAATAAGATGTAGGACGCACACCTTTAATCCCGGCACTCAAGAAGCAACAGACCACTTCACATTCAAGGCCAGTAGGTGTATCAGCGAGATTCTCCACCCAGGAGAGAGGCAGTTTAGGGTTTATAAAGCCAAAAACCACAAATGGCAACGAGAGGCAGAACCGGTGGCAGAAGAAAGTTTCTAGAACACAGGTTTCTAACGCTTAGTTGATAAGAACAATGGACATTCCTGGACCTGGACGTTTGGTCAAGAATGAAGCTCGGCCCGGCTGGGAAGCAGTCACGCGGATCTCACAAAATGGAGTCAGCTAAAGCAAAATGGGGTTCCTCCATCGGGTCATTTCCACCTTTCTGTTATTTTATTCTCCAGCAACGCTGACATCACAAAATACTCATAAACTAATACTTCCTGGATACCAGAAGCCACAGAAAATTTGGGGTTGGGACTGTGAGCACTTTCCAGTTTTCAAGTGCGTATCAAAGCTTAATTTCAAACGCGTCCTTTCAGCTTATAAAACATTTCTATCTTTTTTACTTAAAAATTTGAAAGGCAGGGCTCATTAAATTGCCCAGGTTCCTCAGAAGCGGGGGTTAACAGGCCTGAGCCACTAGACCGTGCTGTCCCAAGCATTTTATCTCCTACAGCTGACGTCACGACCATAGAACAATTTTGGTTTTGTTTTTAAGGTAACAGCAAAACCAACCCGCACGATGAACCGTGGGCCGCCGTGCTGAGTTTGTCAAGAAGTCAGGACGCCAGGAGTCACAATGGCGGAGACCGGACTTGCAGGGTCTCGGAGAAACCGGAGGCTGCCGGGCAGCACCGACCCAGACCGGCCCGGTTCCCGGAGAACCCATCCGGGTGGTGGCATCGCTGGTGGGGTCAGGACGCCGCAGACTGTGCCCCGCCGCCCGCTCGCCCACCCGCTCTCCCGGCCGCTCACCGCCCAACGCCGGAACCTTCGCGTTACTCCCCGGATGGCCGTGCTGCCCGCTGTGTCCACCTCGCCGTGGCCTCTCTAGGACAGCGGAAGTCTACCTTCTGGGGGCTCTCTAGGATACCCGGAGGAATGCCGCCTCGGCTGCTCTCCGCCCTAATTCGCCCTGGCTCCCTTCATGGCCCAGCTCGCCCGCCTAGCTAGGCTAGGTGGTTGAATGCTGCGCAACGCCGGGCATTCCACGCGCCGCCCTCTGGAGATTAGAGCTTTCTCTGGAAGAGTAGGTGTGGCCTGGAGGCGTTGTTCTGGAGGAAGCGCATTTCTTTAGGTCGATCCACTAAAGGGTAACTGATTTCAGTTGGGCAAACCCTTGTGCAGAAACTGAAGGACTCAGACAAACATGGCTCTGGCAGGCCTTGCCCTCCTCACTCTCTCTCCCTTGCTAAAGCGTTAGATTCCCGTGTTTAGGCACGTCCACATTCCTGAAGCTAGCCACCAAGGTCCCTAATTTGCTTCTTTCTAATGCCGAACTCATTCCTGAAGCTGATCACTAAAGTCCAACTATCAAAATTCCCCGTTTGACTATGATTAACATGCCCATCAGAACTTATCAACCCATGCTAGCTCATGCTAACACAACCCTCCCCTTCTTTCCTTTTAAATATTACTCCTACAAAAGTGTTCGCTACTGTTTTCTTATCGATTCGATTCAGCCATCTTGTCTCTTGGCCTTGTTTAATAAAGTACCTCTTTGTGCTGGAAATTGGTGTTTGGGTGGGGTCTGTGCCTAATCTGGTCTCTAGACGGGTGCCACCCAGGGTATGCAGATCTTTTTGGACCCCTCCCCCTGCCCCACACACGCTCTTCAGAATAACTTCCAGCACAGACTGTTCTTGTGTGAAACTGCGGGGCAGAGCTAATACCAGAAATGTTGCAATTGACCACCCCGACGGTGCTGCAGAAATTTCTGGGAAACTGAGTCATTGAACTCTTTTTCAGTTGGACAGAGGTACTTACTTGAATAACTCTGTAATGGAAATCATCCTGGACCTCTCTTAAACATGAGATTCACAAGGAGAAAGACCAGTTCCACAGTGTCCAGTTAAAGCAAGTTTTGTTTAATATTGGCCAGGAAGATGGACACTGACCAGGTCCACACCTAGGATTCCCATAGAACAGCCATGAGTTACATTAGCTAGGAGTCTATAAAGGCCAAACCACAAGGGTACGGTACTTCACGCCTTTGTCAGAAGGTTCGCATACATCCTGATATACCGTGTACTTCCTTCCAATGTGTGATCAAGCACATACTGCACAGTTGGGGCTGTTAGGCCCAGATCATGAGATCATGGAATCCCCCTAAAACCAACCAGGATGCCAAGTCCTGTATGTAAAAGCAAAGAGCCTTTATTCTTACACACTCGGACTCTCCATGTGTCCGGTGTGTTGAAGTGGTCGGAGACCCCGAGCTCCGGTAGGGTTGGGTATTTATAGCAAAGGTAGAGGTGAGGGATTTCTAAGGTTCAGGACCCCTGATTGACTGACATTTGTCTAGGGGTGTCCTGGTGAAAAGCGATGGGTGTGTGCTGGCAGGTGATCCTATCTACAATGGTTTAACATTAGGAATTTCCTTTGGATGCTCTATTCCTGGGTGGTGCCTGGGTGGTCTCAGTTTTGGTCTTTCTTGGAACCAGGTATTGGTTGCCTCAGGGTAAACTCCTGAGACTCAGGCCTCCGTCGAGCTTCTCGTGGCTGGGCCCTACCAGAGCAACTGAAGTGAAAACACGTGACTTCATTTAGCCCTCAGCATTCTGGGAGTTATCTGTCCCTGGTCAAGTGGGACTTACAGGTTCAGCAGCCTCTGACTGAGGGAGGGAAGGAGCAGGTAAGCAGGAGGTTCGAGTACAGAACCCCATGTAAGATGGTAAAGGACTGGGCAGGGTTAAAATCCAGTTATCCCACCTATACAGCGCCTTGAGTTTCTGGAAATAGTGCCAGGAGGCAGGGGGTCTGTCTGTCTCAGCACTGGGAAATTTTCTTGGCTTTGAAGTGGCATTTTGGGGGATTTCCACATTGCCTCCTCTTCTAAACCCTGATGACCCTGTATACATATATTTATTATGTATACAGTGTTCTGGGGCACCAGATCTCACTACAGATGGGTGTGAGCCATTATGTGGTTTCTGGGAATTAAACTCAGGACCTCAGAAAGAACAGTCAGTGCTCTTAACCTCTGAGCCATCTCCCCAGCCCCTCTTCATGAGCCTTCAAAGGAATCCTCTGATACTGGTGGTGTGGGGCTTAGGGCATTCTAACCACACATATGGGACCCAGGCTGCATAGGTGCCATGGCAGGTTTGATAGAGACCTTTTACTGGCAAGCAACACCTGGCTCCAGGAAAAGCCATAAGCTGAGACCACCCAGGGATGGGCCAGTGTCGAAGGGAAGTACCTGACATTCCAAATATCCCAACCATTAGATAAAATTAAATAAGATCACCAGATGTCCTTGAGGCCAGTACGCACTTAATCCCCTTTCACCGAGACACCCCTAAACAAATGTCAGTCAATCAGGGTCTTGAATCCTGGAAATCCCCTCACCCCCGAACCTCTACTATCATAAAAAACCTACCTGGCCCAGGCTGGACACTCATACCACTGCGTCGGACACACAGAGGACCCAAGCCCGAGCTTGAAAAGGGCTCTTTGCTCTCGCATACGGATTCTGACTCCTTGGTGGCCATTTGGGGTACTCAGCGATCTGGGCACAACAGTCGTGGACCTGGGGTCTACTTCTATCCTGTTTCCGATAAAGTGAATTAGAAGATTTATATGGCATGGATCAAACAGTAGAATCAGGAGAATTACAATCAAGAGCCCCACTGGTGGGGGTGGGAAGCCCAGCCTGCTTCCCTATTGTAATCAGGAGTCATTTTGATACGCTAGCTAAGGTTTCAGTGTACTGTAAAACTTAAATTTCTGTTTCTCTGCATTGGGTTACAACCCACCCTATGACCACAAATTGTTCTGGAACAGGTATTCTGGGCAGATTTCCTTAACTTCTGTTCCAGCTTCTGTATCTATGCTTGCTTGTAAAATCCCACCCTGTGGTTTTGTTCTGTTAAAGGAGCTTGAGAAACTGCTCAGGGCTGTTCTTCCGATTTCTGTCTTAGAGGGAGACAAGCCCCCAGTCTGGCTTTGGATGCACTGAATAAACCTTGCTTCTGTTTGGCTTCAATTTGGATTGAGGGTTTCTCTTCTCTCACCTATGGATTAACAGTGACTAGCTATGGCCCAGGAGGTCCAGGGTTCACCCTATTAAGAGCTTTTGGTTTTATCTCTGGCCTATATTCATTGTACCTGTTACCTAGCATTTTCTCTCGCTGTTCCTCTTTGGTTTGCACAGAAACATCCTTCTTCTCCTAGGAAGACACCTGTGCCACCTACTGGGCCCTGACTGTTGAGGCTAGAGACCCAGAGACTACTGGGCATGTCCAAATCCCGAATTCAGAGTCTATATTAAGCCGGCAACTGCTTGGAGAGAAACACGTCTCATAGAGAAGCCTTGAGTGCATTTTATAGGAAAAATTTAAAGACCAAAAACAGAAAAACCACAGCCTGGTTGGCACTTGTAGGGGGAGTAAAGCAAGCAGTTTTATTATGGGTAGCCCAGCCGAGATGACTGCTCAGACAGACACAGTTTATAGCCAATTGAAAGCCTTTATTCTGGCTGACTGGGACCATACCCAGGTATTCAGGGAACCCAGGTGTGACCATGAGTGTCCAAAGCACAGGATTTTTGAAGGCAAAAACCATGCCCTGGCATCTCAAACCACAGTTGCAGAGAGCTGCTTTCACAGAAGTGAGCAGTTTAACAGAAGTTAAGATAAGCAGTTAGCATGGAGGGGGGCAAGGTTCTAAACTGGCAGTTGAACTGAAGCTTAGGTCAGTTAGCTGAAGGGGGTTCCTACATAAACCAGCTAAGTTAGGTCGTCCTGATTTGGGGTTCCTAGAATAGAGCTGGGTAATTTTCCATGGGATTCTCCATCAAGGAGATCAAATTCTAGTTAATCCTGAAATGGCCTGAGCAAGAATACAAGACAGGAACTTTTGCAGTGTCTTGCCCTGTCATAGTTTAACAGAAGCCAAAGACATGCAGTTAGTCGAGGTGTTTTGATCCCAAGTTCAGAGCACAGGGCTGAGTTCTTTTCCACAGAACTTTTCATGATACGGGTAATGTCAGTTTCTGATTAAACCAAATGGCTCCAACGGAGACGAAATGGGGAAACCTTTGCCCTGACCCATGATTATGTCTAAGCCTCTACCGTTATGTCCACATCTCAGAATCCCTAGTGAAACCACGGTGCCAGTTTTCAGATGTAAATACAAGAGGGTCTCTGTTTAGCAAGCTTAAGCTCGGACCACAAACCTCCAACACACCAATGCAGTGTGTGAGAAGAGAATGCAGCCAGGCGGTGGTGGCGCACGCCTTTAATCCCAGCACTCGGGAGGCAGAGGCAGGCGGATCTCTGGGAGTTCGAGACCAGCCTGGTCTATAAGAGTTAGTTCCAGAACAGGCTCCAAAACCACAGAGAAACCCTGTCTCGAAAAAAACCAAAAAAAAAAAAAAAAAGAAGAAGAAGAAGAAGAGAATGCAGCCCTGAGACAAGCTTTTAAAGGCAAAATGCCACAATTAAGGGACTACATGTCTTGTCATCTTGGAATTGGGCGAAGAGAGTACAGAGTAAGAAGATTTCTGAAATCATTGGTCAGATTTTGGGCGCAAAACCCCAACAAAGAACCATAAGAAGCTGACAAGGTATCCGAGAGGGCAAGATGTCTTCAGGGACAACCTGAACCTTGTTAACTCTGTCTCACACCTTAATTGGCTGTCCACGAGCTATCTGCTTCATATTTATCTTCTACTACAGCACATTCCTAGAGCTGAGGTCAATCCTAGGTCACCAGTTGTCTTAAGAGAAGTCCCATCTTTAAGATAGGGTCTGTGAAGTCACATTTCAGTTAAATATTTCAGGGTCTCACACCACCATGTTGTAAGGCCATGGCCACCAGAGAGTTTTATCAACAGCAACTCTACTCTGCTGGAGTAGACTGAGGGAGGTCTCCTTTAATTTGGTTGGATAGCAGGCTATGTTGAACCTGTTGGTGTTAGGGTCCTGGAGAAGTCCCACAAATGACCGCCATCCACATATGCAATCAGCAAGAGCATTTATTTTCTCAAGAATACAAGTACCAACAGTCTGGGGTCAAGCATCCAACACAAAGGCAAAGATGGTGCCGACCCCCAAGAAAAGCTTACAGGCTCTTTTATGCACAACTAGAGGAATTCTAAAAGCAGTGTGATCACTCTGCCTACAATTGGTTTACACAACTGACAATCATATTAGTAGGTTTCTAATTAGTTAGGCCTGTCAGGGGTGGGCTAAGGCTACAGCTTTTCCATTTTTGGACAGTCCTAGGCTTTGTCTTACTTGGTTATTGTCTTGAGTTGAAAGACCTCCTGAGTAGGGAGACTCTCACTCAAGTCTCGGGAACTCACGAGAGACCGTCCTTGCTGCAATCACATGAAGTTTATTGACAGGACAGGAACCAGTGCACTGAGGACAAAACTCATTTCCCACGCAGGGGTAGAGTTCGACCCCGAGTAGCTGGGAGAAGGGGTATTTAAGGGAAGAAACCATAGCATAATAATCCAAAGGGGGTAGGGAGGGCGTCATTGGAAAATTCCGAAAATACCAGTGATCATTGAAAAATTATGAAAATACCAGTGATAATCACAAGGGGGTAACTCCCTGTTTCTGAAGATTATAATTTAACTTTATCTTCAGATAGTTCCTGAAACAGAGTCACTAAGCTGGCTAATCTAGATTTTTGATTCTTCTCTCCCTGTTTAGATTTTTGGCTCTATTTTTTCTGCAAGAGGGGTCTGGATTTATCTAGGTCTTTCATCTCCCCACTTCTTCTAGTACCTAGTTCTAATCATAGAACTAGATTTCAGTATCTTCTAGACCTTGTAAAGCGCTATATTGGTGGCATAACATCAAAATCTGAACAGCACTTATTCTTTCCCTAATGAAGGTAATTAGCTTTAATTCATTAAAGTACTGAGGGGCCTGTATTAGGGCAGCCGTACCTATCCCTACACCGGCAGCTACCCCAGGCCCAGGATTACTGCTAGTGTCAGAGAAATAGGTTCTCGTCGAAAGTGAGTTGGGTGCTTGTCGAATTCATCTTCAAGCGTGTTAGCTGGATGTTAAAAGACCCTAGGTACCAGTTGTACAAGCACACAGTAATCTTTGGTATCATTAAAAAGCGATGTCAACATGCAAGGTGTCAGGCCTGTACTACAAGCCCACCATTTATCTAAACTGGGAACCAAGTACCTGATGTCAGGAATCTTAGGGCTCTTAAGAGTCTTATAACATAACCTCAGTAAGAGTCATTCTATGATTAGCCTCCCAAACACAAGCATCCTGAATGGTGATGGTGTTAAAAGCCCCAATACTGTAATTTGGGTAGTTCAGGAACTCGCTTCATGTGGGAGGCATGGATCCAGGCAGAGATGCATACTTCTTTCAGTTGTTCCCAGATCTGGCGTCTCACCACTTCAAAGGCCTTTAGGTGGGCAAATAAAGGTCTAGAAAGAATAGCATCAGGATTATACGCTTCACCCGACTCAGTGAGTGGTGGCAGTCCCCCACATAGGTTCTTATAAGGGGTAAGTTTAAATTGCCTTGGGGTGTTCCGAACCAGGAACAGGGCAAAGAGAAGGAGGGGTGTCCAGTCATTCCTGCTGATTTTGTCAGGATCTCTTTTAGGGTTCTAGTCATCCTTTCTATTTGACCTGAGCTCTGGGGTCGGTAAGCACAATTTCCAATCGATCCCCAGTTGGGTGGCCAGTTCCTGACTTACCTAGGCAACAAAAGGCAGGTCCCTTATCCTAAACCTCTGAAAGATTTCTTCTATGATCTTCTTAGCTACACATTGGCCGTCTCAGTCCTGGTAGGAAAAACTTCTGCCCAGCCTGAAAAAGTATCTATAAAAACTAATAAGTACTTGTTACCATATCTGGCTGGCTTAATTTCTGTAAAGTCTACTTCCCAGTAGGCCCTAGGTTGGTCGCCTTTGAGCCTCTTCCCAGGAGTGTCCTGCATTAGTCATAGCACAGGCCTTGCAGCTTTTGACTACTTCTTCTGCCAATCAGAGAGTCCTATAACATAATAGTTGGAGGACCTAACCACATCTTTTAGTTTCTTGGCCCCCAAGTGGGTCAGGTAATGTAAGTTGGTAACATATTTGTGTTGTTCTTTTCGTGGGAGGACTAGTTTTCCTCCTTCTGTCTCTACTGCCCCATATGGGGTTTCCTTTACCAGTCCTAATTTGCCCATAACTTGATAGTCCTCGGGGGTGTATCTAAAGTTGGTTTCACTGATATCGTAATAATCTTTAGGCTCTTTGACTGCCAGGATCATTGCTCCTTGGGCTGCCTGTTTCATGGTTAGGTCTGCCATCTGATTTCCTTTAGCCACAGCATCTCGGGCTTTTTGGTGTCCTAGACAATGTATGATGGCTACCTTCCTTGGCAAATGTATGGCCTCAAGGAGGCTCAAAATTTCTTCTTTATTTTTTATGTCTTTTCCTGCAGACGTCAACAGTTCTCTTTGTCCGTATATTGCTCCGTGTATATGGGCAGTGGCAAAAGCATACCTGCTGTCAGTGTAGATGTTGATAGACTTCCCCTCTGCCATCCGTAGAGCTTATATCAAAGCCACAAGTTCGGTTTTCAGAGCCGATGTCCCTTAAGGGAGGCTACTGGCCCAGTTCACTTGCTTCTCATCCACCACTGCTTCCCTTCCGCTTCCCTTCAACCACGAAACTGCTGCAGTCCGTATACCAGCTCGGACTCCCAGGCCAAGGCTAATCCTTCAGATCATTTCGGGTACCAGCTTCTTCTGCCAGAATGTCAGCACAGTGATGGGTAGATGAGGTGTCAGTTAGTCTTGGACACTAGGGTAGCGGGATTGAGGACAGTAGGGGGAGCGAAGGTCACTTGTTCAGTCAACAAAAGGCAATAGACGGTCAGCTGTTCCCTACCTGCTGCCGTATTGAAGTCGCAACCAGGTCGGTTAAGGGGAATCCCTACATCTATTTCATTTGGAAGGTTGGTTGGTGCCCCATTTGCTCTGGGGATGTTTTTCCAGGCCTCCACCAGGATCCTCTCTTTCTCTTCAGTAGTGAAGAGTGGTGTGGGAGAATTGTCTGTATTCTGTTAATCATGTTTTAAATAAACGCTGATTGGCCAGGCAGGAAGTATAGGCGGGACAACCAGACAGGAAGTAGAGGTGGGGCAATGAGAACAGAAGTACTCTGGGAAGAAGGAAGCTCTTCCCTAGTCCTTCCCAGATCACTGAAGAAGCAGGATGTGACTGCCCCACTGAAAAAGGTACCAAGTCATGTGGCTAACAGTTAAGAATAATGGGTTAATATAAGAGCTAATACGAAGCCTGGGCTAATGGGCCAATCCATTTATAATCTTCTGGAGACCTCTGTGTGATATTCTTTGGGACTTGCCAGCTGTGGGAACTGGGCAGGACAGAAACCCCAACAAGCCGGCCCTCATGTTACAGAAGAGGGCCTGTAAAAGCTGCTGACAGTCATCCCAGGTGGGTTGGTGGGAAAACATCAAAGACTCCACCAATCCTGTCAGGCTGGTGGGATTCTCTGAAAAGGAAGCATGATTAGTTTTCCATTTATAAAGATCAACAGAGGAAAATGGCCAATACCAGAGGCCCATAGACATGCAGCAGCAACGCCGCTGTTGAATCTGGTTCTCCTGGTCCTCCTGGTCCCTGTGCAGGACTCTGAGCACGCTGACTTCGTGTGCCCATCACAGCCCTCCCCCCCCACCGCGCCGCCACTAGCACCAGGATCAGACATCTGGGGTAGTGGGTAAGGGGATGGTGGAGGGCTCGGCCATTCAGGTGGCTCCTCAGTCTCGGGATAGATTTTAGGAGGAGCCGAAGGTTGGTTCTTGGGCAAATTCTCAGGCCTCGAAGCTACAGGTTTCAGTTTGTGCTCTGACTCTCGGAGAGCTAGGGCTCTGGAGCCTAGCTTCCGTCTACACCCCAGGACTTAACTCAAGGTGGGGGATCCTGGACCAAATCTTGCCATACAGTAATGTATGGTTGTTGATTGGGATGGGATCCCGGTCCTTCCTGAAAAACAATAGCTTTAATTTCAAAAATATTGAATAAATCAAAGGTGCCCTCTGGAAGCCAGCCAACATCAAGTGCGCTACTCCAAGGAGCAAAAAGTCTCCCATGGCCCTTTCTTTTTTTTTTTTTTTTTTTGGTTTTTCGAGACAGGGTTTCTCTGTAGCTTTGGTGCCTGTCCTGGAACTAGCTCTTGTAGACCAGCTGGTCTCGAACTCACAGAGATCCACCTGCCTCTGCCTCCCGAGTGCTGGGATTAAAGGCGTGTGCCACCACCGCCCGGCCCATGGCCCTTTCTTAATCTCAATTGACAAGTTGTGTGCTCTAGTCTTAACTTCAGTCCAATAATCCAGAGTCAAACTCAGAGAGGTCGTCACAGTCTGTCCCATCATCAAAGTCACAAGACAAAACAGAGACCAAAGACACACAAACAAAGCTATCAAAACCTAGACAGACAAAACCACTCTAGAAATACAGATGGCTGGGAGGGCGTATAGTTCCTCCTATCCAGGAGAGCTTCCGTATCTTCACCAGCACCCAGACGGGAATTTCCCAGGCATCTCTAGGGTCCCTTCTCACCTCCCGGGATGTCTCCCAGGGCGGCAGTCAGTGATCTCCTAGAACATCTGCTGATCACTCCCTCTATCTCCTCCCTAGACGCAAGTGACTGCAAAACTGAAAGTACAGAACCTGAGTTCAGATGGCACGGAAACACAAAGAGACAATGTCTCACCTCCACGTGGGTCTCTGGAGACAAGGGTGGACGCCAATCCCAGGACAAGCCCCCAAATGAAAGACCCCCAGACTTGTGAGGTTCTCACTCAAGTCTCGGGATAACACGACCCCCCAAGTACTCATGAAAGACGGTCCTTGCTATAATCACATGAGGTTTATTGACAGGAACCAGCGCGCTGAGGCTGAGACTCATGTCCCACGCAGGGGTAGAGGAGTTCGACCCCGAGTAGCTGGGAGAAGGGTTATTTAAGGGAAGAAATCACAACCCAAAGGAGGTAGGGAGGGCATCATTGGAAAATTCCGAAAATACCAGCAATAATCACAAGGGGGTAACTTCCCATTTCTCAAGATTGTTTTTCAAGATTATAATCTAACTTTGTGGTCAGCCAGTTCCTGGAATAAAGTCACTGAACCAACCAATCTAGATTTTTGGCTCTACTCTTCCTGCTAGGGGAGGGGGTCTAGATTTATCCTGGTCTTTCAGTGGTTTACTCTGGGCCCAGGGGTGTTCACTTATAGTAATTGAAACTTGGAAGGCTGCCATGAGGCAGGACAATTAATTAGTGAGTAGAGGAGCCTGAAGCACAATCTAGTAAAACCCAGATAAAAAAAAATTGTGGTTCAGTCTGAAGATCCGAAAAGCAAAGCAGCCAGCCACTGGCTGTTACCTCTACCTTGGTCCAAAACGGCGATCCTGCCTCCAGGAATCTCATAATGAGACTGTGTCTGAGGGCTGTTTCCTCCTGTCTTATATTCCTCTCCAGGACTGAGATTAAAGGTGTGCACCACTGGGATTAAAGTCATGCACTGCTCGGTTTCTATTGCAACTAGTGTGGCTTCTGGGATAAAAGGTGCGTGTCATCGCTGACTGGCCAGTGTGGCTGCTGTTCTTTTGGAGACAAGGCCACACATGCGCAGAAAATACAGCCTCTAAGTGGACTACGAAACCCAGCGGTACAATGGAAAGCCACGCATGCGCAGGACATTTTTTCCCAGACACACCTGGACTTCCCCTTAAAAACGGGGGATGCCTTAGCCTGCCCCCTCTTTCCTTTTGTCTCTTTACCCCCGTCCCTTACCTGTTGTTCCCCATTAAAGTTTGCCCATGTGGGACCCCGCGTGTCTCGTCTCTCCTTCCCGAACCCTGCATAAATAATAACATTTTGGTGCCCTCTGCTCGGGGACCTTCTCGCCCTGGGGCCCTCACCTGAGGCCTTGGCTCCGGTTTTCTTGGCGCCTCCCGGAGCTCAGGGCCTCCCCCGGACAAGGTCAGAACCCACGACCTGCGACCACTCCATGTGTTCCACTCATCTCAACGCGGCCCTCTCCAACCATCAGCGGCCAGTTCGTGAGTTTACCTGGGTTGGCTAACCATCCCCTCTCACCCAGAGGAGGCCGGCCGAGCTCCCAGCTTCCTCTGGCGTGTCCTGGGTGCCGTTGCTACCCCCCCTCCCCCGGCCTTCCACCCTAGGCTAGACCTGTTTTTATCCGCGCCCAAAAGTTTGGTGCTTTTGGTTCTTCTTCCTCCTCTCCTTTCCGTTCTTTCTCTGTCCTCTGTACACACGGCCTTGTGCCCCTCGGCTACAACGGGTGGCCTTCGGGCTTAACTGTCCCCTCCTAGCCGAGACCCCCCCCCCCGTCTCCCGTCGAAAACTAGGATCGGGTCAGTTAGCCCATAACACGGTCCTCTAGGCACTCGGACGCCTGTGTCCAGAGCAACTGTGTTCGTGGCATCTTCGGGTGCCTTCTGCGGTTATTTTCACGGTTCTAGCCATAGGCGCTAAGCCTTCAAAACCAATTCCCCTGTCTTCCCCCCTGGGACAGCTGTTGGAAGCTCTGCAGCCTCACGCCTTAATCCAGATTCGTCAGTGACGCAGCTGCTTCTTCTCCTGGCTCCACAATCTCCTGACACTAACGCGCCCTTTCCTCTTCCAGCCTCCCAAGTGGACCCTCTCGTGTGGGACACCCAAAATCCTGCCGTCGCTAAACACCACTCCCCCATCGTTATTCAGTTTAAAAAAATCCCACCCACTAATCCCCTCACCCTTCTGTCTAACATTCCTTCAGGAACCTCCCACTTCTCAGTTTTAGACCTCAAGGATGCCTTTTTCTCTATTCCTCTCAGCCCTCAATCTCAAAACATCTTTGCCTTCACCTGGACAGATCCTGATACTAATTTCTCCACACAACTAACCTGGACCATCCTCCCTCAGGGATTCCGGGACAGCCCACACCTCTTTGGCCAGGCTCTGGCCTCTGATCTGCTCTCACTGTCCCTCCTCACCAAGCCAGAGGCTCTCTTCCGGGAACTGACTGGCAGCTGGATTTTACTCATATGCCCACAGTCAAAAAAATTAAATATCTCCTGGTGTTGGTGGATACAATGTCTGGGTGGGTTGAAGCCTTCCCCACCTCTAACAAGAGAGCCCAGACGGTTTCTGATATTCTCCTCCAAGAAATTGTTCCCCGGTTTGGACTTCCAACTTCTCTTCAGTCAGATAATGGCCCAGAGTTTACTTCCCAGATTTCTCAAAATCTGTCTAGGGCACTTGGAATCCCCTGGAATTTTCATATACCATACCACCCCCAGTCTTCAGGTAAGGTAGAACGGACTAACCGCTCTTTAAAGGATGCCCTCGTTAAAATGTCACAAGAACTTCACCTCGACTGGGTAAGGCTTCTGCCTCTGGCCCTTCTCAGACTTCGGGCTCTCCCAAAGGGCCCCCTTTTCATTTCACCATTTGAACTTATGTATGGGCGGCCGGTTTTAACCCCTGGCCTCCCATCGGGAACCTCTCCCCTTCCTGATCACCTGCTCACTCCCCTCCTTTTCCACCTACGTTCACTGCTGTGGGACTTCACAGATCACTCACTACCTCAACCATGTGCTAACACATGTCCACCGCCGGTTAAAATAGGAGATAAGGTATTATTCTCACCTCCAGGTCAACGTCCCTCACCCCTTTCCCCTAAATGGCAGGGTCCCCTCAGGGTAATTCTTCTAACTCCCACAGCTGCCTAGCTCGAGGGAATTCCTCACTGGATTCACCTGTCACATCTGAAACCGTTCATCCCCACGGCTTAAGACAATCCTCCTTACACGGTAACTCAGACGGGACCGTGTTCCCTCAAGTTCCGAAGGACAACAGGTCCAACCCCCTCTACTCCAGCCTAAGGAAAACAATGGTCTCATTTTTCATTTAATCCTCCTGTGCTAATACACCCTCCCTTCTCTAAATTCCTAAATAACCATCCAGTTGTCTCTACAGAAATCATCAAACACGGACCCAAGAGGTTCAGGTGATAAGCAAATTCTTAACAAAGTTCCTGACATAACAGGTTCGTCACTGACTGCAGCAGTGACCCCTAAAATGTTAAGGAATATATGATTAAAATCTATTTCTTTTAAGACATTTTCTTTAAGCTCCAAGACACCAGCCTGACCCACCTGGACAAAGCAGACACAAGTGGAACGGAATAAGTATCATTCAATTAACGAAATAAGTATCATTTACTTTTTTATTCTTAACCCCCGGCCTCCTCCCCTGACCTCCTAAAGCCCCCCCTCCACCCCAAATTTCCCCTCTAATTTTTTTCTCTCTACTAATGTGACTTTTGTTTTCCAGCATCTTAACGATGACCCAGCTACTCAAGAGCCAGACAGATGCGATCTCCAGACAGATACGATTTCTTCAATCAGCCACTCGATGCCAGCGGACAAAACATTATCAACAGGACATCATCAGGACAATCGGACGCTCCCCGAATCCTGGATCCCTCGACGCCCAAAGTCAGCAGGAAGCAGTCATGAAAGACCGGGCTACGCCCCTATTCCCTACCTGCTAAGACCCTCAACCCCCCTCAATTTTTTTTTTAATAAAACCAAAATGGTGAAATGCTGTTCTTTTGGAGACAAGGCCACACATGCGCAGAAAATACAGCCTCAGTGGACTACGAATCCCAGCGGTACAATGGAAAGCCACGCATGCGCAGGACATTTTCTCCCAGACACACCTGGACTTCCCCTTAAAAACGGGGGACGCCTTAACCCGTCCCCTCTTTCCTTTTGTCTCTTTACCCCTGTCCCTTACCTGTTGTTCCCCATTAAAGTTTGCCCACGTGGGACCCCGCGTGTCTCGTCTCTCCTTCCCGAACCCCGCACAAATAATAACAGTGGTTGTTTTACTTTCCTGATTCTCAGGCAAGCTTTATTTATTAAAATACAGGTGGAATGCCTCTACAGGAGTTGTGAGAAGGGAAAGGGTTCTCATTCTCCTGGTTCTAAGACCCAGAACCTTTGAAGAACTGCTAATGAAGGGATGAAGAGAGGATGGCTCAGCAGGTAAGTGTGTCTATGTGGGGACACGCACCTTTAATCTCAGCACTCAGGAGGATCTTTGCTTGAGTCCAAGGCCAGTTTGGTCTACATAGTGGGTTCCAGGCTAGCCAGAGTTACACAGTGAGACCCTGTCTCAAAACAACTGGAAGAAGAGGAGGAATTACTATTACACCAATGACTACTTAGGCTGACCCTAAATATAGCTATTCCCTGCCGAGACTGTGAAGGGCTTCCTCAGGCTGCACTGTAGGGACAGCAGAGTAAGCTTTCCCATGGTAATTTAGGTCATATACTTATCACGCAGAACTCTACTCTGGGCCCCTGGCTGAAAGGTGTGACTTTTCAAGTGCACTGTATCTAAGCTCAGTGCTGTTCACTGAAGAGTTCCAGCTACTCAGGAGCCCAAGACAGGAGACTCATCCAAGCCCAGGAGTTCAGGCCAGTATGGGCAACCATCTTAGGCAGGGTTCTTTGGAGGGACAGAATAGCTTGAATGGATATATATTACTAAGGGGATTTATTAGATTTACATGCATTGTTTGGGTTGGCTACTCCAACAATGGCCACCTGTATGCTGGAAAACGGAAAACCCAGAACCTGCTCATTCCACGTGGCTGGATGAGCTAAATATGAAGGCCTGCAAAATTCCTGGAGAGCCTCAGGTCTTCAGTGCCTTAGTGGAAGGCTGAAAACAGTGTTCCAGTGTTGGCAAGTGCCAACGGCAGCAGTGCCAGTGGCCAGAGTAGTCATTCACTAGGAAGCGCAAAGGCAGGCAGGCAAATACAAAACCTTTTTAAAGCCCTCTGTAGCTCTGGGTTTCTGCCTGATAGACACCTTCTATCCCAGAAGGGTGTCTCAAGTTGATTTTGATCCGCCACGTTGGTAGTTATCACGTTGGGCATGCACTCACTCTACAGCTCTGCGGTCCATCTTAATGGGTTTTCCATCTGAATAGTGCAAACTGCAGAACTGATGGGTCTGTGGGCTATGACTGTTAACATAGACACTACTAAGTTAAAGACCTGGTGCATTGTATCATGTGTAATGACCAGCCTGTGAGTCAGAAAAGCAAGCAGGAGGCAGCCCACCTTGAATACAAAAATGCGCCCCACGAATGGCGGTATTTGGACCCTTAACTGTGGATCTGATAAACCCAAAGCACGGGAGCAAAACTGTTATGCAAGCTATAATAGTTAAAGGATTTCAATAAAGACTGTATGCTGTGGGGCTGATAGAATCGCAACAGTTTGAGTTCTAGGGCGGCCGCCCTCTGGGAGGGACCCATCCTTTTATAGTAGATGAGGTTCACCCTCTTGCTAATTAGCCAACTTTGTAACACCATTTATCCTTCCTGAGACTAGCAGCCCGAGGCGAGGCGCCAGGGATAATTAGGAAGTGGGTTCTAATTGTATAGGGCCCCATCGGGTCAGGCTCCGAGCTGTCAAAGTCTGATTGTTGGAAAGTATGGATTTAGTCTTGTATGGATTTTGCATTTTTTTTTTAATTTGGCCTTTTTGTGTCCATAGTGTGAGGTCCCTGGATGCTGAATGGCCTGATGTCAATAGCGACGCCCGCTTGCACTGCAGATGTGCCCTGGACAAGGCCCTAGCGTCCAACAGCTTGCTCACCTTGGCAACCGACACTTCCGGAATCCAGGAGATACCGGAAATGACGCCCTTAACACTTCCGCTGCCGCCATCGCTGCCCTTTTTAGGGTCCTGGCGGTGTGGGGCCCGGTGAACCGTCACGTATGCAGGTCGCGGCGGGGAGGGAGGTGCGGCCGGCATTCGGGGCGTGACGCCAGCTGGTGCCGGGGTGCCTTGCCCAAGGCGGAGTCGGCTCGGGTTGGCGCCTGTGCGTCAGTGCTGCGCGGGCCAGACCCGCCAGGTGAGCGGCGCCACCAGAGCTCGCACCGCGGACGCGCGGCGAGGTCTCCTGCTGAGCATTCAGGACAGTGAGGACACTGGGAGAGTGTCCTGCGTTTCCCGTGCGTGATCTCAGAGAGTTCACAGATTAGTCTTTAAAAAACAAAACAGGCTTAGCCGGGCAGTGGCGGCTAACTCCTTTAATCCCAGCACTTGGGCGTCAGAGGCAGGACAGCCTAGGCTACACACAGAAACCCTGTCTTGCAAAAACAAAAACAAACAAACAAAAAAGGCTCAGAGGAAAATGTCGAACCCTGGTCTCCAGTGCCTGGTATCTGGAACCACAGCACACACCCTAGTTACCCCTGAGTAGCTGGTTTTCTGATGGCATGCATAAATGGGAAAAGTTCCCCCCAAACTTCGTCAGCCAAGTTAACCACATTGGCTTACCGTATCTCTGTCCCCGTGTGACACATACACGCGTGCACTTCTGGAAGTCAGTCCTGTCATTTGAGTTCTCCCAGAAAATGGAGCCCACGTCTGTGTACACTGCAGAGTTGAAGGAGTAAGAGACGTGGGTCGGAAATGGTCCGTGGGATTACTGAAGCGATACCACAGGTATGCCTGGAGAGACCAGAAAGGCTTAAGTAGAAAAGATCTCCAGGGTTTTTATTCTGTCTAGTGCCTCCCTTTTGGGAGCAGTTTGGAGACCATGACTAGTGAGCTCTGCATAAACCAGCTCAAGTACACGCTTCCAGAATGAGATGCAGCAAGCAAAACAAGCCTGCCATTTTCCATCCGGGCCAACCAGGAAAACTGCCTTCGGAAGAAGTGACAGAAATGCAGAAAAAGGAGGGGGAAAAGTTCAAACAGGGAAAGTGTGTGTGTGTGTGTGTTCATATCAAGTAGCGTGTAGTCCCAAACTTGTACATCTTTTCTAGTTTATTCTATTTGGTTTCAGTACACAGTATAGAGCATATGAAATAGAAGTCAAGTAATTCTGTGTTTTCTTTAACGTTCTATTTTATTGCATACCCTGCATTGGAGGCCGTTGCTATTCTTTTAATTTGGGTACTTGGGAGACCGGTTGGAGGTGTGTGTGAAAAGCTGTCAAGGCTAAGCGTGGACAGTTAATTTTACCCTGGAGCCACTGTAAGTTTGAGAAGGGAAGTCACTTGGAGCGTTTTCTCTGTTTGTACTCTTCTTTCCCCTAAAGGTTTGTTTTTAGCTGCCGAGTATCGCACCAGCTGAGTACTCCAGAACCACGATTGTTCTTTTTGTTTCTGTAGGTAACACTTTTGCTCTTCCTTTCTTGACTCTGAAAAACAGCTCCTGCCATTTGAAGCAGAGACTCATTTTCAGTGTACCTGCTGTAGGTGGAACTAGCTTCTCTTTGGGATCACAATGACCATGGAAGGCAGGGGAACATTAGGTCTCATCCCCAGGACGTCTGTGCATCAGCAGCAGGAGGGGAGCTTGACTGTGAAGCAGGAACCAGGAAACCAGACCTGGGGACAGAGCTGCAGTCTCCAGAAGAACTACCCCCCTGTCTGTGAAATTTTCCGGCTGCACTTCAGGCAGCTGTGTTACCATGAGACGTCTGGGCCCCAGGAGGCCCTGAGCCGGCTCAGGGAGCTCTGCCACTGGTGGCTGATGCCAGAGGTCCACACCAAGGAGCAGATCCTGGAGCTGCTGGTGCTGGAGCAGTTCCTGAGCATCCTGCCCAGGGAGCTCCAGACCTGGGTGCAGCTCCGTCGTCCTGAAACTGGCGAGGAGGCTGTGGCTGTGGTGGAGGATTTCCAGAGACACCTTAGTGGGTCAGAGGAGGTAAGCAGTCAAGTCTCCAGTGCTACGGTAGATGTTCCAGGTGCTTCTGGAACCATTCTCTAGGCTTGGACTAGCCTGGGAAGAAGCGTTCATCATTCCCCACACTTTAGGATTCCCAAATTTGCGCCACTGATAAATGGGAAATAGTTCCATGCTGCAGGCCATAAGCGGAAACATAAATTCCAAATGTCTTAGTTGCTGTTCTGTTTCATTGAAGAGACACCATGACCAAAGCAATTCTTATAAAGGCATTTAATTGTGGGCTTGCTTATAGTTTCAGAGATTCGCCCATTAGCATGTCAGGGAACATGTCAGCACACGGGCCTATATCATGGTGGAGAAGTAGCTGAGAGCTCTACAGTCTGAGCTTGGAGAGGCAGAGAGAAACTGGGAAACCTCAAAGCCCATCCCCAGTGGTATTTTCTCTTACAAGGCCACACCTTCCAATCCTTTTAAATAGTACCATTCTGATGACTAAGCATTAAAATCTATGAACCTGTGGGGGCGATTCTTACTCAAACCACCATGTTCCACTCCCTGCCCCCAATGGGCTTGTAGCCATATCATAGTGCAAAATGCATTTAGTCCAACTTTGAAAGTCCCCATAGCCTATCACAGTCTCAACAATGTTAAAAGTTCAGAATCTCTTCTGAGATTCATGGCAGTCTCTTAACTATAACCCCCCTGTATAATCAAAATCAAAAAGCAGATCACATACTTCCAACATATGTCATAGGATATACACTGCGATTCCAAAAGAGGGGAAAGGAGCATGGTGAGGAAATACTGAACTAAAGACCAAAACCAGCTGGGCAAATGCCAAATTCTGCATCTCCTCGTCTAATGTCAAAGCACTCTTCAGATCTCCACTTCTTTCAGCTTTGCTGGCTGCAACACACTTGTTTCTGAAATTTCTTGGGTGGGGCCCTGCAGTTGAAATTGCCCTCAGCACTGTCTTCCATGCTCCTACTAGGATGGCCCAGTAAGCCCTGTGTATGCGGAGACTGCTCATTCATTTCCTGGCCACCAGATCCAAATAATCACACAAAAGCTATATTAATTACAACACTGGCCTGATAGCTCTTAAATTAACCCATTTCTATTAATCTGTGTATCAGCACGAGGCTGTAGCCTACCAGTAAAGGATCCAGCATCTGCCTGCTTCGGAGGCTACGTGGCGTCTCCTTGATTCCTCCTACTCCCTCTCTAGATCTCCTCCAGCCTGGCTATGTTCTGCCCTGCCATAGGCCAAAGTAACTTTATTCGTTAGCCAATAAAAGCAGCACATATGCAGGAGGACATCCCACATCAGCCTCGATTAAAGCATCCAACTTCTTTTCTAGTTCAGAGTCATAAAATCTTCATATTCCTCCCACAGACAGCATGGTCAGGTCTCTCAGAGCAATACCCGAGTCACTGGTACCAACTCTGTCTTAGACACTGTTCTATTGCCGTGAAGAGACACCATGACCAAGGCAACATCTGAATCTATAGCAGAGAGAGACATAGACAGGGCCTGGCATGGTCTTTTGAAATCTCAAAGCTCATTTCCTATGACACACTTTCTCTAAAAAGGTGGTACCTCCTAATTCTTCTCATCCTTTCAAATAGTGCCACTCCCTGGTGACTAGGCTTTCAAATCTATGAGCCTGTGTGGTCCATTTTTATTCAAACCACCATGCCAACCCAGCTCTGAGTCAGGTTTGTGTATGTGTGTTTATGTGGAGAAGAGGTGCATGTGAGGTTATGTACATACATACCTGTGTTTATTTGGAGGGGAGGTGCAGGTGTGTATGTGTGTGTAGCCTTAGGTGTTGTCCTCAGTACTGGTCACCTTGGTTTTTGAGGTAGGACCCCCTGACCTGGGACTCAATGGTTAGGCTAAGTTCCTGGCCTATGGGGTGAGACTGTATATGCCTCTCCCGGGCTGGGGTTAAAGCATGTCCTATCATGCCTGATTTTTATACACCGTTTTCAGGGAATCCCAGCTTAGGCTGTCATGAGTGCGTGGAAAGCCCTGTGTTGACTGAACCATCTCCCCAGGCCTGGGTGGTTCTTTTAAGTGCGGATGAAAATTCTTCAGTACAGTAGCTGTGGGTAGGGGCAGAAGATGTAGTTTAATATACTGTAGTAGCCCAACTGTGATTCACTGGCGGTAAATCCTGCAATCTAGTACTTTACCGAGGTCTTGGATACATGGGTCTCCTTTCCTTCAGACAACACATTGACCATTTGCAGTAACCTCATCAGAGACACATGTAATCTCCTGATTGAACATGGAAGTGTATGGCCACCTTGGTTTTTGAGACAGGATTTCCCTGACCTGGAAATCAGTGGCCAGGCTAGGTGTCTTAGGGTTTCTGTTGCTGTGAAGAGACACCATGACCTTGTCAACTCTTATAAAAGAAAATATTTAATTGTAGTGACTTGCTTACAGTTTTAAACGTTTAGTCTATTGTCATCATGCAGGCAGACATGGTGCTGGAGAAGGAACTGAAGGTCCTAACATCTTCACTCTCAGGCAACAGGAAGTGGTCTGAGCATATATGAGACTTCAAAGTCTGCCTCCACAGTGACACACTTCCTCCAACAAGGCCACACCCACTCCCACAAAGCTACACCTTCTAATAGTGCCACTCCCTTTGAGGACCATTTTCTTTCAAACCTCCACACTAGTTTCCTGGTCTATGAGCCCAAGGGAGTCTGAAGTAGGCCTAAGTAGGTCTAAGTAGGCCACTTAGCTCTATGATTCTTAGAAGGCAGGCTTTACAACGTGTCATAGTTCTTTTTTATTTTTTTTTAAATATTTATTTATTTATTATGTATACAATATTCTGTCTGTGTGTACGCCTGCAGGCCAGAAGAGGGCACCAGACCCCATTACAGATGGTTGTGAGCCACCATGTGGTTGCTAGGAGTTGAACTCAGGACCTTTGGAAGAACAGTCAGTGTTCTTAACCTCTGAGCCATCTCTCCAGCCCCCATAATTCTTATACATGAACATGTGCACACACATACCTAAAAGTGGGTGGTGCTTGAGCAAAAGAGGCAGCTGAAGTCATTTAGTTTTTGTACACTTGTGCACATGTATCCATCCGCACACACAGTGCACACCCACATGAAGACACACAAAGGCCTGTCTAGTGGACAACTTGGAAACTGGTCTTCTCTCAGACCCTCAGGCTTAGCAGTACTTACCATCTGGGTTTCCTGATAGCTTTACGTAGTTCTTACACAAATGTGTGCCCACAACTCTGACAACTGTGGACCTGGCTGTAGAATCTGTTCTTCAAGCTCCTACCAGGAGGGATAAGACAGGGCTGGCAGGGAAGATCACAAGCTTTGTGGTTAGCCAGCCGACTTTATTGGTAGTGCTGGAAAGATAGCCTCGCCCTTCATTTCTTTGGCTTTTTTCCTGTGTGGGGTATCTTAGAGGTTTGGGTTCTCTACCTTCAAGAATGCATTCTGAATCCAGTTCTGCTTCCTTACTTCTAGGTTTTGTCTCCAGTACAAGAGCAGGATGTGCATTTAAGGAAGATGATATCTCTGGGTGGAATAGAACAATCTCCTACCTCAGCCTCCAGTCAAGGCTCAGCTCCTGAGGCCCACCTGGATCCTCCTTGTGACCCAAGAGCCCACCAACGCCCTCACGGATGCTGCGGTACTTGTCCCCCAGTTCTGTTCTCAAGTCCTTCTTCCTTCTGCACCCTGGAGTCAGTTTCTTTCGTCAGCTCAACTTATATCCCACGAAATCCCCACGCTACCCTGACAGCTGCCCTCCTTCCTCAGTTGCTTTATCTGACCCTTTGTCTGTTCTCCTATCACACATGTATTTATTAGGTTTTCCTCAAACATGTCATTAGAAACACCACTGGGTACCAGAGACATACAATATACTCTGATTATTTTTAAGAGTTCTTATCTAGGTGGCAGGGAGCTGGTCACATAGATAAAAAGAAGTAACCTCATAAGATACATTTGGGTAAAGCTGAACATGGTGGATCATGCCTGTCATTCCATACAAGAGAATTTCTAAGCGCTTAAGGCCAGTCTGGACTGCTTAGTAAGTTTTGGGCTAGCCTGTACTTCAGATTAATACCCTGGGTCAAACAAACCCCAAAAACCAACTACCACAAACAAACGATACACATGGGTGGTATCTGTTCCCAGGCATGAGACTGGCATTGTAAAGGGGATTATGGGATAAAGTGCATTAGGGGGCAGAGTAGGTGTGGGCACTGGAGGAACTCGCGAGGATAGAGGATGGGTACAGTGGTGCACGCTTTTAATCCCAGCACTTGGGAGGCAGAAGCAGGGAGATCTCTGTAGTTTGAAGCCAACCTGGTTTGCATGGTAAGCTCCAGGCCAACCAGGGCTACATAGTGAAATTCTGTCTTTAAAAACCAAGTGAAAGCCGGGCGGTGGTGGCGCACGCCTTTAATCCCAGCACTCGGGAGGCAGAGGCAGGCGGATCTCTGTGAGTTCGAGACCAGCCTGGTCTACAAGAGCTAGTTCCAGAACAGGCTCCAAAATCACAGAGAAACCTTGTCTCGAAAAACCAAAAAAAAAAAAAAAAAAAAAAAAAACCAAGTGAAACATGGGGCTGGAGAGATAGCTCAGCGGTTAAGAGCACTGGCTGTTCTTCTAAGGACCTGGGTTCAATTCCCAGGATCCACACGGCAGCTTGCACCTGTCTGTAGCTCCAGTTCTAGGGATTCTGACAATATCACACAGGCATACATGTGGGCAAACACCAATGCACATAAGATAAATTATTAAAAGAGAAAACGAAAGAAACTAAACTTGCTATTTCAAGGAACCCTGTCCGGCATGTGGCTGTGTGGTGGGTCTGAGAAGGCAGCAAAGACTCCAAGCATGGTTGAAGCCATGAATGTAGATGGAGCACTGACGGAGGGAGAAGGAGCACTGAAGGAGGGAGGAGGAACACTGATGGAGGGGGAAGGCTCACTAATGGAAGGAGAAGGAGCACTGACGGAGGGAGAAGGAGCACTGACAGAGGGAGAAGGAGCACTGACAGAGGGAGAAGGAGCACTGACGGAGGGAGGAGGAACACTGATGGGGGGGGAAGGCTCACTAATGGAAGGAGAAGGAGCACTGACGGAGGGAGAAGGAGCACTGACAGAGGGAGAAGGAGCATTGAGTGGGGGAGAAGGAAATAATTCCAGATGGCAGAGGCTGTCTGGAAACCTGCATTTCCAACCTCAATCTCCAGCACATACACGGTGGATCATCACCACCTATAACTCCTGTTCCACGGGATTCAACACCTCTGATCTCCACATCAAGCACACAGGTGGGGCACAGATAAACACCCGTACATATAGATTAAATAAGATTTTTTTTTTTAAAGCAGGAGGGTAAATCAATCTTGGGAGTGGAAATTGAGGCAGAGAGAATAGTCAGAGTTTCAGACAGATGAGAGAGGGGCCTGAAAGGAACCTGGCTGTGCCCTCTGAAGAACATTCCCAGCACACTTGGGATGAAGTCTCTGGAAGAAGCTAAGAATCAGTGTGTGGGGGGGGGCTTCCTGGACACCCACAAATCCACTTCCCTGGCACAAGGACCTTAGGGAGCTGAGAGCAGGGCTTGACCCACTGTGTTCACCTTTCACCCCAGGTCCTGCTTGTCTTGAAGTGGGGAGTGCCAGAGCCCAGGCTACTGTGGGGAACTCCACAGTGGCTGCCGAGCTTAGGGTGGTCAGGCCTCGGGTGAGTGTGGTTCTCTCTCTTTTGATTTCATGTCTGGGGTGTGGGGGAGTGGGTGGAACTCACTTCCTGTCTGGTGCTTCCCCTGGAACTAGGTCCCTGCCCCCGGTTGTAATGGGTCCATTCAGCCCAGTTTTGTTCTTTTTGATTGTCGACCCAGCTCTTTCCACTGCCATTTTGTTCTCTGTGATGTCTGTACTCCTGTGAACTCTGCTCTTCTGGCTGAGACTTTATGAACAATAGAAGCTTGTCATTCCAGGAGATTACAGTGAATAAGGACTCTATGCAGAAAAGGTGGAAAAGCCTGGCACTCAGTCAGAAGGCCCTGAGCCAGAACATGATGGAGGAAAATGAGCACAGCGTGGCCTCTCTGGGTAATGATTCCCATGTCTGGTAACTAGCAGTCTGTCCTCTGGACATCATAGTCACTGGATTCTTTTGATTTGTTTAAACTTTTATTTGTTTGAATATCTGCAAACATAAATTGGATGTATATAATGAATCTCTCTGCACCCATCGCCCAGTTTAACAGTGGTCATTTCTTTATTTAATGACTGATCAACAGTAGATAGCTAACTTGGATTTTCGTAGCCATAAGTAAGAGTTCTGTGGGTTTTGGAAGTAAATGTCTTTGTGTTTGAGGGATTACAAGAATGGGGACCCAGAACAAAGCAGTCAGAATAGACAGTGGGAAGCGGAGGTCTGAGAGACTCGCGATGCAAGCACGCGAGATTTACACAGTGTCCCGTGTGACTAACGCAGCTGCTCTTGGGGATGCGCTTGCTGCGCGTTCCTTCCACTGATCTCTCAGATCTCTCAGCCCTCTCATTCTCCCTGCTCTCTGTGACTTCTCCTGACTCTGTGGACTGTCCAGCTTTAGACTGTACTCATAATTCTGCCTGTTTTGAGGTTAGAATTTCCCTAGAGTGGATTCTGACCAAGATGGTGTTTAGTCTTCTCTGTGTTGAAAGTCACTGGCCCAGGCTCCAACAGATGCTGGTGACGAGTTCTGGTCCCTGGCCAGCTCTAATCACCTGTCACCCTTGGGGCGTGTTCAGGGTCACTTGACCCGAGACCCATCTGTAATTAGCAACCCAGGACAGTAGACAACTTAACAGAGGGTGAACATGAAAGTTACTAGCCTAAATATTTTAAAATTTCATTTGCTAAAGATTTGCTGACCTGGGCCTCATTGGAAAATGGTTTAAAGAAACCAACATTTGGTATTTGTTGATAACCATGAATTTTTCTCCAGATTTTACATCTGAATCTCCAAAACTGCAGACCAATATTTAACTATTTGATTTCCTTATTACTTTAGAGACAAGATCACAAGGGCATGCATTAATTTATATTTTAAACCACTGGTGCTTCTTTTAATTTTTATAGGAATATAGAACTAGCTTTGCCCAGTCCCTAGCCCTGCCGTCTCCTTCAACACTGTTCTGAGCGCGTGCACTTGTTCCCCCTGACACGTCGCACAGGAGATCAATTTGAACTCTCATCACAATGTCACGGTGGAGATCCTCATCAGCTCACTGCCATCTTTGCTTTCTTTCTTTCTTGTCAAGGTTCCCTCCCTCCCTAAACCAACTGCTGCCACTCTCTCCATAGGTCTTACTGTAGCTCTGTCTGGCTTGGAACTCTATGTAGACCAAGCTGACCTTGATCTCACAGAGATCTACCTGCCTCTACCTCCTAAGAGGTGAGATTAAAGGAACCACCACACATGGCCCAGCATATTTTTGGAGACGTGTGGAATTGTAAACAGAGGCTGCTCTTTTGTTTTCTGGCCACCCAGACCCAAAATAATCACACAGAAACTGTATTACTACAACATTGCTTAGCCTATTAGCTCACACTTCATATTGGCTAGCTCTTATATCTTAAATTAGCCCATTTCTATTATTTTATATTTTACCACAAGGCTCATGGTTTACTGGTAAGGTTCCAGCGTATCTGTCCCCTGCAGCAACTCCATAGCTTCTCTCTTACTCCGCCTACTCTCTCTATATATATATGTTCATGTTTTCCAACTGGCTTTGCTCTGCTAAGCCATTGACACAAAGCAGCTTCTTTGTTAACCAATAAGACATATTCACCAGCCTGGTCAACAAGAGTTAGTTCCAGGACAGGCTCCAAAACCACAGAGAAACTCTGTCTCAAAAAACCAAATAAAATAAAATAAAATAAAATAAAACATATTCACAGTATACAGAGGGGAATCCCACCTCCTGGAGCTGTACAGTGTTAGGGTGGAGAGGAACCTACTTTAGCCACTCACTAAGAAGACAGCGTCACAGTGACTCTGGGAAATGGTGCGATGTTGTGCTACAACCCAGTGCTTACATTCCAGGCTTCCTCCTGCACAGGCTGTGCTAGCTCAGGTTCCTCCATCCTTGCCCTTCTCCTCTCTGGACTATTGTTCCTCTTTTCTCTCTACTTCTCAATATGTTGTCTCATTCCTTAACGGTAATATTATTTTTTTCAGTTACAAAGCAAAAAAAAAAAAGTAAAAATTGTCTTTTTCTTTCTTTTAGCAACAGGTAAGAACAGGATGGAAAGTTCTGAGTACACTCCAAAGCACGACGTTTCTGAAGAATTCGATTCATTTGACATATCCTCAGCGGGACTCTTCGGAATGGCGTTGGTAGAAGCAGAGTCTGGAGATATCTGTAAAGATCCTGTAGCACAGGTGGAAGGGCAGCCCTCAGATGATGAAAGGAGTGAACGAGAAAGTGACTTCTTGGAAAAGAAAGCTAAGAAAAATTCCACAGAACACAGAAATGAGGAGTGTAAAGATGGAGGGGAACATGCAGATCTTCCCTCTAGTTCTGCTGAGCTTCAGCAAGACGCAAAGAGACGGAAGCTCTATCAGTGTGAGGAGTGGGACAGAGTTTGTAACCAGAGCTCACACCTCCTTGGACACCAGAGAACCCAGCCTGGAGAGAAACCCTGTGAGTGTAATGACTGTGGGAAGACCTTCCGACAGACCTCTCAGCTAACTGTTCACCTTACAGCACACGCGGCGGGGAGGCCTTATGAATGTCTTGAGTGCGGGAAGACGTACCAGCTCTGTTCCCGTCTTAGCCAGCACCAGAGACTCCACGATGGGGAGACACCGTCTGAATGCCATGAGTGTGCCAAAGCCTTCACTCAGAGTTCCCAGATCCTGGACCACAGGAGAACCCACACTGGGGAGAAGCCTCATGAGTGCAACGAGTGTGGGAAAACCTTCTGCTCCAACAGAAATCTTATTGACCACCAGAGAACCCACACGGGGGAGAAGCCTTATGAATGTCGTGTGTGTGGCAAGGCCTTTAGTCGGAGTAAGTGTCTTATTCGACATCAGAGTCTCCACAGTGGGGAGAAACCGTACAAATGCAGTGACTGTGGGAAAGCCTTCAACCAGAACTCTCAGCTCATTGACCATGAACGGATTCATACTGGAGAAAAGCCTTTTGAATGCAGTGAGTGTGGCAAGAAATTCAGTTTAAGTAAATGCCTTACTCGGCACCAGCGACTTCACACTGGAGAAAAGCCCTATAAATGCAGCGAGTGTGGGAAATCTTTCAATCAGAACTCTCACCTCATCATCCACCAGAGGATCCACACTGGGGAGAAACCGTACGCGTGTAATGAGTGCGGGAAGGTCTTCAGCTACAGCTCTAGCCTCATGGTTCACCAGAGAACCCACACTGGGGAGAAGCCCTACAAGTGTAAAGATTGCGTGAAAGCCTTCAGTGACAGCTCACAGCTGATTGTGCACCAGAGAGTTCACACTGGCGAGAAGCCTTACGAGTGTATCGAGTGTGGGAAAGCCTTCAGTCAGCGCTCCACATTCAACCACCACCAGCGGACACACAGTGTGGAGAAGCCCGCGAGTCTGCTTCGGACAGACAATGCGGAATTCTGAGTTAGCTTTGTTTATAAGGAGGGTATTTACCATACTCTCTTGGAAGCATTATTCAAATGGCCATTGCTTAGTGCTCTTTCCTTTGGGCCACTAAGGTAGGGGAGCAGTAGTAACTAGTGCAGTCTTTTCTCCCCACTGTTGGAAAAGTAAGAGCCACGTATTCCGTTTACTTCTAGCTTTTTATTTTTTAAACTGTTTTAAAATATACCTCATTTTTTAGTTTTGCATTCCAGGATTTGTGACTTTCAACACAGAGATACTATCTCTACTTCATCCTAACTTCTTTGACCACTGACTGACTCGCACACGACACGACTCTCATCGCTCCACTTTGTGGCTGTAGCTCTTCGTTTACTTTGCCCCTCACATTTGTTTACATATATGGGTGTTCTGCCTACATATATGTCTGTGTACCACTCAGTACACATACATGTCTGGTGCCTCATCATGTGGATGGTGGGGATCAAACCTGAGTCCTTTGGCCCAGCAGCCTGTGCTCTTAACCACTGGACCATTGCTCCAGCCTTCACACCTGTTCTTTTTTTTTTTTTTTTTTTTTTTTGGTTTTTCGAGACAGGGTTTCTCTGTGGTTTTGGAGCCTGTCCTGGAACTAGCTCTTGTAGACCAGGCTGGTCTCGAACTCACAGAGATCCGCCTGCCTCTGCCTCCCGAGTGCTGGGATTAAAGGTGTGCGCCACCACCGCCCGGCTTCACACCTGTTCTTAAAGTTAGTTCAATGTGTAGCTTTTTGTCATTTAAGCTCCCTAGAATTTTTTTCCTTTACTTGTTAATTTAGTATATGTATGTATGATTGTTAGTTTATGCATATTTATGTGCGATTGTACAGTGAGTACAGTGCTTCTAGAGAACAGAGGAGGGCGGAGCCTTTAGAACTGGTTGTCAGGTGCTGGGAGCTGAACTTGTGCGTCCTCTGCAAGAACAGTATATACTCCTAACCAGAGCCATCTCTCCAGCCCCTGAGATTTGTTTTATTTTTTTTTTACATGTTTTCCCTCTTAAACTTCTGTTGATCTGATCTCAACTTGCTTTGAGTTAGTTGATGCTCTATGGTACAACTGTTAAATTCTCTTGTATTTATATACTTTCATACCAACATGAGGGCTCTTTGTGGGTATATATTTTTCATATATAGATAATTATATTAATTGATAAATAAATAACTTTTAAAATCTCCCTCAATCCTTAAATTTTGTCCCCTCTCCCCAAAGTTTTTAAGGTTGGGAGTGCATCTCCGGTGTCACATACAATATATTAATTACGGTATCGTAACTACTAGGGTATTGTTCTTAGAAAGCTAATTATATGTGAGACAGAGTGAGAGACAGAGCACATTTTGTTGTGGATTCAGTTGTGCAGGCAGGACCCACCTAACATGCATTGTGCTGCACAAGGACTGGCTGACTCCATTCTGACTCTTGAGTGAGCAGGCTGAGAAAGATCAGTCAGAAAACTAGAAAGGCTTCTTGATGACTCCAGTGGCTGCGCTAGGTGACGGGCACACCCACCATGAGTTTCTGTGAGTGTGCCCGAGATCTGAACTCGGATCCTGCACTGGGTCACGGACACACCCACCATGAGCTTCTGTGAGTGTGCCAGAGATCTGAACTCGGGTCCTGCACTGGGTCACGGACACACCCACCATAGTTTCTGTGAGTGTGCCAGAGATCTGAACTTGGGTCCTCATGCATGTGTGGCAGTCATTGCCTACTGAGCCACCTCTCCGGGCCCATTGTGCACACGTTCTTGAAGAAAATGTGGGAAGCTTCCTA
Organism: Chionomys nivalis; assembly: GCF_950005125.1. Classification (NCBI taxonomy): domain Eukaryota; kingdom Metazoa; phylum Chordata; class Mammalia; order Rodentia; family Cricetidae; genus Chionomys; species Chionomys nivalis. The sequence goes on from NC_080089.1 coordinate 118,816,932, forward strand.
TTCTAACATACAGTTACGGGCCCCTCAAGGGATCCATAATGAAGAAAAGGTCTCCATCTGGGTGTGTTGGCACATGCCTGTCGTCCTAGCACTTGGGAAGCAGAAACAGCTCTTTATGAGTTCAAGGCAAGCTTGGACTACATAGCAAGATGCAGGCCAGCCATGCCTTACCACTTGTCTTAGAGGGAAGAAGAGGGGGTGTTGTGGGAGCTCCTTCCGCTCCTTCAGCCAATAGCTACTGAGATACCAGCCCATTGGGGCGTGGTCTCTCTCTAAAAAGGGTGTGAATAAAACAATGCACAGAACTTCTACTTCACTGGGTATCTTTAAATTTACATTTCTCGTACGTTCCTCGTAGAGGGCACAGGACAGCTGTGGGAGCTGGTTCTCTCCACAAGGTAAACCCCATAGATCCAAGTTGGAAGTCAGGTTGTCAGACTGGGTAACAAGTGCTTTCACCTGCTGGGCCCTTTCACTGATCCTTGGCTTAATTTTTATAAACCATCCCCTCTCTCTCTCTCTCTCTCTCTCTCTCTCTCTCTCTCTGTGTGTGTGTGTGTGTGTGTGTGTGTGTGTGTAAGAGAGAGGGCGGGAGGGAGGCAGAGAGCGAGAGCATGTGTGTAGTGATCAAAGAACAACTCTGGAGTTGGTTTTCTCCTTCCACCTTTATGTGAATTCCAGGGATTGAATTCAGGTCCTCCAGGCTTGTTCAGAAAGCACCTTTACCCACTGAGCCATCTTGTTGGTCCCTGTATTAGTTACTTTTCTGTTGTGTTGGTAGGGTTGCATATCTTTAATCCCAGCACTTGGGAGGCAGAGGCAGGTGGATCTCTATGAGTTTGAGGCTAGCCTGGTCTGCAGAGCTAGTTCCAGGACAGCCAGAGATACACAAAGAAACCCTGTCTCCAAAACCAAAAATAAGCTGGGAGCTGGTGGCACACACCTTTTATCCCAGCACTCAGGAGGCAGAGGCAGGCACATCTCTGAGCTCCAGGCCAGCCTAGTCTACAGAGTGAGTTACGGAGAAACCCTGTCTCGAATCAACACACACACACACAACAAAAAGAAAAGAGAAGAGCTAGGCATTGTGGCTCCAGCAATGATCATCCAGAAGCTGGATGGTCCCATTTTATACACAAAGCAGAAAGAACATTAAGTGGGTGAGGCTGTAAGTCCTCGTTGTCTCCAGCAAAGCTCCACCTCCTAAAGGTTCTACCATCTTCCCACACAGTACCACCGACTGGGGACACTGTTCTTAATCACCACAGCCCCCATCCAATTTCCTGTTTTTTCTTTCTTGGTTTTTAGAGACAGGGTTTATCTGTGTATTAGCTCTGGCTGTCCTGGAACTCACTTTGTAGACCAGACTAGCCTCAAACTCAGAGATTTGCCTGCCTCGGCCTTTCCCCAAGTTACCTTAAGTCAGAATTCAAATCTTGTAGTCATACATGATGGTAAAGGGTGGGAAGTATACACTGAACCATTTGCCTCTGATACATGGGAACAACAAGGAAAGTCATGTCGTTATACTATACCTTTATATGTTTGGACGCTTGCTAGCATGTATGTTTGCTTGGTGCTTGCAAATGCCAGAAAGGGCACCAGATATCCAATAACAAGAGTAATAGCTGGTTATGGGCCACCATGTGGATCGAACCTGAGTCTCTTGAAGAGCAGCCAGTGTTCCTAACTCCTAAGCAATCTTTCTAGTTCCCCGTATTATTATTATCATTATTATTTTATATTATTATTATTTGGTTGTTGGTTTGTTTATTTTAGGGAGTTGTTTGTTTTGGTTTGAGGTTTTTTTAATATTTATTTATTATGTATACAATATTCTACATGTATGTCTGCAGACCAGAAGAGGGCACCAGACCTCATTACAGATGGTTGTGAGCCACCATGTGGTTGCTGGGAATTGAACTCAGGACCTTTGGAAGATCAGGCAATGCTCTTAACTGCTGAGCCATCTCTCCAGCTCCCTCGTTTGAGGTTTTTGTTGGTTTTGATGTCTTGTTTTAAGACTAGGTCTCACTTTTAGCTCTGGCTACCCTGGATCTCACTATGTAGACCAGGTTGACCTTGAACTCACAGAAATCCACTGGCCTCTGCCTCCCAAATGCTGGAGTTAAAGGTGTTGGACAAGCCTGAGACACAAATCATGAGATTTCAAACTTTGACTATGGGGGGGGGGGCTAGGGAAGTTCCTCGGAATTTAGGGACTTGAACTGCCATGGTAAAGAACTCAAGTTCAGTTCCCAGCACCCACAACAGGTAGCTCACAACCTAATTACCTGTAACTCCAGCTCCAGAAGATCCGATACCTTCTTCTGACCTCCTGAATTCACATGCACTCAACAGCAGTCACTCAAGGATTGGGTGAAAAGAAGGCCAATAGACAGAGTAACACCAGGACAACGTATATCTACCCTAGGCTGAATAAAGGGTGAGGACCATAGCTGAATGGAATGCGTTCAGACCATGGGACAGGGTTATATGTATCCAGCCACAAGACTGAACGCAGTATTCCATTTCCACTCTTAGAGATTGGAAAATGCTATTCCTCCTTAAGGGTTTACACACTGCCCTCTGGAGCAGCGGATGCCAGATCTACAGCAGTGACAGCATATCTGTGGCAGCCTTGGAAAAATCAGAGCACATTCTGATAACAGGAAGAAGCCACAGTGAAACTTTTCCAGTCAGCATTAGGTTGCCTTGGCAATGAACAGAAGCAAAACCAAAACAAACCGACAGCTGCCCATTTTTTTTTACCAGGCAGCCACACAATGGGTGTCCTCAAGTTCTGTAGCTATTGCCTTTAAATTGATACATTTCCACCTAGAGTAAGTAAGAAAGCTACTAATACCAGGGAAGTTAAACTCATAAGGTTCAGGAAGAAAACAAAACTTACAAGGTATTTCTGGAGAGGTAGTTAGCAGTCATAAGCCTTTGCGGGGGACCCAAGTTAGGTTTATACAAAATAGGCTCTAGCACCCACATTTAGAGGCTCACAGCTACCCCTGCCTCCAGAGACTGGTTGCACCAACACACATAAATACATGTGCACACCCACACACACATTCTCTCGCACTACGTGCATGCGCACACACACACTTTTTGATCTTACATTTTTTGCTCAGGAAGATCCTGAAACCTAGAAAATTCATAAGGCCCCTCCCTGAGTTTATATAAATTGTGAGGATAGCTGGGGAAGGTGGGAGAAGGAATGGGAGGAGAGGAGACTGGAAAAAAGGTTGGGATGTACAGTAAAATTTAAAAAACAGCTGGGGAAAAGAGACTCCCTGACCAATCAAGATGCAAGTTGCGCAGAACTCTAGGGTTGAAATATTGTGAATACCCACCCATGTGAGTGTGGTTTCTAGAGATGTAGCTGCCTTTGAGTTATCCGTGTTCTTACAAGGATCTCTCATGTATGTTTCTGTAATTCTTTGGTCTGTTGGTGGTGTCCTATGTGGAGGGAAGATAAATTGTTTATATTTCCTCTGGAAAATTACGTAACTACTGGCACAAGAACAGGGATCCAGAGAAACAAAGATTTAAGTTTGTTTTTTAAACACATTAGCCTCTGAAAGACATTCCAGAGTTGAACAATAGTGACCAATGTACAACTCATTAGCAAATCACTCTGGTCATTCCTTCAAAAATATGTGTAGTTCCTATTCTTAGCTACTGCACTTACAGTAGTTTATCATTTATCATTTACCATTGCGTAAACTGCAATACCTTCTTAATAAATCTGTGTTTGATCTTGACCCTCTCTTAGCCTGTTCTCCAGAGGGCAGGCAGTTCTAACGGTAAAGACTAAGTCAAGGAGCTGAGCTTGCCCACAAGGTTATTTCAGAACACCTCCAGACACAGAGCAGAGAATAACAGAATTTATAGGAACAGCTTTCTTGGCTCATTTCATATCTCACAGGCAACAAATGTCCGAGTATGTGAAGAAGACAAGCAACAAAAGAAAGCCTGTGTCTCTCCTTGGTCCCAAGTACCGAGCAGCTTAGATACAGAGGTGGTGGTGTGACCAGTCACTGAGGACCTTGGATACAGAGGTGGTGGTGTGACCAGTGACCGAGCAGCTTAGATACAGAGGTGGTAGTGTGACCAGTCACTGAGGACCTTAGGTACAGAGGTGGTGGTGTGACCAGTCACCAAGGATCTTGGATACAGAGGTGATGGTGTGACCAGTGACCAAGCAGCTTAGATACAGAGGTGGTGGTGTGACCAGTCACCGAGGACCTTGGATACAGAGGTGGTGGTGTGACCAGTGACCGAGCAGCTTAGATACAGAGGTGGTGGTGTGACCAGTGACCGAGTACCTTAGGTACAGAGGTGGTAGTGTGACCAGTCACTGAGGACCTTAGGTACAGAGGTGGTGGTGTGACCAGTCACAGAGCAGCTTAGATACAGAGGTGATGATGTGACCAGTCACCGAGTACCTTAGGTACAGAGGTGGTGGTGTGACCAGTCACTGAGGACCTTAGGTACAGAGGTGATGGTGTGACCAGTCACAGAGCAGCTTAGATACAGAGGTGGTAGTGTGACCAGTCACCAAGGATCTTGGATACAGAGGTGGTGGTGTGACCAGTGACCGAGCAGCTTAGATACAGAGGTGGTAGTGTGACCAGTCACCAAGGATCTTGGATACAGAGGTGATGGTGTGACCAGTGACCAAGCAGCTTAGATACAGAGGTGGTGGTGTGACCAGTCACCGAGGACCTTGGATACAGAGGTGGTGGTGTGACCAGTGACTGAGCAGCTTAGACACAGAGGTGGTAGTGTGACCAGTCACCAAGGATCTTGGATACAGAGGTGATGGTGTGACCAGTGACCAAGCAGCTTAGATACAGAGGTGGTGGTGTGACCAGTCACCGAGGACCTTAGGTACAGAGGTGGTGGTGTGACCAGTCACTGAGGACCTTAGGTACAGAGGTGATGGTGTGACCAGTCACCGAGCAGCTTAGATACAGAGGTGGTGGTGTGACCAGTGACCGAGTACCTTAGGTACAGAGGTGGTAGTGTGACCAGTCACTGAGGACCTTAGGTACAGAGGTGGTGGTGTGACCAGTCACAGAGCAGCTTAGATACAGAGGTGATGATGTGACCAGTCACCGAGTACCTTAGGTACAGAGGTGGTGGTGTGACCAGTCACTGAGGACCTTAGGTACAGAGGTGATGGTGTGACCAGTCACCGAGCAGCTTAGATACAGAGGTGGTGGTGTGACCAGTGACCGAGTACCTTAGGTACAGAGGTGGTAGTGTGACCAGTCACTGAGGACCTTAGGTACAGAGGTGGTGGTGTGACCAGTCACAGAGCAGCTTAGATACAGAGGTGGTAGTGTGACCAGTCACCAAGGATCTTGGATACAGAGGTGGTGGTGTGACCAGTGACCGAGCAGCTTAGATACAGAGGTGGTAGTGTGACCAGTCACCAAGGATCTTGGATACAGAGGTGATGGTGTGACCAGTGACCAAGCAGCTTAGATACAGAGGTGGTGGTGTGACCAGTGACCGAGCAGCTTAGACACAGAGATGGTAGTGTGACCAGTCACTGAGGACCTTAGGTACAGAGGTGATGGTGTGACCAGTCACCGAGCAGCTTAGATACAGAGGTGGTGGTGTGACCAGTGACCGAGTACCTTAGGTACAGAGGTGGTAGTGTGACCAGTCACTGAGGACCTTAGGTACAGAGGTGGTGGTGTGACCAGTCACAGAGCAGTTTAGATACAGAGGTGATGATGTGACCAGTCACCGAGTACCTTAGGTACAGAGGTGGTGGTGTGACCAGTGACCGAGGACCTTAGATACAGAGGTGGTGGTGTGACCAGTAACCGAGCAGCTTAGATACAGAGGTGATGGTGTGACCAGTCACCAAGGACCCTAGGTACAGAGATGGTGGTGTGACCAGTCATCGAGCAGCTTAGATACAGAGATGTGGACTGGAGCCTGGGGCCCAGATCTCAAGAAAAAGAGGAAACCTTAGTCGTACCCTGAAACCATCTTAGTTGCTGTCTGTGGTTCTGCGTGTTTGCTGTGTGCCAGCTGCTGTGTCTCTGTTACACAGGAAGCAGCTCAGCAAGAACAGCTGACTGAGCCAGGGGACCTTCCATATCCCTGTTCTCAGTGCTAGATTACACTTGATCCCGCCTTTCAGTTACTCTGCTCCCATTTTAGAAAGTTGAGCAAGAAGAGAGCAGGGTGGATTTTATGAGGTTCTTTGCATGTTCTGAGACTGGACCTGCTGTGTTCCACTTCACCTCTATCTGTCTCTATCTTTTTATTGTCTTTTTCCTAACTTCACTTTTCTCATTGTTTTGAACAGCTCTCTGCCTTTGAACACTTGCCCTCCTATGTGAGACACCATGAGCTACTACATCTTGTCTTCCTTGAGTAATTCTTACTCTATTACAGAGAAACTGAGACATGTACACTTTCTCTTCCTCCTGTGTCAGATGGTGAAATAGACTGGGGAGGGATTGATTCTAAAGCGTCATTCCTTGAAAAATCAGAATCACGTTTTACCCTGGAGAATTCCACATAAGTGTTGCCAAGGAAGTAAAGAATTTAAAAGGGAAAGATAAGATCAGAACAGCCACTGGAAAGCCCCCAGCAGAAGATGAAGCGAAAGATGAGAAAGTTCAAACACAAGGTGTTTGAAGGGAGTGACCAGGAGTGTGAAAACGATGGTAGTTAGCTCTGTGACTCTCCAGCACACGAGCGAGGTTGTGGTGGAAAGAGACAGTACTTGTGCCCTGAGTGTGGAAAAGCCTTTAGTCACAGGGCCAACCTCACGGTGCATGAGCGAACCCACACAGGAGAGAAGCCGTATAAGTGTAAGGAATGTGGCAAAGCTTTTAGTCATAGATCCAACCTTGTGGTCCATCGGAGAATCCACACCGGAGTGAAGCCGTACACGTGTAATGAGTGTGGGAAATCTTTCTGGGGTAAGTCCCATCTCATCCGGCACCAGGGAATCCACAGAGCAGAGAAAACAAATGTGTGTAAAGAGTGTGGGAAAGCCTTCAGTCGGAGCTCGGGACTTATTTCCCATCACAGAGTTCACACTGGCGAGAAGCCCTACACTTGTGTTGAGTGTGGGAAAACATTTGGCAGGAGTTCAAACCTTACTCAGCATCAGAGGACGCACAGAGGAAAAAAGGTTTACAAATGTAGAGCGTGGGGGGAAATATGTGGTTCCAATACAAAGATTATGGACCATCAGAGAATTCACAGCGGAGAGAAGCCCTACGAGTGTGCCGAGTGTGGGAAAGCCTTCACCCTAAGGAAGGCTCTTAGCGAGCACCAGAGACTCCACAGTAGAGAGAAGCCTTATAAATGCAACGAGTGTGGCAAAGCTTTCACTTCTAACGGAAACCTTGCTGATCATCAGAGAGTTCACACTGGAGAGAAGCCTTACGAATGTAACGAGTGTGGGAAGACCTTCAGGCAGACATCCCAAGTGATTCTGCATTTGAGAACCCACACTAAAGAGAAACCCTACAAATGCAGCATGTGTGGGAAAGCCTACCGTTATAGCTCATAGCTTATTCAACATCGAAGAAAACATAACGAGGAGGAAGAAACCTTATTGTTTGTGGGCCAGGTGTGATGGCTCATGCTGTTCACCCCAGCGTTTAGGAGGCAGAGACAGGGAGATCTCTGTGAGTTCGAGACCAGCCAGGGCCATACGGTGAGACCCTGACTTAGAAAAAAAGAAAAATTGGCTATTAGGCTGATTGCTACTTTTCTGAAAATTAGATTTTTATTTTTTTAAAGATTTATTTATTTATTGTGTATACAACATTCTGCCTCCATGTATGCCCAAACGCCAGAAGAGGACACCAGATCTCATTATAGATGGTTGTGAGTCACTATGTGGTTTCTGGGAATTGAACTCATGACCTCTGGTAGAGCAGTTAGCGCTCTTAACCACTGAGCCATCTCTCCAGCCCTGAAAATTAAATTTTTAATTAGTAACATTCGACTAAATTCTGCTTCTAAGAATCCACACAGGGAAAATAGTAAGTGGCTAAAGTTTAACAAAAGGTATATTCACGCCAGCATTATATATAACTGAAAGGGGAAACCACAGCGTAGATGTTTGCATGTGCAGGCAGAAACAATGATAGAATATTCAGATTATGCTTCGGAAGACAGTCTGTTTTTAAAAGATTTTTAATGTGTGTGCCTTGGGGAAAATTTTGAATAAAATGGAAAATGAAAGAATTAGATATCCAGATTTAAAATATTTATGCCTAAGGAAATGAGGAAAGAGAAAGAAGACCAAACCTAAATATCAGCAACGATCATCTCTGGGTGATAAGGTGTAGGTGATTTCTATTTTCTTCTGTGTACTTTTTTATGCTTTCTAGATTTTCTACAATGAGAGTGTTACTTTTATATTTAAGAAAAAGTATATTTTAAATATGGTGATTATGTCATCATTTTTATTCAGTGGTGGTAGAAAAAGGACCTGTTGTGTAGTCTTAAAAAGCTCGGATTCACCCTCATACTGGCACCCCACTTTCTACCAGTAAACCAGTGTTGCCTTTTGTTCTTTGTAGTTTTAAGATGAGTTGACTCGCAGAGGAGATTAGTGCACCTTCTCTTCCTCGGCAGTAGAATCTGAATCATCCATGATAGACAGCGACCCAAGCTCCACCCTTCCAAGAAATGTCTAGACAATAAGGGAAAAAATGTCTCTTAATGAGCTGGAGAAATTGCAGGCTCAAAAACTAGAACGCATGGCTGGAGAGATGGCTCAGCGGTTAAGAGCATTGCCTGTTCTTCCAGAGGTCCTGAGTTCAATTACCAGCAACCACATGGTGGCTCACAACCATCTGTAATGAGGTCTGGTGCCCTCTTCTGGCCTGCAGGCATACACACAGACAGAACATTGTATATATAGTAAATAAATAAATATTAAAAAAAAAAAAACTAGAACGCAGAGAATTTCACCTTCGTCGTGTTATTTGAGGCTGTGGTTGAAATGCAGTTAGGCTAAGAGACCTGCGTCCTGATCCTCTTACTGAGAACCAGCTAACTCCTTTGGACAAAGGACTTCACTGCTCAGACTTCTGGTTTACCTCAGGGTTGCTGTGAGGATTGAGATCTTGCAAGCGATGCCAAGACTGGCACATGGCAGAGACAAACAGGCCCACTGAAGGTTATCGGAGCCATGTTTCTAAACACTTCAGTAAGAAAATAACAAGAGATGTTTAGCCTTAGCATATTTTCAGGTGTGATGAACAGGATTCCAAGTAATGAAGAGGTAGTCTAGAGTCAAGCAGCTCATACTTGGCTTTTGTAACTCAACAGTTCATCAGACTTGCAATAATTCCCTAATATTGCTTTTATTTTTTTTTATTGTCTTACTGTTGCAAGTCACTGGTCACAGCTGCATGCTTCTTCACACAGTTTCTTCTACAGAACATTCTATAGTTTATCATTATCGAAAAAAAATGTTTCCCCAAAGTGGGGACAGAATGCTAAATAATTCATGTGACAAATGCGTCTGGATTCCCAGCTTCTGGGAGTGGACCTGGGACCTCACATGCTGGCCAAACACTGTTGTGCTCGTTTATGAGATCTTTGTGGCAAGCTTTTAGGAGGGTATTGGCCTATCTTTAGACACAATCAAAACTTTTAATCCCTTAGTCCAAAATCCATCTAACTGTATTTAGACTCTCTCCATTACAAATTCCTCTTGTATGCAATAAATGCCTTAAGTTAATGTAGGAAGAAGGCTGCTAGTTAGTTCCCGGCCACTTAGCCCCGAAATAATCACACAGAAACTGTATCAATTAAAGAAATTAAATTCTGATCGGTTGACCTAGAGCCTGTCCAAACTACATAGTCCCCATAGGCTGAAAGTGTGTCACCGTGGAAACTCCCCAACAGTTTCTCCCTGTATTACATAGTGATTCGATGGGACTCGGGAGCTATCTCTTTGTGGTTTTCCCTAATATATCAGTTTTTCCTAAATAAATTCTTGGTTTGCTTGAACTCGATCTTTTGTGGATTATTCTCGGATTCTCGGACCCTGCCAATGTGACTTGTCCAAGGCCTGTTCGCGGATAAGCATTCGCAACAGGAAGAGAAGATCCCCTCTGATCAGGTCCTGTCCCCACCAGCCCTCTTTCTCCCGGAGTCTGACCTGAGTCCTAAGTGATTTTCTTCAGCGAGGATAAAAGCTGATCTAGACGAAAGCGCACTTGCCTTGGATTTCAAAGCCTTGCTAGTTAGTTAGTTAGAAAAAGTACTCAAGTTTATTAATCCTTAGTCTCTGGTATTAGGACAATATCGTCTGTCTTAGAGGGCTCTTGTAAGGAGCAAAGTAAGCATGTGAAAAAGGCAGACATGGAACGAGTGATTTTATATTCTAGTTTTTGTTTGTTTTGATGCCCTAGATGTTCTGGTTTGAAAGATAGCTTTATCTAAATATGCAGTTCCCAGCCTGGGAACAACATTGTTTCTGAGCCCGCGAGTTATGGAGATGCAGCTTCCTAGAAAGTCAGGATTGGTGTGGTATGTGTGGGGGGGGGAAGAGGGGAGGGGAAGGGAAGCCCCTCTCCCCTTATGAGCAACCGGAAGTCGCAGTAACTGGCTGAGCCATTATTCCAGGCCTTGTCATCTACTTCCTGCGTTGTCTGCTGGCTGCCAGACTCAGGCTGGACACCGCCCCTCCTCCCCACACACACCCGGGTAGGAGAGAGCAGAAAGTGGACACCGAGGACCAGGAGTGGGGGAGAGACCTCCGGCTGCGGTCACGCTACTTTGGGCTTGTGCTCTGAGAACCCCTGTCATCTCAGCACTAGGGATGCTGAGGCAGGAGGATCAAGAGTTCCAGATCGGACTTGGCCACTTGTGTCAGGGTGGCGAGGAGAAAGCAAGAGTGAGCGCCGTAGCCGGGTTCTTCGCATCAGTCCCATCTCTACCTTTTCGGTGTTCTTGAGGCTGGCAATGCTTTAAATGTTTGACATGTCCCTAGGACAGTGGTTCCCAGTCTTCTGGAGATGGATTTGTTTCTGTGTTTAGGGATGGGTCAGTTGTCCTCCAAATGTATAACTTAATGGAACTGAAAAAAAGAAAAACATTGTCTCTACAGAGAAATCATTTTATCACCGAAGTAGCAAGACTGTAAACTCAGAAAAATGCCAATTCTTTGCCAATCTGGCGATGACTGTAGTTAATTCTCTTTTTTTAGCCTAACAGATGGAAGCTTTTATCTCGGCCTGGTGATTGGAAACAGGTGTCACATGTCTCGTCTTAAACAGCAGTATTTTGGACTCTTGGGCTTAGGATCCTTGGATTCATAGTTTGCTCCCATGCAGTAGCCAGGATGCTCATGTGTGAATTACTAAGCCTCTGGACCTTTTACTTTTGATTGCTGCCTCATAAACCGTTTTTTGAAAAGCAAGAAAAGTGTGGGGTTTGTTCTGATCTGTGACGTATGGAACTCCAGGGAGCAGGTGAGATGGCTCACTGTGTAAAGGCACCTGCCTAACCAACCTGAGTTCCATTCCAGAACCACACAGAGGCGGGAGGAGAGGACTCAATAGTCATCTTCTGACCTGCACACGCGTGCCATGGCATGTGCCTGCACACTCTCATGCACATGCACACATCTGGCACACACAATAACAGAAAAAAATTAAGTATGGAACTTATCAGTTGTAGAGAATTATTTTAAACACCTTCTTAAAAATCCCATACCATCAAGCCAGGCATGGTGGCTCACTGGGGAGGAGGCAAAGGCAGGTGCATCTCTGAGTTTCAGGCCAACATGGTCTACAGAGGGAGGGAGTTCCAGGCCAGCTAGGACTACCCAGAGAAACATTGTCTTAAAAAACAAAACAAGCAAACAAACTAAAATTCCTTTCCATCACTTGTAAATGAGTTACCCAGAATGCCAGGTCTTTCTAGGTTGTCTTGTATGCACTACCTCTTTACTTAGAATATGATCATTTGATTAGACTGTTGGAAAAATGGAGCTGACCTCCTTGATACTGATCCATCCCACTCCAGTATCCTTCCCTTATGTGTTCTTCAGCAATTCTAGACTTCCATCATGTTCAGAGTCTGAAATTTCTCTCTAGTCAAAGCCCCAAGCACAGAAGCCATGAAGGAAAGGTTTATTACATGTCACCAACCGTGGAAACCACAAAGTCGCACATGTATAACAAACTGGGGTGCATATCTTTAATCCAAGCACCCAGGAAGCAGGTCTCTGTGAGTTGGAAGCTAGCCTGGTCTGCCTAGCCAGTTCCAGGCCCTGACTCAAACAAACCAACAAGGGAGTAATTGCAGCTCCCATTGTCAGCAAATATTGACTTTCTTTTGATATGAGGATCAGATATGAGTTAGCATATCTGGCTGTTACCCTCTTCCTTTGAAAATACAATGTCTTCTTGAAATAGCGTTCCTGAGTGGACTTTGTATGTCTTGCCTTTAAGCACACTCCAAAGTCATCTCTCATGAATCCCTGTGCTTGTGTGTTTACGTGTTGTTAGGTGTGACCACACGTATTGGAATCTTTTAGATTTCTGTCTCCCCTGATTGGTTATTGTTAAGACAAGCCCAAGACAAATATCGGCAAGCTTGTATCCAACTGTATGAATTGATGAGGATGCTCATAAATCAGTGTTATAACTGGTAAACCTGAAAACTTGTAAGATTTGTACCCTTTGCCCAGCAGTTTTTCTTCTAGAAATGTATCCTGGAGAAATGTGTAAGAGATAATCGAACTTTTGTTTTGTTTTGTTTTGTTTTTTTGGCTTTTTTTCGAGGCAAGGTTCTTCTGTGTAGTTTTGGCGCCTGTCCTGAAACTCACTCTGTAGACCAGGCTGACCTTGAACTCACAGAGATCCACCCACCTCTGCCTCCTGAGTACTGGGATTAAAGGCATGCACCACCACCTGGTGTTAACCAACTTTTTTTTTTTAATATTTATTTATTTATTTAGTATACAATATTCTTTCTGTGTGTATGTCTGCAGGCCAGAAGAGGGCACCAGACCTTATTACAGATGGTTGTGAGCCACCATGTGGTTGCTGGGAATTGAACTCAGGACCTTTGGAAGAGCAGGCAATGCTCTTAACCACCGAGCCATCTCTTCAGCCCGTTAACCAAAATTTTAACAATAACAATTAGTTTCTGGTTTGTGTGTGTTTAAAAATCTTACAAATTTTTTGTTTTGTACCCAAATAACGCTGTTTCTGTTGAGTACTTCACTTCTGGGGAGAGTCACAGCCTAAGATCTGCTTAGCAAAACTTTGTTCAAAGTTATCCAGATATTTCAGTTAACATAATGAACACATCTCAGAGAATATTGTGTAGGTCCTACAAACCCACACAATTTAATCTAGCCTTCCTTTGTTAACCGAGCATTGGGATCACCCCTTGCATGTTTCAGGATTAAGCTGAACTTGGGGAGGAGCGCAGTGACCCAAGAATAGGCGGCTTTGGATCTGAGCTCCGAGCACTATACAGAAACTTGGATGGGAGTTTAGGGGTACAGTTCAGAGGCTGCACATTTATCTGGCGTGTGCACTCAGTGCCACAAGACAAATCACGATGGAAACCTTCAAGTATAGTTAGACATCACAGTTTCACAGCCCTGTATGAATTGCTGTGGTCTCTGTCACAAGCTCAGAAACCAAGTCATAGGTGAGGTAGGCTGCTCTGGCTACAGCAGTATCCAGCAGGCTTCTTGGTCAGAGTGTTGGCTACGGTTTATTGTAAGCAGGTGGAAGAACTTTTGAGAATAAAGCCTAAGGCCATCCCATGTGTATGGTTCCATCGTCTGCAGGGCAAGGAACTTTTGCCAAAGGAAGTAGTCTACAGAGCCTTGCATTCCAGAAGATTCTATTTGTTACTGGAACTGGCTGGGCTCTAGAAATCTTAGCTTTGGGGACTGGAGAGACAGCTCAGAGGTTAAGAGCATTTACTGCTCTTCCAGAGGTCCTGAGTTCAATTCCCAGCAACCACATGGTGGCTCACAACTGTCTATAATGAGATCTGATGCTCTCTTCTGGCCTGCAAGCAAACATGCAGACAGAACACTGTATACATAATAAAATAAATCTTTTTTATTTATTTTTATTTATTTATTTATTTTGGTTTTTCGAGACAGGGTTTCTCTGTGGTTTTGGAGCCTGTCCTGGAACTAGCTCTTGTAGACCAGGCTGGTCTCGAACTCACAGAGATCTGCCTGCCTCTGCCTCCCAAGTGCTGGGATTAGAGGCATGTGCCACCACCGCCCGGCTAAAATAAAAATCTTAAAAAAAATGAGTTTTGGCTTTTCTCGAGTCTCTTGGAAAGAGAAACCTCATTTGAAGAATTGTCTTGATCAGAGGGGCTTATGGCCACATCTGTGAGAGATTGTCTTAATTGATAATTATGGGGGAGGGCCCAAGGCGTGTATGGGTGGTATGAAAAACTAGCTCAGTGTGGGCCTGAGAGCCAGCAAGCAGCATTCTTCTGTGTTCTCAGAGCTCTGGCCCTGACTCTGCACAATTGGTTGTTGCCTAGAAGTATAAGCCAAGTAAACCCTTTTGTAAGAGACTGGTATTGGCTCAGGATCCCCAAGACCAAGTTCTCAGCACAAAGGAGATTTATTTGCCCCATGGGGACAAAGGACAGAGAACAGGAGACAAAGACAGGAGAGACTGAGGACTAGGGAGAAGGGGAAGGGAGCAAGGGTCAGGGGTCGGTAGTGTTTGTCCCAGTGGTGACACAGGACTGCCTCTGGTTAGAGAGGAGTCATATGGATAGAGAGGAAAATGACGGTTTATAAACAAAAGGGTTTAATTTTAACTTATAATTTAGTTATAAACTAGAGGTGTTTCATTTTAATTGGGCATGTTGATTAGGTGAGCCAAAGGAGGCTTTTGATTGTTGGACTTCAATACTTGGATAGTTGGACCTTAGTAGTCAGCCTCAGGAGGAAGTGGCCAAATAAGGAAATAGACCTTGGTGGCTAGCTTTAGGAAAGTAATCTAATGGTTTTCAGTAAGGCAGATGGAAGGGCAAGGCCTGCCAGAGGCACACTTTTCATGCTTGAGCTTGCCAGAGCCCCTTTACTTTTCCTCCCAAAAGTTGCTTTTGGTTGTGGTGTTTATCACAGCAACAGAAAACAAACAAGGACGCTAACTTTAATGTTTTCTTGAGGTCTTACAGGTAGTGTTCTCCGTGCTCTAAGGAAGATTCAAGCCCAGACCAAGAGGAGTGGAAAGGGGCCTTTCTTAACGAACAATAATAAGAGAAAGTTGGTCCCACAATGTTCTAAGACAAGAGAATCTTTTGACAGGGAAGGACGATGCCTGGAAACGGGGAAGCAGCTTCCCGGGAGGCAGCTCTTCTGTTTTGGAAACCTCGCATCTGCATTTTAGACAGCTACACTACCTTGAGACATCTGGACCCCAGGCGGCACTGAGCTGTCTCAGGGAACTCTGCCACAGGTGGCTGTGGCTGAAGCACACACCAAGAATCAGATGTTGGTGCTGCTGGTGCCGGAGCAGTTCCTGGGCATCCTGCCTTGCGAGCTCCAAGCCTGGGTGCAGCTCCATTGCCCTGGGAATGGCGAGGAGGCTGTGGCTCTGGTAGAGGAGCTGCAGAAAGATCCAGATGGACCACATCCCAAAAGAAGTGAGGTGGCCAGGTAGTGGGGGAAGGAATGAATTAAGACCGGACTGGTCGGTGATCCTGTGATTTTCCTTAATCTTAGCACACTGGCAGCCTGATGGAAATTAAAGCAGGTTTGTGTTCAGAACAAAGTGTATACTCTGGTTTAGGGGTTGATGGTTAAGGTCTTTGATGCCAGTTGAGAATCCTCACACAAGCACAGATTCCTCTCTGTCCTCCAGGGTGAAGATGGCAATGCTGAGTGTGGTTCCATACCTCGGAGGTGATGGTTACAAGCATTCCCGTAAGCCAGCGGTTCTCAATCTGTGGATCTTGGCCCCAACAGGGGTTGCATATCAGATATTTACATTACGATTCCTAACAGTAGCAAAATTACAGTTATGAAGTAGCAATGGAATAATTTTATGGTTGGAGTCACCACAGGATGAGGAACTGTACTAAAGGTCACAGCATTAGGAAGGCTGAGAACCACTGCCCTAAGTAAAGCATGTCTGTTGTTTCTGTGAGTCTGGTTGGAGCAGTGATGTGGGACTGGGGTGCAAAAGGGAGTGGCACAGAGAGAATGATGCTTTCCAAACCAAGTGTGGCGTCTCAAGATTATCGGGCAGTGGTGGCGCAGGCCTTTAATCCCAGCACCCGGAAGGCAGAGGCAGGCGGATGGATCTCTGTGAGTTTGAGGCCAGCCTGGTCTTCAGAGCCGGTTTCAGAACAGCCATAGCTGTTACACAGAGAAACCCTGTCTGGAAAAAAAAATCACTTAGAATGCTGAGGAAGGAAGCTCACTGCAAGGTTTGAACTATTGTGGAATACTTAAGGGGCTCCTGAGCTCCTGTCCAAAAAGGAAGGATGGAAGGAAAGGGAGAAGGTGAGGGAGGGAGGTACGGAGTGAGAGAGGGAGGGAGTGAGACACACGTACACACACACACACACACAGAGAGAGAGAGAGAGAGAGAGAGAGAGAGAGAGAGAGAGAGAAGAAAAGAGAATGCCGTTTTTCAGATCTAGTGGGAGCTCCTCTGTGCTCCCTCACTGGAGATTTGTAAGACACGTGTATAGTTGAGATATGTGCTTTTGGTAAAACTTTGAATCCTTAACCTTTAGGTTGGAACCTTGGCATTGTTTTTTATATTTCTTATTAGATTCATTTTTTCTTAAATGTGTGTATATGTGTGTCTGTGCGAATATATACCACATGTGTTCAGGTGCCAATGGAGGCCAGAAGGGGCCATTGAATCCTTTGAAGCTGTAGATGCAGGTATCTGTGAGCCATATGATGTGGGTGTTGAGAACCAAACTTATGTCCTCTGGAAGAGCACTGAGTCATCCCTATGGGTTTTTTTTTTTTAAAGATCAGCCTATTTATTATGCAAAAATTCATTATGACATTCTCCTGCATATGTATTTTGTACTTCAACTTTACTCCGATTATTTTCCTTCAATCTGTCGCTCATGAAAAATACTTGTATGCAGGCAGCCTGAACCATAACTCAGTCTGGGCAATGGTATCAGGTATCAAGGATGGACTTGTTATTTTATTAAAAGTAAACAATTAGCCGAGTGGTGGTGGTGCACGCCTTTAATCCCAGCACTTGGGAGGCAGAGTCAGGCATGTGGTACACAGACATGCATGCAGGCAAAACACCCATTCACATAAAATAAATAAAAACGGTTTTAAAGTATATTCTTCCAGAAGCCAAAAAAAAAAAAAAAAAAATAGCTCACTGATAGATCACTGGCCTAGCATGTGCAAGACCCTGGATTCCATCCCTGCACTGCAAAAATGAGTAAATTAACACATGTTGCGTGTGTCCTTGTAGCATGTTTTTAAGTCGTGTAATGATTTTGTTCTCAAACGAGGTGTCATAGCACACACCTGTAATATTTGCCTTTGGGGAGCTAAAGCCGGAAAACTGGGCATTCAGCACCATGCTGGGCTACATAACAAGATGAAAGAGGGAAACCGAGAGACAGACAGACTGTCATGGTGGTGCTACCCTGCTGTTCCAGTGCTTATGAGACAGACGGACGGGGAACTCATGACTTTGAGGCTATCCTGACCTACACAGTAAGTTCAAGGCCATTTAAGCTACATAGTGAGACCTTGTCTCAAAAGAAGTATGGACTGAGGATGTTCCTCAGTTGTAGAATACTTGCCTAGCTAACGCAAAACCCTGGGTTCCATCTCTAGCACCAGAATAACCAACAAAAAATTGTCTTTTCAAAAATATAATAATTTGGTTTTTTTAAAATATTTATTTATTTATTATGTATACAGCATTCCTTCCATGTATGTCTGCAGGCCAGAAGAGGGCACCAGACCCCATTACAGATGGTTGTGAGCCACCATATGGTTGCTAGGAATTGAACTCAGGACCTTTGGAAGAACAGTCAGTGCTCCTAACCTCTGAGCCATCTTTCCAGCCCCCCAAATATAACAATTTGATAGCTTTGTATTTAGTTCATTTTACCAGAATGGGATACCATTGCCGAGAATGAGGAGGTGATGTCAAAACTGAGCATTTTCTGAAGAGCAGACCATATAAAAGGAACATCAAAAAGATTCCAAGAACATATTTCTTTGATTTTGAAGAAGAGTGTGAATGGCAAGTTTTGACAAGTCAGTCAGAAAACGAACAGGGGTAGAGCATATATACTAAAGAAGGGGACCCTTTCCGGATGTGAACAATGGAAGAAGAAAAGGACTCTACCAGAAAAACGAGGCCAGACACGGAGGGAATTTGAAGAAAGCTAGACCTTGGATTCAACTATTTGTGAACGTTTCATAGGTACTGAAGGAAAGAAGTTTTATAACGGGATATATGTTCTAAACATTTTAGTAAAATCCCCCATCATATGAACCATCAGAGAATCCATACCGGTAGAAATCTCATACATGCAAGGAGGGAGTGTGGACTAGGCTCTGTTGGGCCTCAAGCCTTCTAATGGTCACAGAACCATCCTGGGGAGAGACTTTCCAAAAGCCAGGACTGTGGGAGAGCATTCTCTCAGAGTGCTTATCTTCTAAATCACCAGGGAATCCACACGGGGTTCTCCTTACAAATGTGAGGAGTGTGGAAAGGGCTCCTTTAGTCCCTCAGGCCTTTTAATACATCTGCGACACCATTCAGGGGAGATACCGTATAAATGTAATAATGTGGCAAGGTGTTTTCCAAGAATGCTTAACTTATTGACTTTCAAATGCAACGACTATGGCCAAGCCTTTCCTCAGAGTGCTTATCCCTTGGACCATCAGAGACTCCACGATGGAGAAAAGCCTTGTGGCTGTAGTGAATGTGGGGAGTGCTCATTCTGAAGAAGAGCCTTATTTTGCTCTCCACACCTGAGAGAGTCTCCATGAAGGCAAAGACTGTGGTAAAGTCTTTGGTTCCAACAGAAACCTTCTTGACTGTGAGAGACTCCATAATGGAAGAAGCCATATGAATGTGGAGAGCCTGGGCAAACCCTTACGATGAGCAAAAGTTTCACGGGCCATCAGAAACTCCATACCCACAAGAGAGAGCCTACAAGAGTGAAGACTATGGGAAGGATTTCAGTTATAATTCAGGAATGTTTGTTCACCAGAGAATCCACAAAGAAAAGCCCTTTGAATGTAGTTAAGTCTGGGAACCTCATCGAACATAAGAGAACCCACAGCGGTGAAAAGCCCTATGCGGGTAATGAGTGTGGAAACTGCTTCGTTCTGAAGAAAAGCCTCATTGGGCATCAGAGGATTCACACGGGGAGAATCCTACAAGGGCAATGGCTGTGGGAAAATCTTCAGTTACCGCTCAAACCTGATAGCCCATTAGAAGATCCACACTGGGGAGAAGCCCTGTGAGTGTAATGAGTGTGGTAAAGGCTCTGCCTACAACAGAAATTAACAGAACTAACAATGGGTAAAGAAAACTTACGAATGTTATATATGCAGAAAAGTCTTTACCTCTAGTAGAAAGTTTATGGTACATCAAAGAAATCACAGTGGAGACAAACTTCACAAATGTGGGGAGCGTGGGAAAAATTTTAGTCAGAATAAAAACCTCGTGGTGCATCGGAGAATGCACACTGGGGAGAAATACTGGAAATCCTTGAGCTCTAAGAGGAATTTAATTGGTCACCAGAGAATCCGCACAGGGGAGAAACCCTATGGCTGTAATGATTATAGCAAAGCTTTTAGGCAAAGGAAAAATACTCACAAAGGAATTCTTGCCACTTCAAGACATCACCTATAACAAAAAGAAATCACACTATGGAAGAATTTCTTTTTGCTGTAAATATGAGTCACTGAGAGATCAGAAAATCTAGGTAGTGCTGGGCATATACCTTGGTATAAAGGTGTTTACCAGGACCCCAGAACAGTAAAAAAGAAAAATGCAGTCATTTGTAAAATAAAATGCAATCACACTGAAGTAACTGTTGCAGTTTGAAGGAAAATGGCCCCAAAAGGAGTGATACTGTTAGGTGTGACTTGTTGGAGGAAGTGTGTTGCTGCAGAGCAGGCTCTGAGGTCTCTCTTGCTCAAGTTTCCCTCCGTGTAACAGTTGACTTCCTGCTGCCTTCTGATGAGATGTAGCCAGCACCATGTCTCCCTTAACAGAGCTATGCTTCCCACCATGGTGATAATGGACTGAACCTCTGAAACGGTAAGCCACCACCTCAATTAAATGTTTTGTTAGTATTGCCTGGGGGCCCAGCCTTCAGCAGAAAAGGGCTCAGAGGGGTGCACACTGTGACTATCTGAGGGGGTTAAGGGAGAAAACACTCACACTCTCTCTTGATGGTTTCCTTCAGACCTTCTCTTTATTCTTCTTCATATTATATATTCTTTATTTTCCTAGTGATTTCTTTCTCTGATTCTTGATGTTTTCCTTCTAACCCTATCTTTATTCTTGATGTTTTTTTTTCCTTCTAATTCTCTCATTCTTGATGTTTCCCTTCTAACTCATTTTGATTCTATCTTTATTCTTGCCCTTACAGCTTATACACCCAGCAAAATCTTTCAGGCAATATAAAAATTACAATGTGGTTACATTCTGTTTTTCAAGTGAATGATTACAATGACTATAAGTAAAAAACCAGCATGTTCTCTGTATCCCTTACAAGATTAAACATTTTACATATTACAGGTGAAAAACGAATTATTCCAGGAACCCACGGACATTCATGTCCAAGCAATTTGCTATAGATTAACAGAGAGTAAGTAAGTAAGGTATTCTTTTATTGGCAGGCTGCCTTTTACAGTTACAAAGAAAGGACCAATTACTTCATTACTTTAAATCTTTAGGGTACATGCCCACTCACAAATAGTTGTTTTTGTTTTGTTTAAGCAGGAGATTGAAAGCAAAAATGGGTACAAGGAATTAATCATCACCTTTGGTCATTATCAAATCCTAGAAAGAAAAGTGCAGACTGCTTTGGTCTTGTCCTGATGAAAGATAGTGGTATTCACTGCATCATTTCTTCAATTTTTCTGTACTGTTTGATATTTTGAAAATACATTTTTTTTTCTGCAATCTATCAGGATTTTCTAGTTTGGCAGCTCTGGGTAGGTGCGCGCCTTGCAAGAAATGCCCCTACCCTGCCCGCTAATACCCGGCTCTCCCTAATCTCAGGACTCTTAGGAAATGCACAGAGGAGGACGACTTCCTAGATTCCTAGAGAAGTCGGCCTGTGACTGTGGAGCCGGAAGCCCTTCCCGAGGCACTTCCTGTCCGGTCATTGTTCTCCCAGTTAATGCCGAGAGGCTCTGTAGTCTCAGTCCCGAAATTGGCGCTGGCGGGCCGGGCCTCCGTGGTGAGCGGGTGTCGCCGGGCGGGAGAGGAGCAGGATCGCCCTGCACCGACCCATCCTACTTGCGGAGCCACGAGGTAGTGGGACGGGCCGGGGCCGGGCGGCTAGGGGCCGCGGGCTCTGGAAGACCGAGGCCTGTGCTGTGGCTCCGGGCCTGCGGGGGCGAAGACCACGGAGTCTGTTCGGAAGACTCAGAGTAGACAGCTTAGGGGAACGAGTCTCAAAGGCTTTCCTGCCAGGGGACTCAGCCCCACCACGGGGAGAATAACCCTCCAGAATTGTGGTTTGGTTCAGTGGGGAAAAGCCTGGCATTCCTTGAAAATTCAGTGTGTACGATAAAGTAACGTTGGAAAAATGAGTATGATTACTCCAAAAGCTGCAAAGGTGGATTTGGTAAAAATTGGCACATTTTTATTAACAGAACCAAAGAGGAATAGAAACAAACAAAAAAACAATGTCCTTATGTCCAGCTAAAATAATAGTCAGATTATTTGACTTAGTTAAAATTAAAAAAAAAAAAAAAACACCTGTCGGCTTATCCAAGATAAAAAAGTCTTGTTAATCAGTAGTTGTGTGCCTGACTTTATGTGGTGTTTTAGGAAGCAATTTGAAACAGTATGGTGAAGTAAGTATAGAATCCTCCACCAGAGTGAGGGAGTATGCTATGTTTACTTTAGATATTGGAAGACCGCTATGGCTGTTGTGAAAGAGTTGAGTCAAGGAATGGCTGTGGCTGAGGGTGTACCTCAGCGATAGAGTGTCTGTCTAATAGCATCAGGCCTTTGGATGTCTTCCCAGCACTGCAGAAGCCACAGCAAAACCCACCAGCACTGTAGTGGCATTTCGTTTGTATTTTAGTAAATAAAACTTGCCTGAAGGTCAGAAAAGCAAAACAGCCAGTCACTAACTCTTCTTACCTTGACCTCAAGTCCAAAATGGTGATCCTGCCTCCAGGAATCCCAGAATGAGACTGTGTCTGAGAGCTGTCTCCTCCTGTCTTATATTCCTCTCTAGGGCTGGGATTATAGGTATGCACCACTACCACCTGGTTTCTATGTCAAACTAGTGTGGCTACTGGGATTAAAGGTGTGTGTCATTGCTGCCTTGTCTGTAAGGCTGGCCAGTGTGGCTGTTTTACTTTTCTGACCCCCAGGCAAATTTTATTTATTAAAATACAAATGAAACACTATTGCACAGTACAGAGTGGAGAACTATGTCCAAGTGTGGTCCAAAAGTACACACACAGGGGACTAGCAACATCCAATCTAGTCACTAATTATGCTGTTTGTTTATATAAGTATATGTGTAGAATACATTTGATTTTATGTGTTTATATAACCTCTTCAGAAAGACTGAAAATTATAGGTTATTGTGCAACAGTTAAAAAATAAGGATAGGCTGGGCGGTGGTGGCACTCGGGAGGCAGAGGCAGGCGGACCTCTGAGCTCGAGACCAGCCTGGTCTACAAGAGCTAGTTCCAGGACAGGCTCCAAAGCTACAGAGAAACCCTGGCTCAAAAAACAAAAAAAAAAGATAAACAATGTTAACATGAATACTTTTAAGACCCCCCCAAAAAAAACCCTCAAAAATGCTTGTAATTATAACCTTTGAGATAATCATTCTTTTCTCTTTAGAAAATCTTTGTAATATTCCCTCTTTAAAGCTTTAGTCTAGGGGTTGGGGAGATAGTTCAGTGGTAGAGTATTTGAGGCCTTGTGTTTGGTCCTCAGTTCTGAAAGGAAAAAAAAAATTAGTCTAATTCTGAAAATAAGTGTCCCCATAGTAAAAAAAAATTAAGCTACTAAGTAAAATAATTATTATCACTGGATTGGAGGTTTTCCCTAATATTTTTCTATATTCTTAAAGTTTTTACAGTTAAAATATTAATACTTCCTCCTTTTTTCCTTTTCTTTCTTTTTTTAATTTGAGATACCATCTCACTATGCAGCCTGGGATGGCCTATGTAGACAAGGCCTCTGCTTCCCCAAGTGCTGGGATTAAAGGTGTGCACACCAGTGCACCCCTGAAATTTGAAGGAGAACAGACCGCCGCTGTTCTGCCGTGCCACTAGCCAGAGCAGGAAGCACCAACCAATGGGCACAGTGTTATCCAAACAAAGCTATATTTGGTGTTAGCTGTGTTTTCTGGTTTTGCAGGGAACAATACTCCTGTGGGCACTGGGAAGAGACTCAGAAGCTCTGGCGACTTGGAGATTAAATGGTGCATGACCAGTGCTGGGCATCCCCCGCTGAACAGAGAGGATGACTGCCGAATTGAAGAGGACCATGGCCCGAGCCTCCTGGGGCCCAGTGAAGGTGGAAAAGGACAGGGACGATGGTGAAAGTGTGAGCGCATCCAGTCGACAAGTGTACACTGAGAACGTCAAGGTCTGGGCCCCAGGGGAAGGTCCTTTTTTAAGCATTGATGTATCTGAAGAGGAGGGAAAGGTAAGTGATGGTCTGGAGGGGAAGAAGAGAGTGCGGATCTCAGATAGTTTCAGAGGCGCTCCACTGCCAAACCCAGGCTTTGTCTCTCCTGGTGAGAGTTCTTACCTTTTATTCCTGTGGAGCACAGTGAGACGTTCCCTTCGATTGATCTGTAAGTCTGTCGTTCACAACCATTGCTGCATAGAACCTGGGGGGCTTTACAACATCTTGTTACCCACGGTATATTCTGTTCTAACCAGAACAGACTCTGGGGAATAATACCTAGGTTTTTGGGTTTGTTTTTAGTTGTTGTTGTTTTTTGTTTTTCGGGGCTGGGTTTCTCTGTGTAACAGCCCTGGCTATCCTGGAACTAGCTCTTGTAGACCAGGCTGGCCTCGAACGCACAGAGATCTGCCTGCCTCTGCCTCCCAAGTAGTGGAATGAAATGCATGCACCACCACCGCCCAGCTCACCCTGATTTCTTAAAGCCATGCTCCCTACTTGTCTAAGCTAGGGCTCACTAACAGATAAGAATGTATACTGTAGAATTCTGTGAGTTAAAAATCGAAGTGGTAGAGGGGGTGGGGGGGAGTGAGGGGGGTGGGTCACCCACCTTTAATCCCAGCACTCGGGAGGCAGAGGCGGGTGGATCTCTCTGAGTTCCAGGACAGTCAGGGCTACACAGAGAAATCCTGTCTTGAAAAACTTAAAATAATCGAAGTGGTAGCCTAACTTCTCCACGCAGGTGTGTCCTGGGGAGGTAGGGGACTCCTGCCCAGTGTTGGTGACTCCAGGAATGTGCTCTCATCTGCAAAGCTGTATCACAATGCTTCAGTCTTTATTTCCCTCAAACAATCTATGCCCACTTGTTTCTAGGGTCAGAAAATGTTCTGGGACATGGCACTGGTCCTAAAAGCAACACAGGAGGCTGCTGCTGCCGCTTCTGCTGCTGCACCCCTTGGGGGCTACTCATTACCAGGGACTCTGGCCAAGAGTGAGATCCTGGAGCCTCATGGGATCCCAACCCCGCTAGGTAAAGTTCAGCTCCCTGATCTCAGTCACATTAAAATACGTGGGTGGGTGTCTGGTTTTCCTTCTTAAATACACAGTGTGGAGAGAGCAGCCCATATGGTTGCCATGGTGAGTGGTGGGTTTTGTTTTTGTTTTTGTTTTTTAATATAAACTAAAGAGCAAACAGATAAATTCTAAATTTCACTGTTTAATCATGCTCATTCCTCAGGACTTTTAACATCTCTGCGCACGTGTAAACCCGTGTCATCATGGATATTTATATGTTGCAAGTAAAGGACAGTAGGCTCTGCTTTTTTGTTTTTTGTTTTTTTTGAGGTGGTCTAATACCCCTCCTGATCCTAAACTCACTATTCAGCCATGATTGACCTTGAATTTTTAATTTCTAATCCTCCCGCTTTCATCTCCCAAGTGCTGTGGTTACACGGATGTGCCTGGTGCATGTGTGCTGGAAGTTAAACCCAAGGTTTTGTACATGCTAGGCAAGCAGTTTACAAATTGAATTATATCCTCAGTCTTAAATGTCTGGGTTTTTTTAAAATACTTAAAGAAAAAAAAATAATACCTTGGGCTGGAGAGATGGTTCAGCAGTTGATAACACTGGTTACTCTTCCAGGGGACCAGGGTTCAATTCCCAGCACCCACATGGCAGCACACAACCAACTGCAAGTCCAGTTACAGTGTATCAGACATACGTGCAGGCAAAACACCAATGCACATAAAATAAAAAGAAGTAAATTATTAAAAAATACCTTTAGGGCTAGTGATACAGCACAAAAGGTAAAGATGCCGATGACCTCATTCCATCCCTCAGACCCACATATTAGAAAAGAAAAACACTATTTTGACTCTCAAAAGTTGATCTCTGACCTCCACACGTGCACTTTGGCATGCTACTTCCCTCTCCCAATAAATGTAATTTAAAAATTCTTAAAAGATACCTTTATCTTTGTATCATGGCCTTTAATCCCAGCACTCTGGAGGCAGAGGCACTTGGATCTCAGTTTGAGGCCAGCCTGGTCTACATAGCTGGTCTGGACCAGCCAGGGCTATAGAGTATGTGAGGTGTTACTACAGATCATTAATATGATAAGTGATTTAAAGACTTAAAAAGTTAATTCAGGGCTACCAGATAGCTTACTGGTAAAGGCAGTTGTTGCCAAACTTGTTGACCTGAGTTCACTCCCAAGGGATCACATGGTAGCAGGGGAGAACCAGCTCTTGAACGTTGTCCTCTGGCCTCCACATGCACCTGTGGTGTGTGCGCTCATACACACAAACAGAAGTGGTTATAAAGGGGGGGGGTGTGATTCAAAGGTACAGAAATAAAAGAAAAAATCCAAGAAGCAGATGAGGTGTTGAGCCTTGCTGATTGTAAGAGCATCACAGACTGCAAACAGTAGGATGTTAACCTCATCTAATTAAATCATTTAGTATTTTTGCTCATTTGTTTTGGTTTTTGTTGTTTTGAGACAGGGTCTCTCTACATAGCCATGGCTGTCTGTCCTGGAACTCATTCTGTAGACCAGGCTGGCCTTGAACTCACAGAGATCTACCTGCCTCTGCCTCCCAAGTGCTGAGACTAAAGGTGTGTGCCACTACACCTTGGCCTGTGAAATCAGTCCTGATTGTCTATGGCAGAATCCGGTTTGTGCAGGAATAACCCATAAGTGAGGGTCAGGAATGTGTTTAGATGGGATCAGAAATATCTTGGTCGGTGGGATTATATGCTTCATAGCTAAAGAGTACAAAACCCAGTTAAGAGGACCAACAACATAGATTTCAGATATTTTTTTATTTGTTGGTTTGAGTGTGTGTGTGTGTGTGTGTGTGTGTATATATATATATATATATATATTGTTTTGTTTTGTTTTTGACTTTTCAGCCAGTGTCTTATGTAGTTCAGACTGACTTCTTGAATTTAGGAACTTCATGTTTCTTTCTTCCTCCTAGATGTTGGGATCACAGGTATATACTGTCATGCCCACGTGAGGTCTTTTTCTGATTAAATTTTATTTACTCTGTGTGCATGTGTGTTCACACCCACACCACAGAGGTTAGAGAAAGATTTGTGGAGTCAGTTCTGCCCTTCCACTTTCTCATGGGTACAGGGTTGGGTAGCAAGGACTTTGAAATGGTTACATTTACAGTTCAAAATGTAGGTTTACAAATGTGAGGATTTACATTTAATCCTCTGCACCAAGAAGAAAAAAGTAAAATGAAAAAAGATATTGTTATAAAAACTTTGTGGGGTCTGATTGTAGTTTGGTGACAGAATGTTTGCTTGGCATTGTAAGTCCTAAGACCTTTGGAAACATAGTGTTCTTAACTTCTGAGCCAGTTTCTCTGTTTAACCCTGACTGTCCTTCAACTTGCTGTGGTCGAGGCTGGCCTCAGACTCAACAGCAACTTTCCTTCCTCTGTACCCAAGTGCTGGGATTACAGGTGTATGTTACCGCGCCCAGATTTTATCCTTCCTTTCAAAGCTGTCTGTCTAGCATTTGCACACACAAAAAAGCCTAAATTCGTAGCCTTTTGTTTATGAATAGGAATTTTCCATAATTAACTGGTCAGTTTGCTAATCCATGCTAGCAGGTCAAGAAAAAAAGTTGAGGCAGAGCTGGTATCCTTCATAACTGGTCTTCAGGTTACCAGGAGTCTTGTCTAGAGCTTGGGCCTGTTACTCTGGGCTAAGAGTCTGTTGTTGCTGACAGATATAAGGAGGGAAAGATTCTTTTAGCTTACAATAACAGATAACAATAGAAGATGAGTTTGTTCACTTCATGATAAGCAGGAACCAGGGCCTCAAGTGTTCGTAACTTCCTGAGAAACACCATCGCTAGGGGCTGGTCATTCAGCCCGTGACCTTTGGGCGACACTCAGACTGGACTGTGACAGAATCTGGGGAGCTAAGTGCTTAGAAGGGCACAGAGGGCGTGGTGTTTATTCCCTTCTTTCAGGAGGTCAGTTTGCAAAGGTGGAGTTCTTTATTCTGACCTTGATGCCTGTTCTTTTTCTAGGCCAGAGGAATCTAACATTTTTATTTCTGTTCCTGGTACAGGTACTGAAGCCAAGAACCTACAGCTATTGGTTCCTAAAACAGAGATTTGTGGTGAAGCAGAAGAGCCCCCTGTGGTTTTAGGAACAATCCAGAAAGGTGACCTTCAAGGACCTGAGCTAGGAGAATCTTATGAAAAGGGAAATGTGTTAAAAAGACAGAAAATAAAGAGGGAAAAACAAGATATAAGAAAAGTGACAATGAAAGACTCTCCATTGTCTGAGAGCTTCCGAGAGGACGAAGACCAGAAATCTAAGTCCAGGAGGAAATACTGCCTTAGCTCTGACCCAGCCAAAAGTCAGAAAATACAGCCCGGGCTGAAGCCTTTTACATGTAGTGAGTGTGGGAAAGGCTTTAGTCAGAGTGCAAATCTTGTTGTGCACCAGCGAATCCACACTGGGGAGAAACCCTTTGAGTGCCACGAGTGTGGGAAGGCCTTCATCCAGAGTGCAAACCTTGTTGTGCACCAGAGGATCCACACTGGGCAGAAACCTTATGTTTGTGCAAAATGTGGGAAGGCTTTCACTCAGAGTTCAAATCTGACCGTACATCAGAAAATCCACTCCTTAGAAAAAACTTTTAAGTGTGGTGAATGTGAGAAAGCCTTCAGTTACAGCTCGCAGCTTGCTCGGCACCAGAAGGTCCATATAACCGAGAAATGCTACGAATGTGACAAATGTGGGAAGACATTCACTAGAAGCTCCAACCTGATTGTCCATCAGAGGATCCATACCGGGGAGAAGCCTTTCGCCTGTAACGAGTGTGGCAAAGCTTTCACCCAGAGTGCAAACCTTATTGTGCATCAGCGAAGCCATACTGGGGAGAAGCCATATGAGTGTAAAGACTGTGGGAAAGCCTTTAGTTGTTTCTCTCACCTCATTGTCCATCAGAGAATCCACACTGCAGAGAAACCGTACGACTGCAGTGAATGTGGAAAGGCCTTCAGTCAACTCTCTTGCCTTATTGTCCACCAGAGAATTCACAGTGGAGATCTCCCTTATGTGTGTAACGAGTGTGGGAAGGCCTTCACTTGTAGCTCATACCTGCTCATTCATCAGAGAATCCACAATGGGGAGAAACCTTATACATGTAACGAATGTGGGAAGGCCTTCAGACAGAGGTCGAGCCTCACTGTCCACCAGCGAACCCACACGGGGGAGAAGCCCTATGAATGCGCCAAGTGTGGCGCAGCTTTCATTTCTAACTCACACCTCATGCGACACCACAGAACCCATCTTGTTGAGTAGCGAGGAAGAGGATGTTTCTCTGCTGTTGGTCATAGCCTACTGCTCCCAATAGTAGGCACCTCTGTTCAGCTTTATTCTTCCTTTATTAAAACAGCCTATACCCTTTAAAGTTATTTTTCTGGAAGGGAAAGTAAACACAAGCATTTCAGAGACTAATTTAAAGAAAATAAAACTTAAACATCTAAGAGCCAAGGACTTCGTTTTAACCGTACCCTAAGCAGTCATGCTTCCTGAAATGGAATGTGGGTCTGTTTTTTTTCTCTGCCTGTACTCACTGGTCCCAATCCTGCTAAGCTGAGGTTAGATGAAATCAAGCATTGTGGGTGGTATGGGAACAGACGGGTGTGGCTTTTATAGAAATGGGTCCTGATGAGCATATATAGAATGAGATTGTTCAGGGAAAGGTTGTTGCTCAGTACTCCTTTTTTGTTGTTGTTTTTTTTGTTTTTCGAGACAGGGTTTCTCTATGGTTTTGGAGCCTGTCCTGGAATTAGCTCTGTAGACCAGGCTGGTCTCGAACTCACAGAGATCCGCCTGCCTCTGCCTCCCGAGGCATGCGCCACCATCGCCCGGCTCAGTACTCCTTTTTTTAAAATTATGAATCAATTGAGCAATAAGCAAATTGTCCTGGCTGAATTCTGGAGCTTTGAACTTTATGTCTGTCTAGTATTGAGTGAAGCAACGAGTCATCACCTGACATAGCATTTGGCAACTCCACTGTAAACATTTCATACGCTTTCCCATTCCTGAAGTCTTAAAAAAAAAAAAAAAGAAAGAAAAAGAAAAGAAACCAAACACAAGCCCTTAACAACTTGTTCCTTTGAAGTGACAGGAAGTAGAAAACAGCCTTTTTCCTTACTGTCTGTACCTCCCAGACCTAACATTACAAAGCTCTGGGACCTCTGACATGTCTGTCCTAAATGGCCAGGTGGTCAGGGGCTGATGGAGACAGCTAATTCCAGCTACTTTGATTTACTAAGATTGAGGACCGTCCCTAAACGGCTCTACTCCCCAAATTCCTATAATATTCATTTGGGTGAGGTGCTGCTAACATTCCCCAGTAAGGAGTCAGTACTGCTTGTTGAGAGACATGCCCAGGTTGTCTCTGTCTCCTCCCCAGGTTGAGCAAGTTTCAGTGGGTTTCATTCTCATATTCTGGATGGTATTTAGAAAAAGTAGAAAATACCAGTTTTGAGAACTACAAAACAGAGGAGGCACAGTGGGATTCCTATGATTTTAATTTAATCTTTGAGGATTTTTTTATTTTATTTTAAAGTGAAGACACAGATGAAGAAACTGGCTGGAACTAGAGCTCATGGATGGAGTACTTGCCTAGCATGTATGCAGACCTTGGTTGTGATCCACAGCACTGAAAAAGTGCTCTCCTGAAATGAGATGACAGCTGGTATTTGTACTATTCAAACATTTTTTTTTTTTTTTTGGTTTTTTGAGACAGGGTTTCTTCTCTGTAGCTTTGGTGCCTGCCTGGAACTCACAGAGATCTGTTTGCCTCTGCCTCTTGAGTACTGGGATTAAAGGTGTGCACCACCACCGCCTTGCAACTATTAAGACCCTTAATGCCTTGACTTCATAACATGTACTAATGTTCATTTGTTATGCATGATTGTGTTGTGGCTGTAGAAATCCCTATGTTGAGAAAAGATACAGAGATAATTCTAATACATACTTACCTAAACTAAAAGTAAAGTCAAGGGATTATGATAATCTAGGTTACTTTCAAATTTTCTATTGTCAGGACCTCAGAATTTTTTTATACTCTGGAAGAAATTAAAATGTACAGTCAAAATTATAAGATTGTAGTCAGATAAAGCCTGTGCGCCAAAATGGATGTAATTAGAGGTGACAGATGACAAGTGCTCAATAAAATGACATTTCATCGGCTGCACTAGATGCCCTTCAGGGCCTTTAAATCACATAGGCAGATTCTGTGACCTAATTTACTTTATCAAGTTTTACATAACATTTTTATGTTTGTAGTGTGACTTTATATTTCAGCTTGTATTTTAACTCCAAATCTGAGTTTTTTAGAAACTCCAGGGTCAGGATCTTTCTTTGATCCTGACCAAATCACATGAGGTAGTGAATTCCTATCTATCTGTTCACTGTCCAGCTAATAACAACTCTTCCCAGTTCAGTTACTGCCCTCAAGTCATAATCTGTTTTCCTTAGTGTTTAGTAGGGCAGAAGGGCCGCCCTTGTCAAAGCTGGCATGAGTATTCCTGTTGCATTGGGTCATGGCCCTCTCCCTTGGCTAGTTCTGGGGAAAGTGGTTGAAAACGCCAAGATCAGCACTCGGGAGGCAGAGGCAGGCGGATTCCTGTGAGTTCAAGGCCAGCCTGGTCTCCAAGACCTAGTTCCAGGATAGAATCCAAAGCTACAAAGAAACCCTGTCTCAAAACAACAAAAAACCTGCCAAGATCCCATTTCCACAGTTGTTGGGATAGGAAAGAACTTTCTGCCAGGCCTGGCGATTAGCTTAGCTTTAAGAGTAAAGCCAGGTGGAGGCTGCAGAGAGAGATGGCTTAGTTGGTAAAGTGCTGTCTGCAAGCCTGGGGACCTTAGATTCAATTACAAGTGGGGCTGGAGTCAGGTGGTGCTGGGGCATACCTTTAATCTCTCTGAGTTCGAGGCCAGCATGGTCTACAGGGTGAGTTCCAGGACAGCCAGGGCTACACAGAGAACCCTGTCTCGGGGGAGGAAAAAACCATGGAGCTAGAGAAACAACTCACTTTATGCTGTTGTGCAGGACCTAGGTTTAGCTCCCAGCACCTACATTTGGCTCAGTCACCTTTATCTCCAGCTTCAGAAAAGAAACTTAAGAAATGTAAAAGAAAATGTTTTGAGGTCCAAAAACAAAATCAGTTTTGGGTTGGTAATACAAGTTAGGAGAGAAAGTGAATTAGGTACAAAACTTTAGACTCCCCAAGATAGGGTAAGTTAATACCTTTCCTGTCTATGTAGACAGTACCTGATAACTGTTTTCATTGTATACAGCTTTATTGTGTTAAGAGTTAAAAACCTTTCCTTTTTCTTTGGACAAAGAGGGAAATGTTTTGGAACACTTTGAAGACATGTCACTCGGATTGGTTTAATAAAAAGCTGAATGGCCGATAGCTAGGCAGGATTTTCGGGGCAGAGAGGATGCTGGGAAGAAGGGTGGAGTCGTGAGAAGACAGAGGAAGCATGACATTGAGATGAGGTAACAAGCCGTGAGCCATGTGGCAGCACATAAATAGGAATGGGTTAATTTAAATTATAAGAGCTAGTTAGAAACAAGACTAAGCTATTGGCCATTCAGCCTCTTATTAAACTAGTCTGACGCATCTTCATCTTCAGACTGTACAATAAGATTACAACATTTAACACTTAAGATTTCCACCCTAGCATCTCAAGACTATTATAAAGTGGGTTTTATGTGCTAGTTTGCTTGTTTGTCTTATGATGGGATATTCCTGTGTAGCTTAGGGTGATCTGGTAATCCCTGTGTCAGACTAGTCTTCAACTGTGATAATCTCCCTGCTCAGCTACTGGAGTCCCTGGCGTCCAGGCATCTATCATCCCATCCAGCTAAGAATGGAAATTTACAGTCTGACCTTTCCTTCCTGTAAGAAGGTGGATCCCTTGACTAGGCCAACACCCATCTTACTTGTGTTCAGTGTTCTTTGGCTCCCCATTCTACCACTAATTTTCTGCCACACTGAAAGAAATTCATCCTGAGCTGGGAATGGTGGGCCACACTTTTAATCCCAGCATTTAGGATTTACAGACCTCTGAGCTCAAGGTCAGCCTAGTTTACAGGGTGAGTTCCAGGACTACACAGAGAAACCCAGTCTTGAAAAAAGCCACCCCCTCAAAAGATCATCACAAAATGCAGACCGTTATTCCCTTTAGTGGCACTTCTTTATATAAAGCTTGTGGCTCACAGTGTTACCCTGGCTTGCCTGGAACTCACTACGTAGACCAGGGGACCTTGAAATTCCTCGCGTGCATGTTGGACCAACTCTGGAGCTGGGACACCTGGCTTGGGAAGGAATTTTCGGCCAGGCACATATCCATGCCTTCATCTAAAGTAGGGTTTTACTAATGAAAAAAAATCACAAAAAAGGCTCATATATTTGAGTGCTCCATCACCAAGAAATAACCTGAAAGGATCACAAAGATTAGGAGATATGGCTTTATTGGAGGAAGTGTGTCACTGGGGGTGGGTTTTAAGGTTTCAAAAGCCCATGCCAGTGGGCCATGGTGTAACACACCTTTAATCCCAGCGTTTGGGAGGCAGAGGCAGGCAGATCTCTGAGTCTGAGACCAGCTTGGTCTACAAAGTTCCAGGACAGTCAGAGCTACTCAGACAAACCCTGTTTCAAAAAACAAAAAAAGCCCATGCCAGTCTGTCTCTCTCAGTGTTGTCATGTTTCCCACCCCTCCCCCACCACCCCTTGTGGTTCAGGATGTACCTTCAAGACTTCTTCAGCCTCATGCCTATCTTGCCACCATGCTTCCTGCCAGGATGACTAAGCTCAAACTACAAGCAAGCCCTCAATTAAATGCTTTCTTTTATAATAGTTGCCTTGGGTATGGTGTCTCTTTATATCAATAGCACAGTGATTAAGACATCTATTATAACTTTATGAGCTATTAACGTTAGATTTTTAAAATGCAACAAAATTCTAACGCTGTAAATATAAGAACCAGGATACAGAACATATACGACAACTTCAGTTTTATTTAAAAATATAATTTACATATATACATACCCACAGGTGGGAGATAATAAAATGTTAACAGTAGTGAATGTCTAACATTTCCAGCAAAGGGGCATTACTGGATGGGTTTTATTTCAAGTTTGTCTTCTGCGTTTTTGAGGCTTTCTGCAATGAACCTGAAGTACTTGGGGAAGATGTCACTTTAAGATATAGGAAAATTAATGTTTTAAAAAATACCTCATTGCTTTCAAAGGAAACCAAGTCCACATGTTTATACTTACTCATTTTCATCTTCATTGTCAAAAGAAAGGAGACTACTATTTCTTATTTGCTTTTGTGAGTTCTTTCTAACTGGACCCTGCCTATCTACGTCATCTTCATTTGTTTTCTTTTTCTTGGAGCTTGCTGTTAAACCTGAACACTTTTCATCTGAGGAACGCTTAACTGGTTTTCGATACATGATTCTCCCATCAGCTGGAGGTGGATCTTCATCTGTGACAAAAAAGAAAAGAAAAGCTGGAGAAGTTTCTTCTCATTATTTAGCTGCTAACCAAGAGTCAATTGGCAAGAAAGCCGTACAGTGTACTTAAGAAAGCAATACAGTATACTTAAGAACACCCTTGACTAAATTCAGTCTGCTCTACTGCTTCTGGTTATACCGTACCCAACACAATCCACCACTCAGTAAAACGTCACTAACATGTCCCATAATATTATTAGTCCCCAGCCGATGACAGAAAAGATGAGGGTGACACCCGAACTTAGGGTCTCGTATGCTAAGAAGGCCTCTACCACTGAGCTCTTTTCCAGGTCCTCAGGGTGTATTTTGAAATGTGTTTGGAACCACAATATTTCTCCCTAAAACAATGTGACACCTGTTTAGGAACAATGTAAGTGTACCACACAACATACTACACTTCAGCACTAATGAATTACACGAATCGTCGACCTATGTTTTTTTTTTTTTTAAATATTTATTTATTATGCATACAATATTTTGTCTGTGTGTATGTCTGCAGGCCAGAAGAGGGGACCAGACCTCATTACAGATAGATGGTTGTGAGCCACCATGTGGTTGCCAGGAATTGAACTCAGGACCTTTGGAAGAGCAGGCAATGCTCTTAACCACTGAGCCATCTCTCCAGCCCTCAACCTATGTTGTTAAACGGCTACTTTAAACAGCACACTAAGGCAGGATCATTTATTGTCTCTATTTCACTGATGGGGAACTTGCCCAAGGGTACACATCTGGCACCATAGCCAACGCTTGAAACAAAGGCCGCATTCTTCAAACAAATCATTCTATTCAATTGAGAAAAAAAAACAACCCTATTTTATGTCCTTAAAGTGCCAAAAAACAACAACAACAAAAATCAGATAATTTTTGGACATTACCTGCTTTGGCAGCCTTTATTTCTGCTTTAATTTTCATGACTTCTTCAGCTGTTAGGTCTCCCTTCTTTAAAACCACTACTTGAGGCTGCTCATCTTCTTTGTCACTGCGGTCCCCATCATCATCTGGGAGCTGAGGCTGGATTTTCTACAGAAAATCAAGTGTAACGTGTAGGTTGCTGACCTTTAACATAACCACAGCCACTGTGACAATAATTATTAAAGTAAAATGGGTATCCATGAAATGAATATAAAGTGATTAACTCCAAAGAGCCTAACTTACCACACAGAACACAGGTCTACCTGCCAGTCACCCTAGCATGCCCAGTGGCACTCACTTCTATCTAGCCCACTCAAGGGAGTGGTGAACTACTCTGGTTCTTCGTTTATAATCAATATTTTTCACTTCCGTCTTGTCTGAATTTGACAAAAAACAAAATGCCTGACAAACATAACTCAGCCTCACCAGTTAAGCCATCAAAGTAAGGAAAACAACAGGTAAAACTTATTTTCTCCTACCTCTGCTCATCTAATATCCTAACCGCTTCAGTTTAGTAGACACCGTATCAACTGCTCTTCAAAGACACACAACTTATGTAAAAGGTTTTGTTTTTTTGATCATGACATCATGAGATTTTCTTTCTTCCAATATGTCATGTTGACATTTTTTTAAACTAAAAATTTCCACCTCCTCCCCTCCCCCTGTAAAAGGTTTTATACATAAACAACGCTATACGTATTGTTTAACTCTGAAATTTCTCAAGCAGTACCCTGTCTCATTGTACACGTGTAACAAATGTAGTATTTTGTCAGCTAAATAATATTTTTCAAAAGCTAGGCACCATATGTTTTTTGTTTGTTTGTTTTTTTTGGTTTTTCGAGACAGGGTTTCTCTGTAGCTTTGGTGCCCGTCCCGGAACTAGCTCTTGTAGACCAGGCTGGTCTCGAACTCCCAGAGATCCACCTGCCTCTGCCTCCTGAGTGCTGAGATTAAAGGCGTGTGCCACCACTGCCCGCCTCATTTTTCAAATTACTGCCCAGGACTTCATTTTGTAATGTGAACACACTGCGTGAGTTGGCCTTAGACCACTCCACCCTCCAAACTCCAAACTTGAGTACTTAACAGTCCGTGACCATCTCCACTCGTCTGCCTCCTTTGTCTCTCACATTGTGTCTAGGACACGCCGCTGTTCCAGGCCAACCCTTACTTATGTTGCCTTCAAGACTAAAGAGCCTCGCCGGGCGGTGGTGGCGCACGCCTTTAATCCCAGCACTCGGGAGGCAGAGGCAGGCGGATCTCTGGGATCTTCGAGACCAGCCTGGTCTACAAGAGCTAGTTCCAGGACAGGCTCCAAAACCTCAGAGAAACCTTGTCTCGAAAAACAAACAAACAAACAACAAACAAACAAACAAAAAAAGACTAAAGAGCCTCTAGAAGACACACATGTGATGTGTGCATAGCTCCTAGGCAACAAGAACGACACTGTGTTTACGGTCTTTTTTGGACAGACTCCTTTGATGAGTACTGTTTCATCGCCCTATCCTGAGACACGCAGCCTGGACGACTGTAGAGATTCTGCTTCTAGTCCTGGATGGTTCCCCAAAAGACTCCAGATTCGAATCATTTAAACAAGTGGCCTCCGTTTCCTTCTCTGAAAAAGGGGACGATGCTGTCATCATCTTGCTCATGTACAGTGAGATCAAGAAGTGAGAAAGAAAAGGACGGGGAAGCCGTCTTAAGTTACTGAGAGCTAGGTCATCTCCAAACACAGCACTGTGAGCGAGAGACCAGACCTGGGGTCCGAGGCCCGGCCGGCTTGGCCCGGTCGCGAGTGCGGGGACCCGAGGAGCCGGAAGTGGCGTAGGCACGCGGGTCCGACGCGGCCGACTCCGGCTGGCTCACCTTGGTCTCGACGGTGGGCCCCTCCTGGTAGCCGACTCGCTCCTTGAAGCGGGACAGGAAGGCGGGCTCGGCGGGCCGCACGTACGACACCAGGTTGCGCTTGCTCATGGCAGCCCTGACGGGAAGCGCCCACCGCACCCGGCAGGGCAGAGGCGCCGTCGCCCGCGCGCA
The DNA here is from genome assembly GCF_950005125.1 of Chionomys nivalis. NCBI lineage: Eukaryota > Metazoa > Chordata > Mammalia > Rodentia > Cricetidae > Chionomys > Chionomys nivalis. Next base: position 118,854,332 of record NC_080089.1, read on the forward strand.
CTTCTGACGTCTGCGCACGCTGGCGTCACCCAACCACGCCCTCGGGGGGTGTGGCGCGTGGGCAGCGCCAAATTCAAATCCGTGGCCATCTTGGCGGGAGGATCCTAGCGGCCACGGCGGTCGCGAATCCGCGCGGAGGTCGCCATGGCCCCTGGCTGCAAAGGTAAGTCGTGAGCCTGCCTCGTGAGCTCATGGCCGCTGGCCAACCCCGGTGTCAGCGGACGGCAGCTCCTAGGGCGGCCCGCTGGAGTGACGGCGGCGCGCACGGGGGGGAACCCGAGTTCCACGCAGAGCGCAGGCGCCCGAGTTCAGCCTCTGCTCACTTGCGCGCCTTTCCCAGCGCTGCACACACTGCTGTGTCCTTGCTGGCTTCTTGTGTCAGTGTCCCGAGGGCGGACCCTCGCGCTCTCCACCTGCTGCTTGCTCCCACGTTTCCGACTTTCTCGAAGGGAAGGGAATCCCGCCCTCAGAGGAGGGATTTTTAAAGCGAATTGCAACCCATCTGTTTACAATAGTTCCCACTTCATCCGGCAAGACTTCCTGAATTCATGAGGCCAGAATTGCATCCTAGCACAGAACCCTATAGACAGATAACTGTGTTCTGTAAATCTCGTATACTCAGAGATAAGCTGATAATAAAATACAGCAGCTGTGGTAATATACAATAGTAAGTTATGTGAAAGGGTTTCTTAGAGCCCTCTTTCCTTTTGTCATGAGGCGCTACGGTGAGAGAAAGGCTACAGTGTGACAGTTTCCAAAAGTCACTTGCACGCAAACATTGTCAGTTAGCTAGTTGCTCTCATAACAGAAGGCTGAGACTATTTAGGAGAGCGGTATATATAGTGTGGCCAAGACCCTGGCTAACGGAGTTGTGTAGCAGGATGTGCTACTGAGAATAGGCTGTTTGAGGCCAGCCTTCATATTGAGAGCTTGTCTCAAGATAATAAATAAAAGACTTACGATTTGTTTAGTTCTGAATTTTCTAGTTAGTGATTTTGGACTCTAGATGGTGGCTGGGATAAAAACCATGGAGAAGGGACCTAGAGTTAATGGGTAGACTGATACACATTCTCAATCTCTTCATTCGGAAGAGACTGATTTAATCCCCCACCTCCACTGTATGTAAGTGCCACCTCTTGTGTTGCGGAATTCTGTAAGCTGTTTTTCTTAAATTCTTTAATTTTAATTATGGTGTATGTGTCGAGGTGCCTGCCCTTGGGAGGGTGGTTGGAGACAACGAGCTGGCATTCTGAGTGTACGGGTGCTGCCATCTGTTTTTTAAGGCTGATTTTAAGATTTGAGAGTGGAATAAGGAGATGCTTGAGAAAATTGTGAAATTGTACGTTTGAATTTTACAATAGTGTTCATGTTTGTACCTCTTTGTCAATTGTAATTGTTTCCTGATTAGTTCCTTAATTTACCTCTAAGTCTATTACACCATTATCTGAACAATTCAGTGTGATCTTTTTCTCAGTTTAAAGCAGTCTTTTTCCTCTGCCACTTTCAGTGTTACAGGAATTTAAGCATACGAATGGGTACGTTGTGGATCTTAAATGCTCATCCTATTTTCTGTATCATCACAGTATTTATTATAATTCTTTTTAAAAGCAGATATCACATAAACCAGACTGGTCTTAAGATTTGTGTGAAGCCAGAGATGGTCTTGGGCTTCTGATCCTCCTGCCTTCACTCCCATAAAATAGAATAGAGCTGTTCCTGTAGTCAGTAACCCTTCAGCCTCGCCAGTATTCTGCTTATCACCACTCAGCAGTCCTATCTATTCTTGAAGCTCATGTGGTTGGTACATACGTTCTTTCTTCTCATAATGACTTTTGTGAAATTTTGTGCCTTTTCCGTGGTAGGCAGCGGCAGCTAGGTCTTTTTCACTACTCTCTGGTATTCCCTTCGGTGAGCATTTTTTTTGTTTGTTTGTTTGTTTTTTTGAGACAGGGTTTCTCTGTGGTTTTGGAGCCTGTCCTGGAACTAGCTCTTGTAGACCAGGCTGGTCTCGAACTCCCAGAGATCCACCTGCCTCTGCCTCCCAAGTGCTGGGATTAAAGGCATGCGCCACCACCGCCCGGCTAAGTGAGCATATTACAATTTGTTCTGTTTTTGAGGGGCTTTTTTCTCTCTCTCTCTCTTTGAACTTGGGTTTCTAGGTCGAATTAAATAATCTGTGAATAGTCTCTAGTATGTTTTTAGGTAGCCACATCGATGACCTCAAAATTGAAAAAAATTTACAGTAAATGTATGTAGAGAATGGTGACCTGATAAGGATAGATATATATATTCCTGTTAACCTATGTAGAGAATGGTGACCTGATAAGGATAGATATATATATTCCTGTTAACCTATGTAGAGAATGGTGACCTGATAAGGATAGATATATATATTATATATATTCCTGTTAACCTATGTAGAGAATGGTGACCTGATAAGGGTAGATATATATATTCCTGTTAACCTATGTAGAGAATGGTGACCTGATAAAGATAGATATATATATTCCTGTTAACCTTGAGTCAAGAGGGAACACAACAAAGTGGCTAAGTCCATGAAAGATGAACTCAACATCCCATCAGGCTTCAGTTGGGAATCGTGCATAGCTGCCTGCTTCTCTGCAGTTTGTTGAGACGGGATCTCTCCGCATTGTTCTAGGTGTTTGGTGCTTGCTGTAGAAACCGGACTAGCCTGTAGCTCAGAGCTCCTCCTGCCTCTGCCTCTGGAGCGATGGGATTTAAGGTGTGCACCCCTGGCCTCCTCCCTGAAATTCTTCATTTTATCTCATTGTTCAGGTAGCTTTGCTTTTGGGGGTGGGCTGGGAATGGGTAAGAATTTTCTTTTGGGATCCACTTGACTTACTGAAAACTTGCACACACATGCCTGTTGATGTCTGGGTACTTAGAAGATCTCTGGAGAGCCAGACCTTGCTCTCTATATGAACTTCTGTCCCACAGAGTCTAGCTGCATTTACTTTCCCAAGCCAAACCATTTTTCCTCAGCTCAGCCAGATCAGCGAGCTCTGCTTGGATTCTCCCGCTGCCTTCATTTCCTCCCCTCAGGATGGCTTCTATGTTGCCTGTTGCCCAGTGTCTCAGAACTTGCTGCAGACTTTTTTTGTTCAGTTCCCTAGTCACTTAACACAAGTACATTGCGTCCTTGCTACTCCATCATCGCTGACAGATTGGAAGGCTGTGTTTGGTTCATAAGGATAAGCCAAAGCGTGGACTCAGAGTTCAGCTTTTGAGACATGAAAGCCTTCCTTTTGTGTCCTGGTCTGTCCTTCTTTTCACTTTTGCTCCAGGTACAGAAATGCTGTTTATTTGTCACCAGCGTTAAGAGAACTGTGTACAGAGGTGTGATGGGTTGGACGGTCGCCTTGTCTGTTTCCTGCTTCACAGGTGTCGATCTGAGGGATAATCTCCAGAAATAAAGTTCTGTGATAACCTTTTGCTTTCAGTTCTTGTATGCGTAGAATTTATTATTGTTCTGGTCTCATTCATTCAGAGATATTTTGTGTTTCTGAGTATCAGGCACTCCTTTCAAGTATGCTTTATAAGGTGGAAGAATAATATGTGTTATGATAGTAATAATGACAACAGGTTCTTTGAAGCTGAACAGAGCCAAGAAAGGTATGGGAATTTTGTCTGTGTTGTGCTCTGACATTCAGTGGAGTCAAGTGTTGGTCCGACAGGTGGTGGGAGAAGTGGTGTTCACATTCAGCTGTTTGGAATGGATCATAGAGTGTGTGTGTCCACATGCTCCCCCCCCCCCCCCCCCGGGCTCTAGAAAGGCCCCTGAGAAGAATAGGCTGGCTGGAAGGTTGTCTGCTTTTTTTTTGAGTGGGGGAAGTAAATGGTAGTGGTGTGTTTCACGGTCTCTTGTGATTGTCTTAGATTGTATTCTTTAACATGTCTGTGAGTTTTATTCTTTAATAGCCAATAAAAGAAATTGCAATATCCGGCACCCCATGTAGGGGGCCATTTATAGGCCGAGTTTATCATCGGGACCATTGGTCACCTCTGTCCCACCAGCCTGCTCCCAAATAACCACACAGAGACTCATTATTAATTATAAATGCTTGGCTGATAGCTTAGTTTTGTTACTAACAGTTCCTGTCTCTAATTAATTATTAATTTGAAAATCATCAATATATACCTAGCATTTAAACTCATGAGACTGGATATGATTACCAGTATAATGGACTGAGATAGCATGGGGAGGAGAAATGAGGCCAAGAGTTGGTTGTGGATATAAGGGATCTGAGAAAGTCAAGGAGTATCAATAACTGAAGAAAAGATTTCCATGATGGATTTTTTGTTCTTTGTTGGTCACCCAGCCTAGGCTTTGCAGTTAGTATATAAATGCAATTATAATTACCTTTAATGGTTTTGCTATATGAAATGGCATATAGCCATTTATATGCCATGAAAAACGATGATACAGATGGTAAAGAATTTACCCAGTTCACAAAAGCATGCAGAGAAGTTCTTTAGATATGCTGTAAGAAGACAATGAACTGGAGAGATGGCTCAGAGGTTAAGAGCACTGGCTGTTCTTCCAGAGGACCCAGGTTCAATTCCCAGCACCCACATGGCACCTACCGACTGTCTCTAACTCCAATGTTGTAATATGAGCGGCGGACTAAGTTCCTAGCACCCGGCCACCCTCATGGCTAGCTTATGCCCCGAAATAATTACACGGAAACTGTATTCTTTTAATCACTGCCTGGCCCATTAGTTCCAGCCTCTTATTGGCTAGCTCTTACATATTGATCTAACCCATTTCTAATATTCTGTGTAGCACAGCGAGTTGGCTTACCAGGGAAGATCTTAACCTGCGTCTGTCTGGAGTGGGAGAATCATGGCGACTCACCGACTCGGCTTCTTTCTCCCAGCATTCTGTTCTGTTTACTCCACCCACCTAAGGGCTGGCCTATAAATGGGCCAAGGCAGTTTCTTTATTAAATGAAAGTAACTCCTCCATCATTTCCCCTTTTTTTGTTTAAACAAAAAAGAAAGGCTTTCACTTTAACATAGTAAGATTACATATAGCAAAACAGTTATCAAGCAAGAATTACAGTTACAATATTTATATCTATTTTATCTTATCATAACTAAGGAAAACTATAACTATCTATTTATTCTTCAACTCCATCAAAGACTCCAGAAGGATATAATATTACCTAAGCAAACAAGAGATCCAAAACTCTAGAAATGACAGAGACATCTCACTGCCTGAACAGTCACCCAAAGTTCTTTTGTACTGTTGGGGCATCCATCTTCAACCTTCAGGCCCATAGTATCCAGCAGACATTTTCATCAAGCAGGAAATTCCAAAGACAGTTCAGTCACTTTTTGCTGTGTCCTGCAGAATGTCTCGCAGACTCTTTTAGGAGTCAGGAACCCCGAAAAGCCATCTCACCTTTAGGCAAGTTCAGCAGTCCTCTTTCTGCGGGTTCTCTGTGTCCAGTTTATGCAACAGTCCAGGCAAGAGCAGTTTCTTGCCCAAATGGCTATCAAACTCCTTAAGGTGCCTCTTCGGTGCCCATCTTCCTCTTGAAGTAGATTGGTGCTGCCAGGAGCAGACGTGTCTCATTATCATGAAAAGCCCTAAGTTATTAAAACATTAAATGCCATATTCTGCAGTCTTTGAAAGATATGAAGAATGCCTATCTAGCTGAAATATATCTATGCACATCTAGAAAATCTAACTAACATGACTAAAAGCTTGACAATTATCGATGATTATCCATTAACAACCTATATACATTACATTTTTAAATGAACTATACAGTCACAATACCTTAATCAAGATTAGAAATATGCATATACACATAACAAAATTGACCTTCAAATCCACACCAATGCAAATTATTCATATCTATATCATATCCCCCTTTAAATGTAAAAGAACATTTATAAATAATATTTGGGAATATGGGCGCAGTTTTTTCTCTCCAAACTGCTTCTTGCTGAATGGGGGCGCTGTATTCAGATCTTTCATGGTGTAACCTGTGTGTCAGGGTCATCTCAGTCGGCAGTTGAATGAAGTAATTTTCTGAAGGTGTTCACAGCAACCTTTCAGGAGGGCGTGGTCTATCATACCACATTGGGATAGACGCAATCCACAGAGTCTCATCCTCTGTGAAAACAAAAGAAGACCCTCTCCAAAGCATCATATCCTTAGACCCATATTCTGAAATCATAATACCCTTATATCCATTCTGGTTTAGCTTGGCAGCCCATATAATGAAATGTCTCTCTGCACTTAGCTCCTTTACAGTCAAAAATTTTAAAGAAAACACAATAATACAAAGAATCCAGACTCTGTGAATTTTCCATTTTTACGTGGCTTATTTTTCTTTATTTCTTTTAATCTACAACTATCTGTACTCTGTCTCTTTAAAGACTTTACCCTTTTTTTAAGACATTAACTTTATTCTTTATATATATATTTTTCTCTCTCTCAAGCCTACGTACATTCATCCAACAGTGTCTGAATCAGTTCTATTGTGAATCTGTAATTTTTTTACTATCCAGGAGCATTTCTTAAAATGTTAAGCACTTCTTAAAAACTTAAGTTGCACCATGTACAGATAATACGGTATCGCCTGTGTGTGTCCTGCCCAGTCGAAACCTTAACTGCGCTGTTATTATGGTAATTATGGTAGTTCCTGCCTGAGACCAGCACAGTTCAGCATGGCGGAGCTGAGCCCTCCTGCCTCAGAGCCATTTGGTGCCCCTGAGCCACACACAGTTCCAGGCACACAGCAGTCCACATTGCCATCAAGCAAGCCATAGCACTTTACTCCAAAAGATCCATTCAAAGACTCTGTCTCCCGCAGGAGCCAGACAGAGATCGCAGTGGCGGCACAGCCCAGAAAGCAGGCAATTTTAAAACAGCCAGTTTTTTCCTGTTGCTGAGTCAGGACAATTTCTTTGCGGCACGTAACCCAGAAACAGCAAAAAGCTGTCTTAAATTCTCTTTCTGTCCTTTTTAAGCCCTCTCAGGTTTTACGTGGAGTTCATTAGCACGCTGGGCGCCACTCTGTTGTAATACAAGCGGCGGGGCTGCGTCCCCGGCACCTGGCCACCCGCATGGCTAGCTTATGCCCCGAAATAATTACACGGAAACTGTATTCTTTTAATCACTGCCTGGCCCATTAGTTCCAGCCTCTTATTGGCTAGCTCTTACATATTGATCTAACCCATTTCTAATATTCTGTGTAGCACAACGAGTTGGCTTACCAGGGAAGATCTTAACCTGCGTCTGTCTGGAGTGGGAGAATCATGGCGACTCACCGACTCGGCTTCTTTCTCCCAGCATTCTGTTCTGTTTACTCCACCCACCTAAGGGCTGGCCTATAAATGGGCCAAGGCAGTTTCTTTATTAAATGAAAGTAACTCCTCCATCACTCCAAGATCTGACACCCTCACACGGACATACATGTAGCCAAAATACCAATGCAAATGAAATAAAAGTAAATAAATTATTTAAAAAAAAAAGAAGACAGCATGTCAGTTCCCTAGGCCAGCTTTTGAGGGGAGACCAGGGCAGAGAGAGGGTAGAAGTTTTATAGTAGTTGAGGAGAAAGTTACTTAGTCTCATGAGCCATTTGTGTGGGGTCTATACTGGGATAGATAGGCAGAGATACAGGCTTCTCACTGTCTTGTTAGCTAGGAAAGTTTAAAGTGTGGATCATTTTTTATTAGAACTTAGGTACCATGATGTCTATATAAGACATGTTAAGTTACCGAGGTCAGTCTCCAAGGAGTTGTGGCCTAATTCCTGAGGTAAGAGTTTTAGTTTTATTCTTAGGCTTTTATCCTTACAGATCTCTTATCTTCTTTTTCTAGCTGAGTTACGAAATGGGACGAATTCTCATTCCACCCAGCCAAGGTAAGAAAAAGTCTTGCTGATAAAGAAAATGAAGGGTATAGTAGATCGCTGTTTAGTATGGTCTGTAGTAGGAGCAGCAGGCCACTTCCCACCGCCCACTCCCTGCCACCGGCTAGCTTATGCCCCGAAATAACAACACACAAATTATATTCATTTAAACACTGCCTGGCCCATTAGCTCTAGCCTCTTACTGGCTAACTCTCACATCTTGATTAACCCATTTCTAATACTCTGTGTAACAGCACGAGGTAGTGGCTTACCGGGAAGGATTCTAGTCTACATCCATCTTGGGTCGGAGCTTCATTGCATCTGCCCTGGAGAGGAGAGGCATGGCAATTGCCTCACTTCCTCCCAGCATTCTGTTCTGTCTACTCTACCCACCTTAGGGCTGGCCTATCAAATGGGCCAAGGCAGTTTCTTTATTAACCAATGACCTTCCTCCATCAATGGTCAGAGATGCTTAGTTCAAAATTTAGCTCGTCTTCAACCAGCTGGAAGTAGAGGACAATCGCGTGCTTCCCAATGCCTTCCTACTTCCCCGCAAAAATATAGAGTGAATGACGTGATGATTCCTTGGGAAGGAATTACTTATTAATAGGTACTAGTAGGCTGGCAATAGCAGAAAAGCGAAGCTGAGCTCCTTGAAGTAGCTGCCTTTGATTTTATTTTCAATAAAGGTGTGTGAGGGTATCTGCTGGAAAATAAATCTGGGTGTGAGTTATGTGAGAATTTAAAAGGAGTAAATTTCAGCGGCACAGGCCTAAGACTTGGCCTCACTACAGTAATGTGACAGGCAGTGGTTGTAGGAGCGGCAGGCTACGTTCCCGCCCAGCTCCCGCATGGCTAGCTTTATACCCAGAAATAACAACATACAAATTGTATTCGTGGGGCGCCACTCTTAGTAAGAGCTGCTATCTGCTTTCGCCGCTCCCGGCTACCGGCTAGCTTTACCCGAAATAATTACATGGAAACTGTATTCTTTTAAACGCTGCTTGGCCCATTAGCTCTAGCCTCTCACTGGCTAACTCTCACATCTTGATTATCTTAACTCCAACAATCTGTGTAGCACCATGAGGTGGTGGCCCACCAGGAAGGATCCTAACCTGTGTCCATCTTGACAAGGAGAATCATGGCGACTGCCTGACTCGGCTTTCTTTCTCCCAGAATTCTGTTCTGTCTACTCCACCCACCTAAGGGCTGGCCTATCAAAGGCCAAGCAGTTTCTTTATTAATTAACCAATGAAAGCAACAGATAGATGACACTCCCACATCAGGCAGTTTGAGATTCGGTTCTTTATTTATAGTCTCCTTTCCCCAGCAAACTCACCTGTTCCCTTTTGTTTTGGTCCTCAGTAATGAAGGTGATGCCATCAAAGTTTTTGTGAGAATCCGTCCTCCTGCGGAGGGCCCAGGACCTTCAGATGGAGAGCACAGCTTGTGCTTGTCTGTGCTCTCCCCGACGACGCTCCGGCTGCACTCCAACCCAGACCCCAAGACCTTTGTGTTTGATTATGTTGCAGGCATGGATACCACTCAGGTAGTGGCCATTGGAAACTTACCCTTTCATTAGGAAGATATGAGGCTTTGATTGTTGGGATTCAATTCCTGGTCACTTTTTAGTTGTGTAGATTTCAGATAAGAAAGCTAAAACTTCCATAAATGTTTTAATCTAATTTTATTAAGCAGTTGTCTTCTTTAGTCTTCAAGCTTTGTCCAAGAATCACACAAAGCTGCTTTATGTTTCTTTTTATACATACTGATGAAGATAAATGGAGATTTTAGAGCTACTTAAACAATCCCTAAATACAGTTCACTTTCTAGCTTAAGGATTTAAGATGACTGTGAGCTTGTGAAAATGACTCCATGGATAAAATCACTGCCTCAAAGGTCTCGCTAGCTGAGTTCAAACCCCAGAACCCACATAAAGAAGGTTACTGTTGTGTGAACAACTGCTTTGCTTTGCTTTCTTTCCTTCCATCCCTTTTGTTGTTTTGTCTTCTCCCCTTTGAGACAGGGCTTCTCAGTGTAGTCCTGGCTGTCCTGGAACTCACTCAGTAGACCAGACTGGCCTTGAACTCACAGAGATCTGACACCTCTGCCTCTAGAGTACTGGTGTTAAAGGCCTGTGCCAGTACTGCAGTTTGATAACTGCTTTTCTGATTAAATCCATTTTAATTAAAATCTAGTACCACTGTCTAACAGAACTTTCTGCAGTGGTGGAAATGTTTGATATTTGACCTGCTACAGTAACTTCTGGCCATGTAGTGAATTAAATTTAATTAAAACTAAATAAAATTTAAAATTTGATTACTTGTGTGCATTAGCCATACATGACTCTTAACATTTGAAATATGGCTAGTATGTTAGATAATTCAAGTTAGTCACATGTAACTAATGGTTACTGTATCAGACATCACAGGTCTTTATTTTTTTGTTTCATCCTAAGATCCCATGCATGAGCAAAGGCAGAACTGGTGGTCTACACTTGTAATCCAAATGGTGGGAAGGCAGAAATATGGATCACTGGGACTCACTGGTCAGCCTGCCTAGTCTACTTGTTGAGTTGATTTTGTCTCAAAATTAAACAAAAAACTACAGTGGGTAGCACCCAAGGAACAACAGCCACAGTGTCATTTGCATACACACATCTGTACATAAATATGTATGTAAACCCAAAGAATTGAAATGCATTTGTAAACAATATCAACACTTTAAAAATAGTAAAACAGTGTTACAGAAATTGATAAGGCTGAAACCATAAAGTCGACACTGTTAGGTTTCTCAGAACCTTTCCCTGGTCGTGTTGCTCCAAAGCCGTAGATGCACTTTCAATGTATCACTGTATTGGAGATAAACGGACCTAACAATATCTGTAGTTTACCTTTTATCATCTTTTATGGTTTACCCTTTTTTCCTAAGTAGATGCAACCTTCAAGTAATCAGTTTTTATTATATCATGAGATGTAGATTAGAAGTATTTTTATTTAACATGTTTGGTGCTTATTATTTGTAGGAATCTGTGTTCTCAACAGTGGCTAAAAGCATTGTGGTGTCTTGCATGAGCGGTTATAACGGGACCATCTTTGCATAGTAAGTTGTTGTTTGTCTACATACAAAGGTATGATAGTGCTTGTAGTAGTTCCTACTTGTTGCTGCATTAATAAGTCACCCCAAACTTTAGTGGCATAAAATAACCAATTTATTTTACTTAAGTCAAAAGTTCAACATGGATCTTACTGGGCTAAGATTAAGCTGTTACTGGAGCTTCCTTCCTCCTGGCAGCTGTACAGAATATTTCTCCTTTCCAGCTTATGTGGCTCAGAGCCACTAGCAGTGCAGTGACCCTTTCTGACTTTTATTCTGTCCCTGACAAAGGCTCTGGGTTTGTAGACATGTCTGCTGTAGGTCAGCCTGACCTGGGCAATCAAGGTGAGTGGGTTGAGCTCTGTCTCTTGGAGAGAAGAATGATATTTGAAATTTTTCTGAAAGAAAGGTTTGTTTTGTTTATTCGTCCATTTATGTGATCTATAGTCATGTATATTTATATTATACTTTGGGTTGTAATCCTGTGCTATAGTCTTATGTTGCTCATCTTGTTCCATCCTTGGTCACTGGGAGCGTTTTGAAGTTGGTGTACCCCCTTGACATATTCTGTCCTTTGAGTTTTGAGCACTTTTCTTGCTTTATGATGCTACCCGACTTTTCTTGTTTTTTTAATATTTATTTATTATGTATACAATATTCTGTCTGTGTGTATGCCTGCAGGCCAAAAGAGGGCACCAGACCCCATTACAGATGGTTGTGAGCCACCATGTGGTTGCTGGGAATTGAACTCAGGACCTTTGGAAGAGCAGGCAATGCTCTTAACCTCTAAGCCATCTCTCCAGCCCAGCTACCCGACTTTTCAAGCTCTTATATTTTCCCTAAACTCGTTCCAGAACCATTCAAACCCTGGTTCCTTTTGTTGGAAAATAGTAATGAGAAACCAAGATCTGGCCCCTGAGATGTATTTGTTTCTATTGGACAGTGACTGCTTTGAGGCTTTCTCAGCAGACAGGGCTAGGAAATCTATGTATGTAACCTTGTGTCAGCAGAGAGATCTGGAATTGTTTCTGTATCATCTGCTCTGCTCATGTAGATACCATGCTAAACATGGGTTTATACTGATGTCTGGCTCTGACCCAGTAACCACAGGGTTTATTCTAGCCTTTCTTGTTTACTACCCTTGCCGTCGGTGATAAACCTTTTCCTGTCTGTCATCCCTTTACTAACCTATTCAGCCTTAGGATACATGTAAAATAGTTTCAGAATTAATAGGTATCACTGTGAGAAACAAATTAGCTGTAAAGTGTTAATGTGCAGTTCCCTTTCCGTGTGCCCTCCAGCACCATGAGAACCTGTCTGGGCCTGTTCTCAAGTGCATGGTGTCTTCAGCAATAGGGAATGACCTTCCATCTCTAGGAGGGTAACCAAGGGCAACAGCAATAGGTTGTATGTTCTGGGGGTCTCTTGGACACCCCTGCCCAACAACTCAAAAGAGGGCTTCTCATGTCTAGTATTGGGGGTTTTGGTTTTTGTTAGGTAATCTAATTATACATCCATACATACATACATACTATATTATATAAAATTATATATATGATATTTCATGTATTATAGTCTTTTTTAAGTAGATAATTAGTAGTATGATTCCTTATGGCTTTTTCAGAATCCATATTGTTATTTTACTGTCCTCCCTCCTTCTATCTTTACCTCCACCCTGCTCCCCAAAGAGCCTGCCCTTTCCCATTTCCCGGGTCAGACCATTTGTAACCTGCTGTTCCCCTCTCGCTCCCTAACCCCTCTGTCCTGGCAGTGGTTCTGTTTTATTTTCCTGGTTTCTGTAGACTGTGCACTCACTCACATCTGGAGATTTGGAGCTAGGATCCTTTAAATGTTTCGCTTTAAGACACGAGATAGAGGCCGGGCGATGGTGGCGCACGCCTTTAATCCCAGCACTCGGGAGGCAGAGGCAGGCGGATCTCTGTGAGTTCGAGACCAGCCTGGTCTACAGAGCTAGTTCCAGGACAGGCTCCAAAACCACAGAGAAACCCTGTCTTGAAAAACCAAAAAAAAAAAAAAAAAAAAAAAAAAGACACGAGATAGAAAGCTATTCTCTCATGCCTTCCCATAGCAGTGGAGAATTTTTCCATAGATTATTTTGAATGATCAAATTCAAAATGACTTTGAGATAGCCACAGTTGCAACAGATTGCCTGTCTTCAGAACTGTTTTGGTTGGAGACTCTGGAGGCTGGCTTGCTTGCTTGTTTATTTATGTGTTTATTTATTTAGAGGAAGGGTTTCTCTGTGCAGCTCTGGCTATCCTGGAACTTGACATATAGACCTTGAACTCAGAAAGCTCTGCTTGCCTCTGCCTCCTGAGTACTGGGATTAAAGGCGTGCACCATTATGTCCAGCTCTGTAGGAATATTTATGCTAAGATTCACTCATTAATATATTAATTCAAATTCTTTTTTATATTTGTGGGTAGAACTTGGAGATAAACAAGTGATTTATTGGTTGGGTGATCATACAGATCTCAGAGATCTGCCTACCTCCGCCACATACTGAGATTAAAGGCATTTTCACCAGTGCAGTCCTTAAACTTAAATTAAAATAGACATTTAAATGTCTTTTCCAGGCAGAGAACTTCAAAATTGCTACATTATTTAGCGAAAATTAGAAACAGAAGTCTACTTGGTTCTGGTTGAATAACTTATGCTAGAAGATTCTGTCTCCATAACATACTGTTGTAGCTATTCATAAAAATGAGGGAGGCATCTGTTTTCTGGCTGAGATATCTGAGGTGCAGTTAATTAAGGGAAAAGAAGGTTGCAGAGCAGTTTGGAAAGGATCATCCCATTCCATTCTAAATAGGAGGATAGTCGGAATTTTATGTGTGAAAATAACACAAAATTTTATCTTTCAGTGGACAGACTGGCTCAGGGAAGACATTTACTATGATGGGTGAGTAACGACCAGTGTTTGCTACCAATACACTTCCTGTGGTGACTACTTGGGGCATGTTTTAGGAGAAGGCATTATTTTTTTGTGTGATGTTGCTTTTGTAAAAATATGGATGTTTCCCATGTTTCTACCAGGTTGTGGATTCCTAGATAATTTATTTGTTAATCCTGATTATAGCTATGTACCTTACTCAATAGACTAGGTATAGATTGGGTGCTAGACACAATTTTATGTTTGTGTGTCCATTCATATATATACATACATGTGTGTGTGTAAAATCATATACATATGTGTGTGTGTATCTGCATAAGCACTACCAAGGCCCAGATTGCTTGTTTATGGCTCCTGCCCTATCCCCTGATACTATGATTGTTATCTTCATTATGTTTGCTTGCTTTGGAATGTCTACAAATGAGATTTTATAGAAAAATAATGTAAGATCACTCATGTATCTAATGTTATTTTCCTACCTAGTATGCATGTCTGCTCTCCTCCTCTCTCTCTTTCTCCTTCCTCTTTCTATCTGTTTCCTTCCTTCCTTCCTTCCTTCCTTCCTTCCTTCCTTCCTTCCTTCCTTCCTTCCTTCCTTCCTTCCTTCCTTCCTTCCTTCCTTTCTTTCAAGACAGGGTCTTATTGTGTAGCCATAGCTATACTGGAACTTGCTCTATAGACCAGGCCTGCCTTGAACTCACGTTCATCTGCCTCTGCCTCCTCTGGAGTGCTGGTATTTATAGTATATGGCACCTTGTCTAGCTCCTCCTTTCTTTCCTTTCTGTGATTCCCTCCCTAGGGATGCCCCACCCCCACCAACAGGATCTCATGTAGCCTAGACTGATCTGGAACTCACTGTGTAACTATGGGTGAGGTTGAACTTTATCTTCCTGTCTCCAGCTCCCAAGCAAGAATCACAGGTGTGCCTTTTACACCCAGCCTGTATCCTTAAGGTACAGTTTACAAGGACTATTCACAAACTTATAAGTGCAGTGCTACAAGGCCTGTACACGACAATAAGGTTTTCATTACTTCTCTGTACCCTTTTGTGCATACCAGTGTTGAAGGAGACCACTTGTTAGTTCCCAGCTGCCCTGCCCTAAAATAATCACACAGAAACTGTATTAATTAAATCACTGCTTGGCCCATTAGCTTTAGCTTTTTATTGACTAACTCTTACATATTAATTTAACCCATTTCTATTAATCTGTGTGTCACCACGTGGCTATGGCTTACCGGGTAAAGTTTCCAGCATCTGTCTCCAGTGGGGCTATGTGGCTTCTCTCACTCTGCCTTCTTTTTCCCAGCATTCAGTTTAGTTTTCTCCACCTACTTAAGTTCTGCCCTAATAACAGGTCAAGGCAGTTTCTTTATTCATTAATGGTAATCACAGCATACAGAGGGGATCACACATCATACCAGCCACCTGTTATGCCTAGAGCCTTTGGTCTCTAGGGTATGCTTAACTAATATTTGTAACACCTTCTGTATCATTTTAGTTTTTTGTTTGTTTGGTTGGTTTTTTGTTTGTTTTGTGGAGTTTTTTTTGTTTTGTTTTGTTTTTGTTTTTTGAGACAGGGTTCCTCTGTAGCTTTTGGGGGGGGGGGGGCTGTCCTGGAACTCGCTCTTATAGACCACGCTGGCCTTGAACTCAACAGAGATCTACCTGCCTCTGCCTTCCAAGTGCCACCATCGCCAGGCTCATTCTGTTTTTTTTTTTAATATTTATTTATTTATTATGTATACAATATTCTGTCTGTGTGCATGTCTGCAGGCCAGAAGAGGGTACCAGACCTCTTTACAGATGGTTGTGAGCCACCATGTGGTTGCCGGGAATTGAACTCAGGACCTTTGGAAAAGCAGGCAATGCTCTTAACCACTGAGCCATCTCTCCAGCCCCTGGTTTTTGTTTTTTTTTTTTTTTGAGAGTGGGTTGCTATTTATCCCAGGCGGCTGTGATCTTGCAGCAGTGTTTTGCTTTCCTCTCTCTGTCCTGGGATTGCCAGTGTGCAGCACCACTCTCAGACACACCTTTCCTTTCTTTTCCTTTTTGTAAGAGGATCTTACTATGTCACTCTGGCTATCCCTGCACTCTGTGTAGATCAGGCTGGCACCAAACACTCAGTGATCTACCTGAATGTGCTTCCTGAGTGCACTGACTAACGGTGTTTGCTAGCACACTACCACCCCTTTCTGTCTATCTGTTTCTCTCTCTCTCTCTCTCTCTCTCTCTCTCTCTCTCTCTCTCTCTCTCTCTCTCTCTCACAAAAAGAAAGAAAATCAAACAAGCAAATAAGATCAATAAGACAAAATGCCCATACAAAACAAAAAATCCTCAAACAAACAAACAAACATGAAATTTGTTTTGTGTTAGCCCACTACTCCTGGGCATATGGCCTGCCCTGGAGAGTGGTGGATAGACCTGGCGACACTCCATTGGAGAAAACTAATTTTCCCTTTGTCAGTTAGTATCAGTTGATGGGACTCTGTCATGTTCTTTCTTCTCGTTGCTGGGACTCGGTTTGACTTGAATCTGTTAGACCTTTTCTAACTATAAATGATGCTTTCATCACTCTTTTGGTTTTTTTCTACTCAGGAATTATAGGTGGGCAAGGAGAAGCGTTTCAGAGGGTGGTTGTTGGCAGCTTCTGTAGCTCTTGCATTGGATACCAGGGAGTGCTGGTATAGCAGACAGGTCTGAAGAGGGACAGACAGTTCCAGCTCAGCTGTTGCAGGCCTCAGGTGGTAGAATCCGTAGCAGGATGTTGGGATTCCTTAGTCCTTGGTAGAAGCTGGTGTTGCAGCTTTCAAGTAGGCCTACATAATGAGATTCTCTAGCACTTTACAGTTAACACACAAGACTTCCTAAGGTATGATAATTTATTCCCACCTGCAAGCAAGTAATCATCAGCTAAGTGCCCCTAATGCAATTCATTTCTTGTGTCATCTACTGGAAGTTTGTCCTGGATCCTGTAGGCTTGAGGCTCAACTGAGGTTCCCTCCTCTAAGATGACCCTAGCGTGTGTTGAGGTGACAAAATCTAGCCAGCACAAAGAGCAAACTGCTGACCCATTTCTCCAGCCCTCTGGATTTTGGTGGGGGAGCGTGGGGGTAAAAATTGTTTTGGGAATGACTGTAAAGCATTGATTGGTGATCAACTCTACCTTCAATTTCTTTCTCCTCCTCCTGAGGCTGGGAGGTGAGGACCTGAGCCTGTGGTACTGCAGGCCTCCAGCCCCTCATCCTGTCACTTGCGATGGAAGAGCTTTCTAAACATCGCTTCATTAGCATCATGCGATTTTGAGTGGATTTGTTGTAATAGTCTTTCTCCTTCGTTGCTCTAAACTGTCCTGTGGCTGCTTCAGGAGTCAGGGACACAGGCAGAAGTTCTTGAGAAAAGGACATGCTTTCAACCTACACACTTAGGAATAACAAGGGATACAGAACTTGTCAGCTAGGAGCTGTTGAGGTACATCAGAGTATAAATACCACATCACAAACTTCAGCTAGTATTCCTTACAACTCTTACACATCTGTCTTTCCCCAATTGTAACAAAACAGAAAAAACTCTCTGCATTAATGTCTGCTAGTAACGGGGGAAATGTCATTAGTGTGACCGTCTTACTGGTATTTTTTTAACTGCCCAATTAAAAAAAAAAAAAGATAGCAAATCCTAATTTTTAGCACTTAATGTGCTCGATGTCCTACTGTAATTTATTTGCAAACTTGCAAATCTTTCAACAGCTTTCTAGTTATTGACATCATTACCCCTATTTTGTAGTTGAAAATTATGATGCTCAGGACACAGTGTGGGTTCGTGGCTTAGAGGACTGACCAGTCTGCGTCTTAGTTTCTTTTCTCTGGCTGTGACAGGACATCATGACCAAGGCAACTTACAGAAAAAGCGTTTATCACAGCTTACAGTTTAAGAGGGCGGGTCCATGACTGTCATGGCAAGGAACGTGGCAGCAGGCAGACAGTAGCCGAGAGCTTATGTCGGTCCACAAGCAGGAGGCCTAGAGAGTTAACTAAGAATGGTGGTCGCCTTTGGAACTTCAAAGCCCATCACCATTGACACCCCCTCCAATAAGGCCACACCTCCTAACCCTTTCCAAACAGTTCTACTAACTGCAAATCCAGCATGCAAATTACCATTCAAGCCATCAATCCATCTATGAACACACAGGTCACCTGCTTAAATAGAGTAAATAGAGTACAGTCACTCAGTACCTGACGCTTGGAAGTCACCTGTGTAAACAGAGTACAGTCACTCAGAACCTGACACTGGAAGTCACCTGTGTAAACAGAGTACAGTCACTCAGAACCTGACACTGGAAGTCACCTGTGTAAATAGAGTACAGTCACTCAGAACCTGACACTGGAAGTCACCTGTGGAAATAGAGTACAGTCACTCAGTACCTGACGCTTGGAGGATGTGAAGCTTAGCATGGGGATAGATCATACACTTTTTAGAATTGGTTGGTGGCTACTGTGGGCCTTCCCTTCAGTCTCACCAAGGGGCAGTTTTATTATTTAGTTTGTCACAGATGTAAATGTAACTTGCTTGAACCAGAACTAGGAAGTTGGTTATACTGGGTATCATTTTATTTCTGTATAAACTGCCTTCTGATATTGCCATTGTTTTATTCTTTTTTCTCAGGACCATCAGACTCCGATAATTTTTCTCATAATCTGAGAGGAGTAATCCCACGAAGTTTTGAATATTTGTTTTCCTTAATTGATCGTGAAAAAGAAAAGGTAAAGCTTACTGTAAAGATTAAATGTTGGGAGGCTGGAGAGATAGCTCAGCCATAAAGAGCCACTGGCTGCTCTCCTAGAGGACCTGCATTCAATTCCCAGCACCCACATGGCAGTTCACAGCTCTGTAACTCCAGGGGATCTGATGCCTTCTTCTAGCCTCTTTGGGTACCGGGCATCTACATGGTGCACAGACATACCAATAAATTTAAAACAAAAAAATTGAAATGAAAAAATAAAATGCGGATAGAGAGCTTGCCTAGAATGCAGTAGGCCCTGGGTTTGATTCCCAACACTGAAAAAGCTGAGTGCGTTGGTGGACACCTGTAATCCCATCCTTCTGGAGGTAGAAGCACGAGGATCAAAATTTCAGGATCATCAGAAGTTCAAAGCCATCCTAATGGATATAGAGTGTTCAAGGCTAGCCTGACTGACAGCACACACAAAAGAGCTGATTGCTTCTGGCACTCTCAAAGCTTCTTATGGGAGAAAAGTGTATAGAAGATCTCAGTCAAGGAAAATAAAGTGCAGTGATTTAAATGAGAAACACCCCCCATAGTCTCAAGCATTTAAATTCTCTCTCTCTCTTTTTTTTTTTTTTTTTTTTTTTTTTTTTGGTTTTTCGAGACAGGGTTTCTCTGTGGTTTTGGTTCCTGTCCTGGAACTAGCTCTGTAGACCAGGCTGGTCTCGAACTCACAGAGATCCACCTGCCTCTGCCTCCCGAGTGCTGGGATTAAAGGCGTGCGCCACCACCGCCCGGCTCAAGCATTTAAATTCTTGGTCTCTACTTGGTTGCACTTTTTGGGAAGTCTGGGGAAGTACGGCCTTGTTAAGAAGTATGTCATTGGAGGTGGGATTTGAAGAAAGTCTCGACGCCATTTCAAATTCACTCTCTCTGCTTCTTGCTTGTGTTTTGAGATTTGAGCCCTTAGCTTCTGGTTCCTCTGCCAGTTGTTCCTCACAGCTGCTCCCTTCTTTCTGCCATCAAGGACTCTGTCCCATGGAAGCTCTAACTTCTGTAAGCTGTCTTGGTTTGGGTGTTTTATCACAGCAGTCGTAAAGCAGCTAATAACTCATGATGCACTAAAAGTCCCATCATCTAGCTGTATCCAGGCTTAACGGTGTGCATAAGTCCTCATGGTCTACATTAATGTGGACCCATCCTGTAAGTCCTCATGGTCTACATTAATGTGGACCCATCCTGTAAGTCCTCATGGTCTACATTAATGGTGGACCCATCCTGTAAGTCCTCATGGTCTACATTAATGTGGACCCATCCTGTAAGTCCTCATGGTCTACATTAATGTGGACCCATCCTGTAAGTCCTCATGATCTACATTAATGTGGACCCATCCTGTAAATCCTCATGGTCTACATTAATGGTGGACTCATCCTGTAAGTCCTCATGGTCTACATTAATGGTGGACTCATTCTGTAAGTCCTCATGGTCTACATTAATGTGGACCCATCCTCCTTTATTGGCAGTACTTGCTTGCACCTCACTGTTGTCTTGTTCTTTGTGGATTAGAACTCCCATCATCTGAGAATATCGTCTTTTCCCCCTTATGGGTTCCTAGGTTGGACCATTCTCATGTTTGCACTTACTTAGCTTGGTAGATTCCAGAGTTAAGAATCCTTGGTATTGAGTACTTTAAATATTTCTGTACCAAGGAAATTGGTAAGTAGCATTGGTTTACTATTTATTCCTTTGCAAAAATATCCCTAACATTGCAATTAAACATATAAATTGCATGAGAGTAAAATAATTAAATTTAACACCATGTGTTTCTGTGGTTACATTTAAAAAAACTTATTTATTTTTATCAATATCGCATGTCTTGTTGGTATGTGTGTCTTGTGTACCACATGCAAGCCTGGTGGCTGAGACCAGAAGAGCAGGTTGGGTCCCCTGGGACTGGAGTTACTGATAATTGTGAGCCTCCATGTGTGCTGAGAATCTAATGGGGGTCTTCTGGAAAAGCAGCCAAGTGCTCTTAACCAATAAGCGATCTCTGCAGCCCCTAGTTGGTATTGTTTTGTTAAGTATATAGAGTATTTATCAGCACGTATGTGCACCACATATGTAAAGTGCTTGTAGAGGCCAGAAGGCAACAAATGCTGAATTGATGTTGTGCAAAAATACCTGTAGGTGCTGGAAATCGAGCCCAAGTCTTGTATAAGAGCTGCAAGTGCTTTTAACCACTGAGCCATCTCTCCAACCCCAAAATTTTTCAGGATGAATTAATTTCAATCTTTTAAAGAACATAAATCTTACTTCAAGTAAAACTTTATCTGGGGCTGATGCTACGGTCCAGCGAAAGGCAGTTGCCACCAATACTAATGACTCAAGTTTGTTCCCTGGGACCAGAAGTTATCTTCTGATCTACACGTACATGCCTACACATACAAACACAATAAATACATGTTAATAGACAAAACTAGGAGGAAGTTCACTATGGAAGGCAGTGGAAACCCATTTGAGCTGCTCAGTTCCCGTGTCCACGAGCAGGCTCCGTGCTACCTTTCCAAACTGGACTTCTGGGACCGCAGTGATGATGCTTAAAGTTAACTAATGTTTTGAAATTAGTTTTCCAGATTATTTTCACTCAGCTCTCAATGCTTTACTTTATATATTAAAGGACAATAGGAGAGCATACCTGTGGTAGCTCATGGAAACTAAGGGTGAATGTGTGAAGCATGTGCTGATGGAGCTTTGATTTTACAGGCTGGCGCTGGGAAGACGTTCCTGTGTAAGTGCTCCTTTATTGAGGTCTACAATGAGCAGATCTATGACCTGCTGGACTCGGCGTCAGCCGGACTATACTTAAGGGAGCACATAAAGAAGGGCGTCTTTGTGGTCGGTGCCGTGGAGCAGGTGGTGACCTCAGCTGCTGAGGCCTATCAGGTACCCTGCCCTGAGGAGGACGTGCTTGATGCTTAGGCAGTAAGCATACTTTGAAAGTGCCCTCATCTTCAAAGAATCAAGAATTGAATTTCATAAAGGCATGGCACAAACTCTTCTGAGAAGTAAAGAGAAAAGAATGTGTAGTCAGAGACTGTTCTTTTGTTTCCCGGCCGCCCAGACCCAAATAATCACACAGAAACTATATTAATTACAATACTGTTTGGCTGGCCTATTAGCTCAGGCTTCTTATTAACTAACTCGTACATCTTAACCCATTTCTATTAATCTGTGTATTACCACTTTTCCTGGATGTGTTGTGGAGATCCTGTAGCCCTGGCCCACAGGGCCGCCTCACCCACCCCCACCCCCACCACCTGTGCTCCAGCAGATCACAGGTGGAGTGGATGTTGGGACGGGCCCACACTTAACCCTGGTTCTGGGCCTGTATGTCTAATTTTTAAAGTTAACATAAAAAAGTCAACATATAGTACATTAGGTACTGTAATTTTTTTTTTTTTAAGTATTCAAGCAAATGTGCTTCTGTTGCTTTTGGGATCTGTCCTGTGTTTGAGAGATGTCTTTTTTGTTTATTTGTTTTGCTTTGGTTTTTTTTTTTTTTTTTTGAGACAATTCTGTGTATTGCCCTGACTGTCCTTCTTCACTCTATAGGCTGGCCTCTTAACTCAAAGAGATCCACCTGCCTCTGCTTCCTGAGTACTAGGATTAAAGGCAAAGCATCTTTTTTTAAAGTTCTGCAAATATATAGCTGACCTAATATTAAATATATTTATTTAATTCTATGAGAAGGGAGCATAAAGTACTGAAGAACTATGAAAGCTACAAATAATTTCAGTTTTATACTGTGTTTTGTTAATAGTTTTTTAATAACTAGCATTTATTGTATTTTATGCCAAGTACTGTGTTAATGTTTATATATATAGTGTATATATATATATAAATAAACATGTATTATATAATACACATATATAGAATCGTGTGTATGTGTGTGTGTGTGTGTGTGTGTATATAATATATAATGTATAATGGTGATGGGCAGTAGTCTTCTCACCATTCCTACAGCTCTCCTACCGATCTTCGTGTTAAGTATATGCTACTTAGAACTTGTGGTAATATGAATTCTGACAAAACTAGATAACCGTGCAAAGTCTGTTCCAAAGGGAAATTACTATGTTGTGAATGTGGATAATTACCTGTGTTATGATTTTTTCACATTACAATGAGATTATTAAGTGCTTATTTTGTATTTTGAGTTCGTCTTGGGTAGTATATTTTCCTTCTTCCCTAGGTCTTATCTAGAGGATGGAGGAACAGGCGTGTAGCGTCGACATCCATGAACAGAGAATCCTCTAGGTCTCATGCAGTCTTTACAATCACAATAGAATCAATGGAGAAGAGCAACGAAACTGTGAACATTCGGACCTCCCTCCTCAACCTGGTGGATTTAGCAGGGTCTGAGAGACAGAAAGATACCCATGCAGAAGGGATGAGGTTGAAGGTGGGAATGAAATTATAGCCTTCATATTTAACTATAAATTCTTACTAAAAAGCAGTGCTACATAAAGTATAGTGAAGACCTCAGAAGAAATAAGAATTGTCCCTGCTCACAGGAACAACGGTTTTATGAGGTCATGACAGTAAACTAAAATGAGATTGGACAGGTCTGTCAGGACAAGAGTGACTGCTTCTGGCCAAAAGGGGACAGGGGAAGGATGGTGGGGAGTGACGACTGGGAGGACATCTGGAAAAGAAGTGGCTTCTGGGTGGCTGTCTCATAGAAACCAGGGTTCGGCTTGGGAAGGAGGAGCAGGGAACACCTGTCCTGCAGAGTGATGTCTCGAAGTTTGCTGGGTCTTGCAGAGTCAATGTGCATTGGGTATTTCATTGTGTATCAGTGAATAGATCAATTATGGAGCAAGAAAGCCAGGTCAGTTAGGACCAGGAGTGCCAGGCCAAGTGTATACTCCGCCTTCTAAACCCTGGAAAACATTTTAAAAGTTTAGAGCAAATGCATAGGTAGCTTTATGTAGAAAGCCTGTTTTATAACCACTTAGATCCATTTTTAAGTCTTTACTGCTGGAATCAAGGGGAGAGCAGTCATCTATAATCTTTGAGGTGGGAACGTACCTAGCCTGAGCTGTTTGGCAGTGGGACATAAATTTAGTATGACATGTATTGTGAGTGTGATGTAGTTTAGGGATGGGATCTAAGAAATCTGAGCCTACTGAGCTTGCAGTCAGCAAAAGACTCATGTTTCTGTCAAGAAAGGAACATGTTTGTAGAGGTACTTCTAGACTTATAGTGATATTACCTCCAAAGAAACTTGGTTAAGATGAAATATCCTAAATGAGAAGTATATTCAACAAATCTAACCTACTAAACATCCCAACTCAGCAATGTCTCACGTGGTCTGAAGCTGCAGCTCGCTGCTGCGGAAAAGTAATGAGAGAATGTTTTATCACATTTGATTTGCTGGAAGAAATAAAAATCAAATCCCAAGTCTAGTGCATTTATAAATTGTAGCCTTCTGCAGTTACGGTGTGCATGAAATAGGAAATGGGGATAGCTGATCTTATTGTTTTAGTTTAGAAGTTGTTTTTCTTTTGTCCCTCCTTTGCTTTTCCATCCTAGGTTGTCGCCTTGCTCCTTAGATATTAGCTCAGAGCGCTGAAGAGTGACATTGCACCTGTATTTTTGCTTTTCCCCTACCTCCTCAGGAAGCAGGTAACATAAACCGATCGCTGAGCTGCCTGGGCCAGGTCATCACTGCACTTGTTGACGTGGGCAATGGAAAACAGAGGCATGTCTGCTACAGAGACTCCAAACTTACCTTCTTACTTCGGGTAAAGCCGATCACTGGCTCCTGCCACCAGCATTATGCCCAGTGGGACTGATAGGGGAGATTTTCTTAGCCTTTATTATTTTTTGAAAAAGACCTTAGGATTTACAATCTAAAACATACACCATTGATGTCATTAAACAGGATTCGCTTGGTGGTAATGCCAAAACATCCATAATTGCAAATGTTCATCCGGGATCCAGGTGTTTTGGGGAAACACTGTCAACACTTAATTTTGCTCAAAGGGCCAAGCTGATTAAAAACAAGGTAAATTACTGGAGTATTTAATATATCAAGTAAATTGGAAAAATATTTGCATATAGTTTTTTTGTGCTTACCCTAATGTTACCATTAATCTTACTTCTGTAGAAGTTCATCTTGGTTGTACAAGTTTGCTCTTCTTCCTTCCCTCCCTTCTTTTCCTTTTTTCTTGATGCAGTTTTCCTTTTGTTGTTGGAATGGAGAGTAATTAGCCTAAGCCATGCTAGCAGAGTTGGTGCGTGTGATGTATATGGTAGCAAAGAGTAATGTATGATAATAATGACATTTGCCTTTTAAGTTGTGTACATCTTCACATATTCTTGTATACACACACACAACACACACATACACACAAGAGTGTCTTTAGTGATGGCTCAATGGTTAAAAATACTGGCTGTTCTTATAAAGAGGAACCGGACCTGGGTTCAATTCCCAGCACCCACATGGCAGCTCAAAACTGTCTTAACTCCAAGATCTGATACTCTCACCCAGACATACATGCAGACAAAACAACAATGCACATAAAACTAACAAAAAAAAAGGTCTTTAAATATTGGTATATTCCTCAGTCAGAAAGCTTTTCTTGTAAACTACTAGGTGATAAACTTCTTAGGCTTCTTGTACCAACTACTCAGCTTTGCCTTTGCAGTAAGAAAGCAGCCACAGACAGTACATAAACACAGCAGTTGCTGTGTCCCACCACAGCTTGGCACACAAAGAGGCAACAGTCCATATCTTGCCGGTGGATAGCGCTTTACCAATACTTAGTCCAAACTGTCAAAAGACCAATAGGACACCTAATTATTTTGGAGAATTGAACACTCCTTTGGTTTCAGACAAAACAACTGTGCCATGAATTGGTAAGTTTAATTCCTTCCTTTTCCAAGGAGATAACTGGGCATCATATCTCCAGGTCATCTAGCAGAGTGAAGTAGACCATGTTGCTCCTTTCCCTGGGTAAGAGAGAAGAGCACAGGTCTTGTCTTTTACTTTATTTCTTTGAGCATCATCCCGTTTAACGTGAATGTTAGCAATATGAAGAGAAAACATCAGCAGAACTTCCTGACTCTGTCTTGGCTTACCAGGAGTCTTATAAGAGTAGAACCGTGTTGATTAAATTTATATCAATAAAGCAAAAAAAAAAAAAAAAAGAGTAGAACCTTGTTAATGATTGTAGTTTTGATGTCACTGATACAATAGTGATGTCATAATGCCTCATAATGAGGCTGGCTATATGAATCAGAAGCATTTGGAAATGACTTTTAAGCATGAACACCAAGACCAGCAGCTTTCTAGTAGTTGCTCCCAATGGTGAGTCCTTCAGCCTGTCAGTGGGAAGTGCTAAGGTGGCTGGAGCTTGTTTAATGATGAAATGTTTCCGTCTTTCCAGGTGGGCAGGGTGAACTTAAGACAAGAACTCGGGGGATCTGAGC
The DNA here is from genome assembly GCF_950005125.1 of Chionomys nivalis. Classification (NCBI taxonomy): domain Eukaryota; kingdom Metazoa; phylum Chordata; class Mammalia; order Rodentia; family Cricetidae; genus Chionomys; species Chionomys nivalis. The sequence continues at coordinate 118,880,448 of NC_080089.1, forward strand.
TGTTACACGGTGGTTTTCCTTGCTGAAATAGTTGGCTGTTTCATAGCTCGGCCTCTGGTCTGTCTGGCAGTTAACTGATGGCATTTGTTATTACCCTTCAGTTTTATGAATCTTTTTAAAAAATTTATCTAATTAATAAGATTTACTATGTTTGTTTGGTTGGTTTTTAAGACAGAGTTTCCTTGTGTAACAGCCACGTCTGTCCTGGCTGGCCTCATCCGCCTTACCTCCTGAGTGCCGGGACTAACGGTGTGCACCACAACTGCCTGGCACTGCACTTTACTTTTGAAGAAGCTTTAGGTTTACAGCAGAACTGAACAGAAAGCACAGAACGATGCTGTCTTTGTCCCTGCCCCAACACATGTGACCTCCCCACGACTGACATCCCACACCAGAGTGATGCATTTACTGGTAGCTTTATTTATTTATTTATTTATTTATTTATTTATTTATTTATTTATTTAATTTTTTATTTATTTAAAGATTTTATTTATTTATTATGTATACAACATTCTGCCTCTGTGTATGCCCGCATGCCAGAAGAGGGCGCCAGATCTCGTTACAGATGGCTGAGAGCCACCATGTGGTTGCTGGGAATTGAACTCAGGACCTCTGGAAGAGCAGCCAGTGCTCTTAACCACTGAGCCATCTCGCCAGCCCTCTGGTAGCTTCTTTTTTTTCTTTTCTTTTCTTTTTTTTTTAAATTTATTTTTTCTGTAACTTTTTTAGAGGTTGTCATAAGCAAGACTTTTTTTTTTTTTTTTGGATTTTCGAGACAGGGTTTCTCCGTAGCTTTTTGGTTCCTGTCCTGGAACTAGCTCTTGTAGACCAGGCTGGCCTCGAACTCACCGAGATCCGCCTGCCTCTGCCTCCCGAGTGCTGGAATTAAAGGCATGCGCCACCACCACCTGGCTAAGCAAGACTTCTTTAAGAAGTTGAAGACGCCATTTAGTCACCATGGTGATAACATTTGATTACAACTGTTTTTGGCCTTTCAGAGGCCATTTAAAACAGGACATTACTGTAAGAAAGTGAAAGTGACATTGGAATGGATTGTGAAACCAGTCCCTTTTCCTACCCAGGGACAAAGTAGCTCGCTCTGGAGAGGGTGTTTCTGCTCAGGTTAGTCCTGTTGGTGATCATGCCCTTCTAGGCCAGACTCTCACCAAAGGCTGCTGGAGAGATGTTTGATTCTGTTGTTTAAAAGGGAAGGCAGGGTACTTAAGTCAGGGCAATACATTCAGATCCGAAGGTAACCAGCCTAAGATGGCCGAGGACTGATGAGACTGACAGGGTCATTGGGAGCCTGGAGAGAAGTGGCTAGCAAGAGGAAGAGAGCCCAGCTGTGCTCATTGGGCTATACACAGAGACATACACACAGAGAGAGAGAACTTCCCTTTTTTTTTTTTTTTTTTTTTTTTTTTGGGGGGGTTTTCGAGACAGGGTTTCTCTGTGGTTTTGGAGCCTGTTCTGGAACTAGCTCTTGTAGACCAGGCTGGTCTCGAACTCACAGAGATCCACCTGCCTCTGCCTCCCAAGTGCTGAGATTAAAGGCGTGCGCCACCAACGCCCGGCTGAGAACTTCCCATTTTAACATACTATTTTGGTGACCATTTGACTGTTGGCAAGACAGATGTGCAGTTTTGTTTGGTCTTCCTAACTCCAACTCATACTAAACACACAAACAGGATTGTACAACTTGGAACATGGTCTTTCAGTGCTTTGCTAATTTTTTTCCAGGCTGTGGTGAATGAAGACACCCAAGGAAATGTCAGCCAGCTGCAAGCTGAAGTGAAGAGGCTCAAGGAACAGCTATCTCAGTTTACTTCTGGGCAGATCATACCAGAAAGCTTACTAACTAGAGGTAGGATGAGCTCATTGCTTTTCACCCTGGGAAAGACTTGATGGGAATGTTAGGTCAAGAACTTGTGCTATTAGTTGGGTGGTCAGAGTATAGTGAGGCTTTCCTGATTTTCTCACATACTCTCCTCCGTATTTTACCCGTGTAGGAGGATAGTTCTTTGAATTAGATGTTTTGTGAGGTCCAGTAAGAAGGGGAACCAATGATTTTGAGTAATTCATCCCTAATAAGTACTGGAAAGAGATGCGCTTAGATTATGAGAATTTAGGAAAACTGAATTATTTTTCTGTTTAACTGATTTCATTTGATTACTCCCAAGATTCTGAGTATATACAACATACATATATTGATTGGGACAGGAAATGTTTCTTTATAGAATAGTTAGTAGTGGCCAGGTGGTTGTGGTGCCTGCCTTTAATCCCAGTACTCAGGAGGCAGAGGCAGGTAGATCTCTGTGCGTTCCAGCACAGCCAAAACTGCACAGAGAGACCCTGTCTTGAAAAAACAAAAGACATAACAACCAAAAATAATAGCTAGTAGAATTGAGATCTATAAAACTGTAAGAAAAAATATCTGGGGCTGGGAATATGTTTTGATAGTAGAATACTTGCTAGGCATGTGTGAGGCCCTAGGCTTGATTTCTAGTACTTTATAAGACGAAACCAGCAAGCAAAAAATAAAGAACATGCATTTGTATAATAATATAGAGTACGTGTTGGTATAATAATACAGAATATGCGTTGGTATAATAATATAGAGTATGCATTTGTATAATAATATAGAGTACGTGTTGGTATAATAATACAGAATATGCGTTGGTATAATAATATAGAGTATGCATTTGTATAATAATATAGAGTACGTAGCCGGGCGGTGGTGGCGCACGCCTTTAATCCCAGCACTCGGGAGGCAGAGGCAGGCGGATCTCTGTGAGTTCGAGACCAGCCTGGTCTACAAGAGCTAGTTCCAGGACAGGCTCCAAAAACCACAGAGAAACCCTGTCTCGAAAAAACCAAAAGAAAAACCAAAAAAAAAAAAAAAATAATAATAATATAGAGTACATGTTGGTATAATAATACAGAATATGCGTTGGTATAATAATATAGAGTACGTGTTGGTATAAAAATACAGAATATGCGTTGGTATAATATAGAGTATGCATTGGTATAATAATACAGAATATGCGTTGGTATAATAATATAGAGTATGTGTTGGTATAATAATACAGAATATGCGTTGGTATAATAATACAGAGTATGCATTGGTATAATAATACAGAATATGTGTTGGTATAATAATATAGAGTATGCATTGGTATAATAATATAGAATATGCGTTGGTATAATAATATAGAGTATGCGTTGGTATAATAATATAGAGTATGCGTTGGTATAATAATATAGAATATGCGTTGGTATAATAATATAGAGTACGCGTTGGTATAATAATATAGAGTACGTGTTGGTATAATAATATAGAGTACGTGTTGGTATAATAATATAGAGTATGCGTTGGTATAATAATATAGAATATGCGTTAGTATAATAATATAGAGTATGCATTGGTATAATAATATAGAGTATGCGTTGGTATAATAATATAGAGTACGTGTTGGTATAATAATATAGAGTATGCGTTGGTATAATAATATAAGCATAGTCTGTGTACCTGATTCCCAGAACGCAGGGAGCTGAGGCAAGGTGGTTTAGATTTAGACTAGCCTAGGCTACAGAATGAGTTTTAGGCCAGCCCCTACTACAGAGCTACAGACAAAGACTATAAATAAATAAGAGTTTGCATTAGGCTAGGGGGACTGTGGTTCTCCTCCAGGTTCTGTAGACTCATTTCTAAGCAAGCTCTGGTGGCTCATGCCTGTAAGTCCAGCATTTGAAAGGCTAAGGCAGGATTGCCAGCAGTTCAAGGCCAACCTGGGCTACAGTTTTTTGGGTTTTTTTTTTGGTTTTTTCGAGACAGGGTTTCTCTGTGGTTTTTGGAGCCTGTCCTGGAACTAGCTCTTGTAGACCAGGCTGGTCTCGAACTCACAGAGATCCACCTGCCTCTGCCTCCCGAGTGCTGGGATTAAAGGCGTGCGCCACCACCGCCCGGCTTGGGCTACAGTTTTTAAAACAACCCACTTCCAATTCTTTCAGCACATGTATTTATGCTAAGTAAATAACGAGAAACGTGTTTTCTTTGTAGAACAGCCTGTTTGCTGAGAGAGTTAGCATGAAATTGGTCACCAGTGAGAGTTCACAGAAATAAAGTCTTAATTTTGACAAATGAACATGTTTCTTATTTTCCCTTTTTAGACAAAGAGAAGACTAACTACATAGAACATTTCCTGGAGGCAATGCTATTCTTTAAGAAATCTGAGCAGGAAAAGAAGGTAGGAGATAGAAAGAGATCCGGGACATTTTGGACTTTGCTGTTGTGGTTGGTTTTCATTATTTCAGGGAGTGACACAAAGCACCAGATGCGAAGGAAAAGGCTTCGTGCCTTTGAGTTTGGAGTTGGTGCTCCCTGCCGGGTTCATGAGAATAGGAAAGCTAAATTAATTTTCATGTTTAACTGAATCATGATTTTTTTAAGTCTCTGGCAGAAAAAATTACCCAACTAGAAGACCTCACCCTCAAAAAGGAAAAGTTTATTCAGTCTAATAAAATGATCGTGAAGTTCCGCGAGGACCAGATAATGCGTCTAGAGAGGCTCCAGAAGGAGGCCCGGGGACGCTTCCTGCCTGAGGAGCAGGACCGTCTGTTGTCGGAGCTGAGGGACGAGATCCAGACTCTGCGAGAACAAGTGAGTGCAAGCCGCTGCTGCATCCCTAGGGAGGAGCTCTACGGCATGTGTGTAGTCTTCTCCAGCAGCTCGTTCTGTTGTACAGTGAGCTTGACTGGCAGTGTGGGCTGCGTGATTTCCTCTCCCTTTTCCAAGTTTGCAGCTGAAGACAGAAGGAAATGCAGTGCCTTGGCCTCAGCAGCAGCGGTCGTTACCCCAGCCTCCGCAGAGCTGAGCTTTTCAGGGTTCTCCTTTTCTCTAGAGAGAATGAGTTTCACGAGGCACCCAGTTTGAAAACCAAAATAAATTTTTTGTGTCCAATATATTTAACACATGTCCAATCAATGGATAAATATTTTTACTTCCATTTTTTTGTATGCTTTCCTGCACTTTGCTAGTTAATGTATTTTGGAGGGCAATTTAATCTTAATAGACATGAATTTTCCTTATTTTCCCCCCCTCTTTTTAAAGATTTATTTATTGTATTTTCTGTGTATGGGTGTTTTGCTTGCATGTATGTCTGTGTACCATGTGCATCCGTGGTACCTGAGGAAGCCAGCAGAGGGTGTTGTCTATTGGAACTGGAATTACAGCCATGTGGGTGCTGCAAGTTAAACCCGGGTCCTCTGAAAAAGCAGTCAGTGTTTTTAACTGCTGAGACATCTCTACCCACTTACTCCTTTTATTTATTTATTTTTCTGTGCTGGAGGTCAATCCAGAGCCTTTGGCATGCTAGGCTCTGAATGGCTTTTAGAGAGACCAGTTCCTTAGGACATTTTGTCAACACATGATGTGTGTGATTTCTCAATGTCACAGGTGGAGCACCACCCCAGAGTTGCAAAGTATGCTATGGAAAATCATTCCCTCAGGGAAGAGAATAGAAGACTGAAATTATTAGAGCCTGTGAAAAGAGCCCACGAAATAGATGCCCAGTCCATTGCAAGACTAGAAAAGGCTTTCTCTGAAGTGTCTAGCAAAGAGAAAAACGACAAAGGTAAGAAGTGATGTAAGAAGGAGCTGTGGAGCACTGGCTGCTCTTCCAGAGGAACCAAGTTCAATTCCAAGTACCCATGTGGGAGCTTAGACTGTCTATATCTTCATTCTTACAGAGAATGATGCTCTCTTCTGGCTTTCATGGGCACCAGACATACGTGTAGTGCATAGACACACATAAAGAAAAACACACATGCACATAGGATATAAAAAATAAAACCCAAAGAATCTATGGGATTGGAAAGATAATGTCAATAAGGTGTTTGCTGTATTAACATGAGAAGAGAACTGGGATTCTCTGGTTAGCCAGCCTAGCCTATTAGGAAAACTGTTACGCCATTTACAGACCTCCTTTTTGGTGGATGGCTCCTGAGGGAAAAGACTTGAGGCTGATATCTGGTCTGCACATGGCTCTCACACACAGACAGAGAAAGAGGAAAGAACATTTATAGCAGGGTGTGCAGGTGATACACACCTGGAATCCAAGCACTCAGGAGGCTGAGGCTGGGGGATAGTAAGTTCTAGACTAACCTGGGCTATGAAGTAAGACCCACTCCCACCACAGAAAACAAACCAAAAAAAAAAAAAAGTCACTGATGGAGCTCTATCCCCAGTCGCTTCTCTTGCTTTTCTTTTTATCTCTCTATCACCTATCTCTTTATCTACTTTAGACTTATTGAGACAGGGTTTCTCTATGTGTCTGTAGCTGTCCTGGAACTCACTCTATAGATCAGGCTAGCCTTGAACTCAGAGATCTGCCTTCCTCTGCGTCTGAGTGCTGGGTTTAAATGTGTGTGCTCCCGCTGCCCAGCTCTTTTGCTTGTTTGGTTTGGTTTTTTTATCTTGCTTTTTCCATTTCCCTTGTCTAAGTCTTTGTTACTCAGTTATGACTTAGTCAAAGAATATTCACAATTATTTGCCTGTGGAGAAACTCAAGATTTTATATGCAAAATAAGGATTATCCTTGTTATCATTTTCTCTTTTAAATAATTCATTGCCTGTTCACAGTGGCCAGTAGCACCAATTTTTACAAGTTCAGCTGTGCTAGTGTTTCTCTGTCTAGCATGAACATGATTTTCTTTAGTCTCCTAGGGAATAGCTTGTCGCCTTCATTCCATTTCTCCGTCCTGTGGTTTCTGAATCTCGGACATAACTTGTAGTGCCCTTGTGGTACACTGCCGCGTCCTGTGCCTCCTGCTGACACCTTCCGATCCATTTCTTATTTAGCCTCGTGCCTCAAAACCTGGAAGAGCGTAGAAAAATGTTTTCTCATTTTTTGTCTTTCAAAGATTGAAGTGGTTTCCTTCTTAATAGGTCTGCAAGGATTTTCTCCCAAAGCACTGAAAGAACCAAATTTCTTCGTAAACACTGAGAAGTTAAAAGCACAGCTCCTGCAAATTCAGACAGAGCTAAATAACTCAAAGCAAGAATATGAAGAGTTCAAAGAGCTAACTCGGTAAAGTGCAAGCACACACGCTCATCCCCCGTTTTCTTAATACTTTCTATCAATAACCAATAATTTGGCATGTTACTTTACATATGAAACTTTTAGCAGCTGATTTGAAGAAGCAGTTTTTCTTGTAGCTCTTTGCTATGTGTTGATAGTCGGTCGTGCAAGTGTTTTGAGCAGTGCTCACCTGGACTGTCAGTTGAACTTTAGAGTAAGTTCATCTCATTACCAAATTTAAATCACAGCTACACACTAAATTGAGATTCCTTTTAGAAATTATAGATTTATTAATACTGTTATTTGATTTACATTGTATAAAAGGATAAACTATGTTGATATTATAATCGAAGTTAATCCTAGCCTAAAATATAGAAAAGTGTTAATTTTCAAAGTAACAGTATCCTGACATGAACGTGAGATCTACGAGATCATAAACTGCAGTGTACTTAAAAATGTTTGTCACTGGGTAGGGGTGGCACACGCCTTTAATCCCAGCACTCGGGAGGCAGAGGCAGGTCGATCTCACTGAGTTCGAGGCCAGCCTGGTCTACAGAGTAGTTCCAGGACAGCCAGGACTGTTACATAGAGAAACCCTGTCTCAAAAAAACATTAAAAAAGAAATGTTTGACATTATTGATTATCTGAAGGAACTAAGTCTTAACAACGTCTATTAGGAAAAAGCAGGTAGAACTGGAATCTGAGCTTCAGTCTTTGCAAAAAGCAAACCTCAATCTTGAAAACCTTTTGGAAGCAACGAAAGCCTGCAAGCGCCAGGAAGTTTCCCAGCTGAATAGAATTCATGCCGAAACACTTAAGGTGAGTCATTGGTGCTTCTGTTTAAACTAGACACGTCTCTTTTATTAATAAAGGTTATTTCTAAACACAGATTGCAGAACACACTATTGTTAGACTCCAGTGACAAGGTCAAGGAGGAAGAATAAAACATTTGAGATCAAATTCGACTTTAGACTTGTTTCCTAACATCTGCACCTCTCTCGCTCTCGCTCTCTCTTGCTCTTTCTCTGTGTCTTTCTGTCTGTCTGTCTTTCTTTCTTTCTTCCTATTTTTGTTCTTTTTGAGGCAGGATCTCATGATAGCTTAGGCTGTCTTCAAACTCACTCTGTAACCTAGGTTGGCCTTGAACTTTTGATTTTCCTGTCTCTACCCCTATGAGTAATTGTCTTACAAGCATGTGCCATCATGCCCAGCTTTGCAATTTAATTTGCTTTATGTAACACTCAAAGATGTGTCTTAGGCCAGCAGGCCTTTAGTAGGATGCAGAGGCAAGCATCACAAATCCTGATATTACAGTCATACATAACCATGCCCAGCTTCAAATTCCATTTTTTAAACTTTATTTACATGCAACTATATTGACTGATGGGTTTATTTCCATTTGGTCATTTCTACCCAGTGCTTCAAGAACGCATCTTTTTTTGGTAAATTGATGAATAAAACTTTAATTTTTTCCTAGTCATAAAGTCTCTAGGTATTTTCCTTCATATTAATGATTCTTTCCATAATGATTGTTCTGCAGACAATTACCACTCCAACAAAGGCTTATTCACACTGTTCAAAACTGGCCATAAAGTCAAGCCCTGAGGTGGGGAACTTCGGCTTCCTGTATACACAGAATTCCAGCAATTCAGACAACGATATATTAAATGAGCCAGTGCCACCTGAGATGAGTGAACAAGCTTTGGAGGCCCTCTCTGAAGAGCTTCGAACTGTGCAGGTAATACTTTAATTTTAGGAAATATTAACTGAATGTTCATTTAAATAAACTCCCTATAGTTTTTTCGTTTAGCTTTTCGAGACAGGTTTCCATATATAGCACTCTTGACTGTCCTGAAACTCTCTCTGTAGGCCAGGCTATCCTCAAACACACAGAGCTCCTCCTGCCTCTGCCTTCCGAGTGCTGGGATTGAAGGTGTGCGCCACTACTGCTCAACAATTCCTTTTAATTTTTATGTTTGCATATATAAAAGTTTCTCTTCTGATTTTTTTTTTAGTTCTATTTTATTTATTTATTTTTTCCTTCTTTTTCTTTTTGGTTTTTCAAGACAGGATTTATCTGTAGCTTTGGAGCCTGTCCTGGAACTTGCTCTTTAGACCAGGCTGGCTTCAAACTCACAGAGATCCTCCTGCCTCTGCCTCTTGAGTGCTGGGATTAAAGGTGTGCTCCACCACGGCTTGGCTTATTTCTTATTCTTGAGCAAATTGTTATATAGATCAAATTTTAGGGAGGTTTTAATGTACTTTTTAATGCACTTGAAATAATGTAAGATTTTATTACATTGGGATCCTACTAGTTTGTTAATTAAATTTTACCCCTTTGTCCAGGAAAACTTGAAATAGATATCCCAAATCTGAATTTTTTTTTTCCTGTTGCAGGCCAGAGAGGCCTTTGTGATGAAATAAGCCCGAGGAAGCGTCTTAAAAGACTCTAGAGGGGGGCTGGAGAGATGGCTCAGTGGGTAAGAGCACTGACTTCTCTTCCAGCCTACCTGGACTCTGTTCCCAGCACCCACATGGCAGGTCACTGTTATTTAAGTTCTGGGAACCCTATGCCCTTTCTTAGACAAACATGTAAGCAGAACACCAATTCACATAAAATTTAAAATAAATTGGTTTTCATAAAAGAATTATTAAAAAGTCTCTAGAGGGTTCATTGATTACGTCTGAGGTTTAAAAAGTTATGTAGAGGCCTTTATAATTTATTTCATACATACATTTTATATACATATATGTGTATATATAGTATACATATATAATTACCAACCAAGCCATCTATCCAACGCTTTTATTTGCTTGTTTATTTATATATTTGGGGGGGGAATGGTTTCCCTGTTCAGACTGGCCTTGAACTCAGAGATCTGACTGCCTCTGCCTCCCATGCCATACCAGCTAGGGCTCTGTTATTTATTTATTTGGGTTTTTTGAAACAGGGTTTCTCCGTAGCTTTTTGGTTCCTGTCCTGGAACTAGCTCTTGTAGACCAGGCTGGCTTCGAACTCAGAGAGATCTGCCTGCCTCTGCCTCCCGAGTGCTGGGATTAAAGGCGTGCACCACCACCGCCCGGCGGGCTCTGTAATTTAATTCCGGGTTGAATATTAGCCACTTTTCTTTGTGTTTGAATTTATCCATTTTGATCATTCACAAACATAATTTTGAAACATATGTATAATCAGAATAGCCTTGAAGTTTTCTGCCTCCAGCAGTCCTTTGCTATGTTTGCTTCTATAAGGGTTTGAGTTTATTTTGCTTTGGTTTTTTTTTTTTTTTTTTTTTTTTGTCTCTTTAATCAAAAAGAAATCAGGCAGGAGAGTTCTCTCAGCAGTTAGGCTGCTTTTTAGAGTACCTAGGTTCAATTCCCAGCACCCACCCAGTGGCTTACAACTTCCTGATATTCGAGCTGCAGATTCTCTAGCCCCCTCTTCTGCACCCGTGGGCATTGGGCATGCACTTGGTACTCAGATGTGTATTCACGCAAAACACCCGTCCCTAAAACTTTTATAAAATTAATAGTTTTGAAATTCTATGAAAGGCCTTTTTGATGATTGAAGTGTATTGATGCAGGAACAACTGAGCGCTCTTCAAGTCAAGCTGGATGAAGAAGAACACAAAAACCTGAAACTTCAGCAGACTGTTGACAAACTGGAGCACCACTCAACACAGATGCAGGAGGTGAGGGTCGGAGTGCAGCCGCAGGAGGCTGAGAGAGCGCTGTGAGATGGGGCATCCCATCCCTACCTTTGCAGTTCTTTTCGTTTTTCCTTAGTAAATTTATAGTCAGACCCCATTGCCCTCCAAAACACTGCCAGATAAAAATTCCCTTACCAAGCACTAGTGAACTTTCTGAACCCTCTGCTATAGCAGTGAGACAGACATTCATTGTCTTTGAATCACTTAGTAAAGTATAGAAGTGGACGGTTTGTTTAAAGACATCAGAACGGGTCTGTTCACATCTTACGCTGATTTTGGATTGTGTCAGGCATTTCATGATCGTTCATCTTGTTTTGTCTTGTCATTGCCTTTAAAGCTAGACATTAAATACAGAAACGCATGACTTGCATTGCTTTAGCCTACTTTTCCAGGATGTTCACTTTTTTCCCAAAGCTTTTTTCATCAGAAAGAAGTGATTGGACCAAACAGCAACAAGACTATCTTGCACAGTTGAATGACCTTGAAAAACAGCTTCAGGATACTCACACTAAGAACGACTGTAAGTCTGGACAGTGAGGACATTAGCTCAGTATCTTTTTTGATCATTTAAATGAACTTTTTTTTCTATTATAAGGGATTGCTTATTTTGTTGTTAGATAATTGATATTGAATTTTCATGGTAAAGGTATAATAAAATAGGTTATAAGACATAATTTTCTTCAAGATTACTCACAAATAAACGTTACGAGTGTTTACTTAAAGTTTATCTAAGAGTTGGGAGATGGCTCCATTGCCTCACGAGTTTGAGGACCTGAAATCAGAACCTAGAACCCACATGAAAAGCTGGGCATCTGTTAGCCCAGTGATGTCAAGATGGAGGGCAAGACGAGCAGATCTCAGCTCTCTGGGCAGCTTACCCGACCTACGTCGGGAAGCTCTAGGTCAGTGAAAGACTCTGTGTCCAACAAAAGCGGGAGAAGCACCCGAGCACTGATGTCCACATCTGTGAAGTGTCTCTTTTGAAAGCTGGGTTGCGCTAATGTTGACAAAGTAAAGCAGAAATTATTTATATACATTTCTAGGTGTGAGTCTCCTACTTCTTTCACTTTATTTTTCTCTTTATCAAAGCATTTTCAAATAAGCCAGGAAATCCAGGACTTAGGTGAATTCAGGAGATTCAGGAGTTCAAAGTCATCCTTGACTGCACAGCAAATTGGAGATTGGCCTGGGATGCATGAGACCCTGTCTCCAAAATATTTTCGGTAGTTTGCAGTAGCTCTAGTTTTAAGTTGGAGTTTCCTTTTGAGACTGGAAGTGTCTAACCCATGTTGAAAAACTCTGGTATATTACTAAGCATTTTCAACAGCTAAGAGTACACTGGTTCAGATAGTTAAATATCATGAGTTTTTCTTATGTTAGTAGTATTGTTGCATGTTCTACAAGAAAAAATGTTCTTAAAATGTCAAGTGACCTAAAAACGAGGAACAGATGTTAAGATTTTCTGTTTGAGCAGCATTGTTGGAACAGCTGGGTGGTATCCCACGCCTGTAATTCTAGCACTCAGGAAGTGGAAGCAGGAAGGTGAGGAGCTCAGGGCTATCCTTGCTACACAGTAAAAGTAAGGCCAGCCTGGGGCAAAAGAAATGGAGGTGCAGCCATGAACTAAGGTGAGGAAGAAATGAGATCTTAGTGTTTAGTGCTCAGTTGTCGATGCTTGTCTTGGCGATGGTGAGGTCATATTTATTTGCCTGCTTTATACAAGGTAAAGGAACCTGTTGAGAGCTTGATTTCTTTGATTTCCAGTTTTGAAATGTGAGGTCCATGACTTACGAATCGTTCTTCACTCCGCTGACAAAGAACTTTCTGTGGTGAAACTGGAGTATAGCACGTTCAAAGAGAGCCAAGAGAAAGAACTAAACCAGCTTTCTGAAAGACACATGCAGGTTCAGCTTCAGCTGGACAACACCAGGTAGACCTGTTCTCTGTTGGTTCACGGTGTCTGCTTTGTTGTTATCAATACTACCTGAAGTATTAGAAGCCCAACACACACTGCATAAGCCAGTAACATTGTAATTTATTAATAATTTATTACAAGTACACTGTGTTTTTTAATATCCAGTTGGCTTCATTATAAACTGGCTTTGAGATTTTTTTTTTAATTTAGTTGGGGGCGTGCAGGGGCAGGTTGTTCAAGACAGGGTTTCTCTGTGTAACAGCCCTGGCTGTCCTGAAACTCACTCTGTAGACCAGGCTGTCCTTGTTTTTCCGAGACAAGCTCTCACTATGTAGCTTTGAATAGTCTGGAACTCATTCTGCTTCCTGAGTGCTGGTATTAAAGGCAAGTGCCACCACGTCTGACCTAACCTCATTAAATCTTAATTTCCTTTGTTTGTGAGGCTAGAACTAGATCAGAAATGTAAAGAATCTACCGAGCTATGTATGCATTTTGTGCTAAATTAAAAGCAGTGATTATCCTAGTGGTACTGGTCAAAATGTAGAGTTGTTCTGAGTGTCTGTTTCTACAGTGAGCCAAACCAGGCTGCTTATTCCCCGACACACAGTGACTGCTCGTGCTTCTGGATGGTAGAGCACAGCACTACCTACTTGTCAGCATTGTCTGTACCGTGGATACGTGCACAGGACCCCTCTCTGCCTACTTCTTCATTCTCTTTGTAAGGTGCTGCTTCTGCCCTCCTTCATTGCACAGGAGAGGGTTCTGCATCTGGTTAGCTCTGTGTCGGCCAGGACACCTGCCTTGCATAGTTCAGAGATGAGATTATTGGTTCTCTTTTGGATGACTGCTGGATGCTGCATAAGATGCAGTGTGTTGGGGAAAGGAGCAAGAGGGTGTAACTGAACAAGCAACAAGTACATCTTTTCTGGGGTTATAATCTCTCTTGGTTAGGAAGAAGCCATAGATTCTATTATAACATCTTCCTAGACTTTGTCATAAATGGCTGGCGTTGAATTTTTGACAAATCATGAAAATTAGTAAGTGGCTAGTGCATAGCTAGAAACACTCAAGTGAACCTCAATTGTCAGCTAGCTAATAAATCTCCAGCCAGTTAGCCACGTGAGCAAGGACATGGAGGAGATGCTTCAGGGTGACACTCCCTTTCCATCCTGTCTTCTGGTAGTGGTGCTCACATGAGTACCGAGGGCATTCCACACTAGACCGACAGCTCTCTGTCGAATGCCAATGGTTTCTGATACACAAACCCGAACTTGAGAAAATCTGACTTATAGAAGCAGATGTTCATACTTTCCGTTTATCTTGCTGGTAAAGATTAGAAAATGAAAAACTGCTCAAGAGCCAAGCCTGCCTGCAGGATTCCTACGATAACTTACAAGAAGTAATGAAATTTGAAATTGACCAACTTTCAAAAAAACTCCAGAGCTGCAAACAAGAAAATGAAACTTTGAAGTCTGATCTGCATGTAAGTGATGGGCATTGTTATAACTGGTGGCTGTCTCCTGCATCTGTGGTTTCTGTCCATGTCCTCCAACTTCCTGTACCAATCGCAGTGCTTGTTGTTTGATAGCCGCCTGATACTCATAGCTGCCGCTTCAAGCCTAATCTACAATTGTCTTTTAGAATTTGATGGAGCTTTTCGATGCAGAAAAAGAACGCAACAACAAATTATCATTACAGTTTGAAGAAGATAAAGAAAATAGCTCTAAGTGAGTGCTGTTAATTCTTCCCATTGATTAGAATATTGTTCAATACTACATTCTTTATCTCGCTTTGGGGAACTTTAGGGTCTCACTGTCTAGCATAGGCTGGCCTTAAACCTGCAGTCCCCCTGCCTGGGTCTCCCGTGTGCTGGAAATACAGACTTGCACCACTGTGCACAGCTTTCAGCTTGTGGTTTTCTCATTAACACCCTGTGGAGAGTTATTTTCAGTTGGGCTGTAGTTACCTGGGGTTGATGCTTCTACCCTAGTAGCTGATGGTGATCGGTGATCTGTAAGTAAGTCACAGTATGAGCTATATGACTAATTATCTTTTTGTTTATTTTGTTGTTTTGGGGGTTAGTTGGTTGGTTGCTTGCTTTTTTTGTTTTGTTTTTTTTTTTGAGACAGGGTCTCCCTATGTAGTCATGCATGACCTGGAACTCACAGAGATTCACTTGCCTGCCTCTGCTTCCTGAGTGCTGGGATTAATATACACCACACCAGGCTTCTGATTATCCTTTTATTTCTGGGGGGTAGGGGATGACTTTTACTTTTTCCCCCCAGACTCTCATTAGGTCTCTCCCTCTCTCCAAGTTCTTTTTCTTTCTATTTCAGTGAGTCTGTCAGTAATCTCATGATCACACTAGGGAGATAGCTATTTTTCAATTTCTATTTATAGTGTTCTTTATGACTATTCTTGGTCCTGATACACAGTGAAGGCAGAACATGGCACCTAGTAGGGATATAGTAGGGATGTGCTAGCATTTAGACAGAGCCAGTGAGGTCTGTGCCGTAGGTGCTCGAATGCGTAGAGTGAACCAGTGAAAGAGACATCCCTGTGGTCATGGACCTCACGTCTGTCTCAGACAGGTGGCAGTGAATACTGTGAGCTGTGTTTGGGTTATCAAATACCAAACACTGAAGAGAAGTAAAGAACTGTGGCACAAAAATAATTCCTTACTAAACATTGTTAGCAGATACATTCAGCTTTCTTCCCTCCGTGGGGATACGCTCTCTAACGCAGGATTTGCCTGGTAGACTTCATTTGCGTGGCATTTATCTCTTCTGGGCATGCACAGCACACTCAGTTCATGTTTCCTTAACTTTTTTTTCTCTAGAGAAATCTTAAAAGTTCTAGAGGCTGTGCGTCAGGAGAAACAGAAAGAGATGGCCAAATGTGAACAGCAGGTGGGATTTTATTTTTACTCAATTATCCTAGAATTTGGAATTTGTAAATTTTATTTCTGAACTCTAAAGAAGAAAGTGTTTCCGCTTTCAGTGTTAGAAATCATTAATAAAAATTTTGACTAGGGTGTTTTGTTTTGTTTTTTGTGAAGGTTTAGACTTAGACTTCTGCCACCGAGGTGCATCCTTAGACCTTATTTGTTTCGTTTGTTGTTTGTTTCTGAGACAGGGCATCTCTGTAACCCTGGCTGGCCTGGAACTAGCTATGTGGATCAAACAGGTCTTCAGCTCAGAGTGCTGCAATTAAAGGCATGTGTCGCCACACGTGGCCACTTTTGGTTTTTGAGACAGGGTCACACTGGCTACCCTGAAATGCGCACTTCATAGCCCACGTTTTCCCTGAACTCAGATCCTCCTAGCCCTGCCTTCCAAGCACTTGGATTTTTGCATGCAGTAGGAATCTGTTTCTGTTAGTATTTTTAATTTTCCTTTATTATTGCTGTGCACCCCGTCGCGTGTCTGTCTGTCTGTCTGTGTAGCTCTGAGGACAGCTACTCCCCATCTCACCAACTCTTTCTGACTCCCAGGTGGTTATAATGAGAGCAGCTGGGCTCACTTAGTAGAAACCACAAAACCACTCCAGGCCTTGTTCCTTGTTAGTTCAGACTCTGTAATGTGCAAAGTAATTATCAGCCTGTTTTGTTGTTTTTAAATGTGTGTGATTGAATTATTTTCTAAGACTGTTTGTTTTCCCCACAGATGGCAAAAGTACAGAAACTAGAAGAAAGCTTGCTTGCTACTGAAAACGTGATCAGTTCTCTGGAAAAGTCTAGAGATTCGGACAAGGTAGGTAAAGTCTGAGTTTTATACTTCTACATTTTGTTTATTTTTGGTGTTGTGTGTTTAGTTTTAGAGCCCTGATCTCTGTGTAGCCCTACCTGACTTTGAAATCACAATCCTTTTACCTAAGTATCTGGGATACAGGTGCATCATTCCTGTCTCCTGAACTATTTCCTACCTCAGGATGACTTACAGACTGGTCCATGTACATCTGAGGCATTTTTTTTTTCTTTAAAACAAGATCTCACCATGTAATCCTGAATGGCTTGGAACTTACGATATAGACCAGACTGGCCTCAGACTCACAGAGATCCCCGTCTTTGCCTCCTTAGCACTGAGACTGTGCATGTACGCCGGCGTGTCCAGCGTACACTGTTCCTCTACACACGCCTGCATGTCAGCGTACACTGTTCCTCTAGAGGCTGTGAAACACCTCCTCCTTTCAGCTAGAATCCTGCTGTGACGCTGACACTTTTTTACTGACGATAAGTTCATGACACACAGTCTCAGTCCTTATTGTTGGCTTCACCAGAATAATAAAAGTGGTTTGTCTGTCCAAATATAAAAATGAACATAACAGTCTACACCTACCATACCAGGTCTTAGGAGACAGAGGCAAGAAGGGTAGTAGTTAAGAGGCCAGCCTGAGCTACATAAAGATTTGGAAGCTAACCTGAGCTACGTGGTGAAACCCTGCCTCAAAAAGAAATAAGTAAAAATTTAAAAGAAAAAAAGGTTGTGGAAGGTAGAGTATTATATAATATTTTGCTAAAGTAAATTGACTTCCTTTCTTGCCATTAGGAAACAGAAATGGTTTGTGTGTTAGCTACTTTTCTTTTCTTTTTTTTTTTTGGTTTTTTTTCGAGACAGGGTTTCTCTGTAGCTTTGGTGCCCATCCCAGAACTAACTCTTGTAGACCAGGCTCGAACTCCCAGAGATCCGCCTGCCTCTGCCTCCCGAGTGCTGGGATTAAAGGCGTGCGCCACCACCACCCGGCCTACTTTTCTTATTTATGTGACCAAACAATTCCCCCAAAAAATTTATAGTAGGAAAGATTTATACTTACTCATAGGAGCTCTTTGTAGCTGCTGATTGCATGGCACCTGATAGGGAGCACAGGGGCCGCGGGTAGGAATTAGGACTGTAACCCTAGTACCCACTTCCTCCAGTTCGGCCTTACCTCTGTGAGCTCCCAGAACAGCACCACTAGCTGGCAGTCAAGTGCTCAGACAAGACTGCAACAGTTTATCGTTTAAAATGATCTCCATATCACTAGTTTTGAAGATAATGTTTTTGTCCTTCTCAGGAACTTGTCACTAATCTCATGAACCAAATCCAGGAGTTAAGAACATCAGTTGGTGAAAAATCAGAAACCATAGACACCCTGAAACAAGAACTACAAGACGTCAATGTAAGTTCAGTCAGAATGCCGGTAGCTTTCTCTACAAGTCAAAAGACTGTGGTAGAGTAAGCTCGATTGCAGAAGTTAACACTCAGAGGACTTGTGAGATTGCAGTGGACACACTTTGGGATAGAACATTTGTGTGCCGGGAACCACTGATTAGAAACAAACGATATTGCCGGTAACAGTTAAGGCTAAGGTGGGGCTCCTTATTCGCCTCAAGAAAGGAAGTTACGTTTTAGTTAAATTTGCAGGTGCTTGTCATATGGAATTGTGTCCCTGATCTGAGACCCAATGATACCGTTTCCTGAGGTAGCTTCTCCCTTTGCTTGGCTCAGGGTGAAGGTTTTCATCTGCATCTGTTCTGCTTCAAAGGAACTTGCTTAGCTCCATATTTATCTTCACAAGCAGTCTCTGATGAGATGGCAAAGCCAGCTGGTTTTCTTTAACACCTTTAGAACTGTCCTGTTTGTCCTTGCCATGTACACTAGTCATTAGTTCTTATTCCTTCATTAACACGGTTTGTCGGGCTGGAAAGACGGCTTAGTGGTAAGAGCAACTGCTGCTCTTCCAGAAGACCTAGCCCGTCCTCCTCATTGGGCATCTCACAACCTCCTGTCACTGCAGCCACGTGGATTTGATACCCTCCCTGGGCACCTGCACATATCTGGCATGCAAGTGCACTTGCATACACACACATAAAAATAATGAAACCCAAAACAATAACAAAAACAGCCACCAGGAGTTGCGGGGTTAGCTTGTTAGTCTGGTCCTCACCTCGGAACTAGGATCACTTCTCAGTTGCTGTGATGTACATATGAGCAGACGTCCTGCTGAAAACTTTTGTGCCCTGACTTTATTTTCTGCAGTGTAAGTACAATGTTGCTGTGGCTGAGAAAGAAGAGAGCAAAGAGTTGATCAGGAGACAGGAAGTGGATATCCTGGAACTAAAAGAAACTCTCAGGCTGAGAATCCTCTCAGAGGACATTGAGGTGGGTATTATTATCGTGACACTTTCCTTTTTTCTTTTTCCATCCCTCCCTCTCTTGCCCTCCCTTTCTTCCTCTGTCCCCTCCATCCTTCAAGATAGGATCCTCTCTGTGTAGCACGGGCTGACCTTGAACTCACAGAATTCCACC